>NC_041052.1:30676898-31038381 GCF_900634775.1 Gouania willdenowi
TGGATTACGACTCATGAATACGGTTGCAGTTGTTATTGCTCTGTGTGTGTCTGCGTGTGCGTGCACGCGTGTATGTGTGTGTATGTGCCTCCTGTGTGCGTCCTGTGTGTGGTTCAAAACCCACAGACACTCTGAAGAACTCTGACCACACTGACTGACTTTGTGTCCTTCTTTGTGTCTTTGTGCGAGCGCTCGTTAATTATCTGGTCAGTATCACTGGGGGCGGTGGTTAGTGTCGGTCAGTGATTCCTGACAATCGCACACCTTCCTTCCTGGGAACGCTCGGACCTTTAACGAGAACACTTTGTGTTCCTGCAGTGGTGCGTTCAGGGACCGACGCTCCTGACTATAGATCACAGTGCTGAGTGTGGCCTTTGTGTTACTTTGTGTTACTCTCACCCTCACACACAGATGAACAAAGGCAACTCATGCATACTTTGCATGTTCTCTCTCGCTGAAAATAAATCAGGTTTATTCTCAGATTAGAAGCGTTTGTTTGTCCCTGAGAGGGAAGGATACAAATTAGTGTCTGGTGTTTTATTTGGACTTTGATTCGTCCCTCTTTCTCTGTGTGGACTACAGTCCCCTCCTGTGTGGCACCCCCTGTCTGTCACTGAGTCAGTGCAGGTCACCCTCACAGGACCAGGTTATGAGTTTGACATTTGTGCTTTTTTGGATTAGTTTTCATGTTTAGATTTGGACTTTTTAGTAAGTGGAAAAAATGTGCAGAAAAAGCATTGAAATTTGATGGAGAAGTGGCAGAAATGGGAGTAATGTAGCAAAAATTTATTAAAAAGAGCAAAAATCTTCTCTGAAATTGTTGTTAGAAAGGGGCTGCCTGTTTTCATAACAATTGAAATTATTCGTAATCAGTTAGAATTTACCTTAACTTTATACTAGACATTTGTTCTCATGCATTTTTTTAATTATATATTCAGGCACAAGTTCATTTCCACTATTGCGATCTGTGGGACTCCACTCGCTCACCTTGGTCTTTGGATGTTTTCATTTCTTTGTATGTGAACGTCCTCCTAGAGCAGGGGTCTGCAACCTGCGACTCTGGAGCCACATGTGGCTCTTTGACTCTTTTGCAGTGGCTCCTTGTAGCGTTTAAAAAAATATGGTATTGATGATTAATGACAATAACTTAAAATAAAATTATGATAAAAGAATTGGTTGAATCACATTGTGCAATAACTTTGCCACCATCTATCTTCACCTCCTGCAACATCTACAGATCATCAACTTTCCTGCACCTGTGACTAACATTAAGTTTTAAATCCCTGGTAAGATAACTAAACCAACAAAAACACTATTTTGGAAGAAAATAGAGATTTTAATTGTGTGGGAAAAGATTTATTTAATTGCCAACATGTCGGCTTAATATGCATAATGCATGCTTGATTTGTTGCAAGAAATTAGCTATTAGCATGTGTTGACCGACATGTCATCAAATTCAAGTTATTTTTTTTTTGGCCTTCAACTCCATTACCTCATACAATTATTTTATATTATTTTAACTGTATAGAATCTTAACACTGTATTGTCTTTATTGAGAATGTTTTTTTTTTTTGGCTCCAGGAGGACTTTAATCCAGGCGAGATTAGGCAAAATGGCTCTTTTGAGAGTAAAGGTTGCAGACCCCTGTCCTAGAGGTTATACCCATAGACTAAAAAAATGGATGGGACAAGCTCCTTGGTGGAGTGAAGCTTTTATTTTTAGAGCTCCCCCTGCTGACTGGCTGCAGTATATGTCATAAACCACGCCTCCTCAATGTTAACAGATGGGATGTGGGTCAAACTGTAAAGTTAAAATACTTGTCACATAATTTTTTTCCAAACCTAAACTTTGCTATGATTATTAGTTATTATCACCCTATATTATGTTCAAGTGCTCATTTTCTGTGAAGTTTGTTTTAAATAAGTTATGTTTGGTTGAACGAAGGGATTTTACATCATATATGACGATGGTCGACAGTCGCGGATCTTGCGTAGCTCTCTTTGTGAATAGCAGTTACGTCGTAAATGAAAGCCGAGATGCATGATTTTCTTCATTTTTGAATGAGTACGTTTAGATATTTGAGTTGAAATATATCGTGGTTTTGTACTAACCTCTATGATCTGAACAAGTTTCCGCATTGTGACATCAAAACATGAGAAAAATCCCTATCGCCCATTTGGAGCTGACTTTTTACAAAATGTGGAATAACAAGGGAGCGAGGAATCAGAACTTTTTCAACTTTGGCCCTCTGAATGAGGCTAAAGGGATGTATATATCACCATAGCAAATTAAAGGAGTCATTAAAGGCATATCTTAGAGGGCAAATCATTTCTTACTCAGCACATGCAAACAAAGTACATAAAACTAAGCTTGATGATTTAACAAATAATATATGCCAACTTGATCAAAAATATAATCTGGATCCTTCCCCTGAGTTTCTTAAGCAGCGACTTTATTGCAGTCTGAATTTGATCTTACATCTACTCGCAATGCAGAGCAGGCATGTATAAAATCACACAGCTCATATTATAAACATGGTGATAAACCAGGGCGATTACTAGCCCATCAACTAAAGCTGGGTGCAACACCTCGCTTGATCTCACAAGTTACAGATTCCTCTGCTAAACTAGTTTCTGATCCCTCACAAATCAATTATATATTTAATTCCTTTTATTCGTCTCTTTCCAAATCTCAAGTCTCCTTCAGACACTTCTCACATGTTAAAGTTTTTGGATGAGATTAAAATGACAAAGCTTAACCCCTCAGTTCTACTGGATCTTGAATCAACTCTTACAGTCGCTGAAATAGAGCATGCGTTAAAGCAATACAGACACATAAGGCTCCTGGCCCTGATGGATTTTCTGTCAAATTTTAAAGGAAACGTATATTATAAGTTGCTTCCAATTTTTCTGTCTGTGTTCAACAAGTCTATTATAGGTGGTGCTTTTACCCCTACCTTAACACAAGCATCAATAACACTTCTTCTGGAAAAAGATTAGGATCCAACATCCTGTAGCTCCTACAGACTTTATCTCTTTTAAACGTGGATGTTAAAGTGTTGGCAATATAACTTTCATCTCGTTCAGAAAAAGTACTTCCAGATTTAATATCAGAGGAGCGAAATGGATTTATAAGGGGGAGGCACCTTTTCTTCAACACTCGGACTCTCTTTGATTGGATTTACTCAAAAAATCATGGCAAACTCCCCAAGATTGCTCTCTCTCTCTCGACGCCGAGAAAGCATTCGACAGGGTGGAATGGGGATATCTTTTTACTGTTTTCGAAAAATTTGGATTTGGGAATAAATACTGTATTTATCGTGGATTCGCCTTTTATATAAAGCTCCACAAGCCAGTGTGCACACAAATGATAAACAGTCAGACTATTTTCCCTTCACACATGGAACACACCAAGGCTGTCCGCTCTCTCCCCTCCTTTTTGCACTAGCAATGGAACTACTTTCACTACCCAGCCTGTTTACATCTAATTTTGAGCCCCTTGTCTCCTAGGCCAAGATTGACTTAGAAAGATGGAGAAATTTGCCACTTTCCCTGATTGGCAGAGTAAATGTAGTAAAAATGAATGTTTTACCTAAATTTCTCTTCTTGTTTCAAAATATTCTGCTCTTACTCTCTCAGAAGTTTTTTTTTTCAAATCGCTTGACCAATTAATAAGCTCCTTTATATGGGGAGGGAAAACTCCAAGAAATTCTAAAACTCTACTCAGAGGTGCAAAATTAGTGGGGGTAAAGCACTGCTGCTCATATTCATAAGGCACTTTATTTGCTCAAACCCTCTGATGCTCCATGGAGAAAGCTAGAAGCGTTATTTTGCACTTCATCTTCCCTATCTGCTCTGCTGCTGTCCTTCATACCACAAAAAATTAGCTATTATACAGACAACCCTGTAGTCTTTAACACGTTAAAAGTTTGGCAGCAATTTAGATGTCATTTTACATTTTTAACTGTATCAATTTTGTCCCCAATATACTGTATAATAACCACCTACTGTACTTCCACATTCGTCCTTACACTCGACTTTCTTACACTGGTACAAAAAAGGTATAATGAGTTTTCAAGACTTATGTGTAAATGGGGTACACACCAAAAGTGAGGAGGTCACAAATAACCACACGCTCATTCAGGAAGTGGTCTCCTGAAGCTGAGCAGGCTCTGAAAGACTGCTTTGAGACCACTGACTGGGATGCATTGCAGGAGTCTCACAATGACAACATGGAGGAGATGGTTGACTGCACTACGGACTATATAAACTTCTGTATGGACGTTGTTGTTCCAGTAAGATCTGTGCGCTGCTACGCTAACAACAAGCCCTGGATAACCAGTGACATCAAAGGCCTCCTGAACCAGAAGAAGAAGGCCTTCAGAGATGGTGACACACAGGAGCTCAAGCGGATACAGAAGGAACTCAGAGTCCAGCTCAGAGAGGGGAAGGAGCAATACAGAAGGAAAATAGAACAGAGGATGCAGAACAACAGCATGAGGGAGGTATGGGAGGGGATGAAGACCATCACTGGCTGCAGCTCAAAGAAAGGAGCCTCCATTGAGGCTGATGTGGGAAGGGCAAACCAGTTAAACCAGTTTTTTAATAGGTTTGATCTCCCTGCACCTACAAGCACAGCAACCCCCACCCACCCAACCCCACAAGCCATCTCCAGCACAGAAGAGGACACCTCCCCCCCCCCCGCTCACACCACCCACCATCACAGCAGCTCAGGTATGTGGAGAGCTGAGGAGGCTACGCCCTGGCAAAGCTACAGGTCCAGATGGAGTCTCCCCCAGACTACTGAAGACCTGTGCGCAGGAACTGGGACACCCCCTACAGCGTATCTTCAACCTGAGCCTGGGACAGGGGAGGGTCCCCCAGCTGTGGAAGACATCCTGCATCATTCCAGTCCCCAAGAAACCACATCCTGGGGAGCTGAACGACTTCAGGCCGGTCGCCCTGACGTCCCACGTGATGAAGACCATGGAACGGCTGCTGCTCCATCACCTGAGGCCACAGACCCACCACGCTCTCGACCCTCTGCAGTTTGCTTACAGGGAGAAGGTTGGAGTAGAGGATGCCATCATCTTCTTTCTTCACCGTTCTCTTTCTCACCTGGACAGAGGCAGTGGTGCTGTGAGGATTACATTTTTGGACTTCTCCAGCGCCTTTAACACCATCCAGCCTCTGCTCCTCAGGCACAAACTGACAGAGATGGGAGTAGGATCAGACCTGGTGGCATGGATTACAGACTATCTGACTGGCAGACCTCAGTACGTCCGACTGGGGGACTGCAGGTCCGACACTGTTACCAGCAACACTGGAGCACCGCAGGGAACTGTGCTCTCTCCGGTCCTGTTCACCCTGTACACGTCCGACTTCCAGTACAACTCGGAGCTCTGCCACGTGCAGAAGTTCGCGGACGACACAGCCATCGTTGGCTGTATCAAGAGTGGACAGGAGGAGGAATACAGGGAACTGATCCAGGATTTCGTCACGTGGTGCGACTCTAACCACCTGCTCCTCGACGCCACCAAGACCAAGGAGATGGTGGTGGACTTTAGGAGAACCAGGCCGCACCTTGAGCCTGTCAACATCAAAGGTGACTGTGTGGAGGTGGTTCACACTTACAAATACCTGGGAGTGCAGCTGGATGACAAACTGGACTGGACTGCCAACACAGAGGCCCTGTGCAGGAAAGGACAGAGCCGTCTGTACTTCCTCAGAAGGCTGGCGTCCTTCAACATCTGCAAGAAGCTGCTACAGATCTTCTACCAGTCTGTAGTAGCGAGCGCCCTCATGTATGCAGTGGTGTGTTGGGGGGGCAGCCTCAAGAAGAAGGACGCTGGACGCCTGGACAAACTGGTGAGGAAGGCAGGTTCTGTTGTTGGCACAGAGCTGGACAGCCTTACATCTGTGGCAGAGAAACGGACTCTGAACAGGCTACTGTCCATCATAGACAATCCACACCATCCACTGCACAGCGTCATCTCCAGGCAGAGGAGCAGCTTCAGTGACAGACTGCTGTCATTGTCCTGCTCCACTGACAGACTGAGGAAATCGTTCCTCCCCCACGCCATGCGGCTCTTCAACAACTCTAGGGGGGGGGGGGGCGATAAAATCAACCATAGAACACTGGACTTAATGCTAATCACACCATGCACCCTCTGTCACACACGCACTTTATCACACACACACATCTACAAGTTGGACTCTAAGTATGTACAAACTGACCATTACGCAACTGTATCTTGCACACTGTCATCTGCACAACTGCACTTGAACTGGACTGGCAGACACTATACTGTATTTCGTTTTTATACCATTATATTTTACCTTAGTACTTTTTTTGCACTGTTTTAAATTTTTACATTGTACTTTCCCTGCATGCCCCTGTGTTCCCATACCTGTAAGCTGCTGGAACTGTGAATTTCTCTTGGAGATGAATAAAGTATCTATCTATCTATCTATCTATCTATCTATCTATCTATCTATCTATCTATCTATCTATCTATCTATCTATTCTCTACGATTTCTTCTTTGTCATCCTTGTATGTATTACCTCAATCACATCTTTTTATATATTTTCAAATTAGGCAGTATTTGTCTACCACATTTCCCAATTTCCCTTCACTTCCTTCAAAGCTTCCACGGAACAGATGTGCTATTCTTTAATCTAAATCAGATAGCCTTAAAGGGGCAGTATTGTTAAAAAATTTACTTTATAATGGTTTTTCTACAGTGATATACATCATTTTAGCCTCATTCAAAGGGTCAAAGTTGAAAAAGTACTGATCCTCCCTCCCTTGTTCTTCCACATTTTGTAAAAAGCCAGCTCAAAAATCTTGGCTCCTCCTACCCTATAAGAATGTGAGAATGTGAGCTCCTCCCTCTCAAACTACCTCACAGCTAAAACAAACACTCCGGTTTAATATAGAATATTCAGAGCGCCAACGTTGAAAAAGTTTTGTTTCCTCTCTCCCTTGTTATTCCACATTTTGTAAATAAATCAGCTCCAAAAGGGTGAGTTGGATTTTTCTCGCTACTTGACGTCACCTAGCGGAAACTCCTCCTCCTGACAATCCTGGCTCCTCCTATCCTATAAGAATGTGAGCTCCTCCCTCTCAAACTACCTCACAGCTAAAACAAACACTGCAGTTTAATATAGACTATATATTATACTTCATTGTCATTATGTAAGGCTACATACACAAAATGTAATCTCTGCATTTAACTAGGGATGTAACGATTAATCGTAAGGCAGTTAAAAATAGATTCATAGGTATCAAGGTTCACATCAATGCTGTGAAAATTGAATCGCAGTACTTTTTTTAACCAGCAGAGGGCGCTAACCAGAAGTCATGGCGGCGGGCGAAATCTGCTAATACTTTCTTTCTGGCCGCCTTCTACTCTTAAACATATTCATAAATGATTCCTTACCCCTTTAGCACCAAAAGAATGTCTGTAATATTAAGTGAATATCTGTAAAAGTCACGTTTTTCTATTAACTCTGTCTGCTAGCGTAGCATCTCTTCTTCACTGCACTTAGCTGCATGCCAACCGACCACTGTGTTACCATCGCCCTCTGCTGGTTCAAACAAATATCTGACGCAAATACAGTGCAGACTGTTTTTTTTTTTTTTTTTAAGGTCCAATTGTTAAGTCACAAAATACATTTTCAGTTGTACTTTAAAAAAAAAAAAAAACTATTATGCAGTTTTTTATTGTTTACTATGGAACCATAATTTAAATGAATAGGCTTCTTCATTTGTATTATTCCTTTATTTATTTCATTTAAGATTTATTTTTAGTTAAATTGCATTGTTTGAATAGTTCATCAAGGGATTCTTTTGACAATGAAAAATAAAAGGAAAATAGTAGTATTTTCTAGTTTTTTTTCCCCCAAAAAAAATAAAGGAATATTTTTCAGTCATTTATATACAGTCCCATTTTGTAAAATGAATCGTGAGAGAATCGTATCGTGAACCCAGTATCGTGAATCGAATCGTATCGGGAGTTGAGTGAATCGTTACATCCCTACATTTAATCCCTCCCTGAGGAGCAATGAGCAGCCACGGTGTAGCACCTGGAGTAGTTCCATATTTAATATCCATTATATCACCTCGTATCACCTTTGATTTGATCTGACATGTTAGTGACACAAGGCGACGCAGCGGTTGGACAAAACAAATGATTATCAGCTTAAATGCACTATTCCTGTAGTTAATAGAGATTAGGAGGAGAAGAAAGTGATTTAGCAGCTTAACACTCCTGTGAGTGTTTGAAGCAGCTGATGACTCTGCTGCTGCTGCTGCTGATGCTGCTGCTGTGATGAACACACCTGAAGTGTTGAGACGGACTCACAATCAAAATAGCTGCTTAAATAGCCATGTGTTTTACTATAATGTGCAGTTTTTTGGATGAAAACAATGACAACAGTGTGTGAATAACAAAATCACTTTGGTGATCATTGATCTCCATCGCAAGAGCGAGGCATGAAGTCTGTGTCTATAGACACGCCTACTCATGAATATGCATGAAGAACTGCTCAAAAATTCACTTTTCAGAGGGCTAAAACTCTGTAAAACAAGTGAGTTTGGGAAAATAAACCACAAATACTACGTTGTTGGGGTTCTTAGAACAAATGGAGATGGGTGAAGAATAGCATAATGCTGGAGCTTATTATTTTTAAACATGGTAGCCCTTCATATCCCACTTCAACGCCATGTACTGCTAATCACAATATCGCCAGTTTAGGTAAAGCTAAAGTTTGATCCTGTACCGCTGATTTTTGCTTTTCATACACAGTGAGGCACATTGTTGGACTGTGTGTGTGTGTGTGTGTGTGTGTGTGTGTGTGTGTGTGTGTGTTGAGATCAGTGATCATATGGTGGTACCATGTTTGTTTTGAATTAAAATTTGTCTCTACAGTTAAGTGTATATTTTGAACACTGTCCATTTCAAAATGTTTAATGTGTATTTGTATGCATGTGGGGTCCTGACCCCAATGTTGAGAACCCCTGTACTAGTAGACACTTCTGTGTCACTAGTAGTACTAGTCAAGCTTTCTTTTTACTAGTACTATATTTTAAGTCTACAAGTAACACAAAAGTGTCTACTAGATGATTTTGCTTTATTAGAAGTTTACTCGTGGACTGCTCCAGGCCAGGTGAGCTGTTCAACATTCGTTACCATGGTGATTTACCCAGTAATAAGTTAACCAGCACACAGAGGGTTAATGCTCTGTTTCTACACCTTCGCTTTTACTTTGAAAAACACTTAGTAGAAATTATTGCTGACTGTTACAGTTGTGAGTATTCTAAGAAGTCCTTTCAAAATAAAAGCACCAGATACTTGGCTTGATTTCCTGCCCAGAAAAACACACGAGACCCACAAACTGCTCAATGGAGGTGAAAGAGGCCAAAAGGTCACAGATTTATAGCTCACAGTAAAAAAAAACAAACAATCACACCACAGCACGACAACAGGCTGAGTTTGTATGTGTGTGTGTGTGTGCGTGCGTGCGTGCGTGTGTGTGCGTGCGTGCGTGTGTGTGTGTGGGCTTATCTCCGCTAAGGCAGAAGTGACCGCACCCACTGTGTCATCTTTTAGGTAACTGTGTGTGTGTGTGTGTGTGTGTGTACGTCCTGAGTCAGTAAAGTATTTTTGAAACATATTTTAAAAAATATTTTGCGTTTAGCATTCCAACACATTCTAAAGTCTGTGAACTTCCACCTGTTTAGTGCACACACTGCTCCTCCTCACTGCTCCATGTCTACATCTCAGTGGTTCTTCATCACTAAAGAGAACCTGTAGTGAATTGTAACTCTTTGCATTGCATTTTAAGGTTCACAGTTGGTCAAAAAATTATTTCAAATGTTCTTTTTTTTTTTTTTTAAATAAATGTACACATAGATTACCCCCCCCCCACACACCTAAATGGACCAGTCCTATCAGACAGCACAGCTTAACTTAACATTCCTGCACTCACCCAACAACCCCCCACCCTCCCACCCCCCTTCACCCCATGCTGCTCTCAGAGATAAGAGCCTCCATCCGTCAGAACTAGAAGTTATTTTAGGCGTGCACAGCACAAAACATCCCAACACACGCCTCCTCCAAACAAACAGGAGCCACTCATTGATATGAACCAGCACACAGAGGAAGGTGAAGACTGGGAAAGTCCCTCAGCAGGTGTTCTGCTCAAACTGGTGTACGTGGTAACTGATGTCTCTCTGTGATCATCTCTGAAATGATGGATGAAATGTTCCCACTGCAGGAATCAGTGCAGAAGGAGATTAACTAAAGCCGATATGAAAGGCATCACTGGGTAACCATGACAACCAGGGAGGTTGAGTTGCTCCCTCTGCATCAGCAGCAAAGTTTAGATTGTGTAACAGGAGCAGAGATGACTAATGTGTCCAGGAATAGAGCCTATGAGGCGTTGAGGGACCGCACGGACACAAGACAACCTTGCAGCATCCTTGTGAGGCGTTCAGGGACCACACGGACCCAAGACGCCCCCGCAGCATCCCTGTGAGGCGTTCAATGACTGCTCGAATGCAAGATGCCCCTGCAGCATCCCCGTGAGGCATCCAGGGACCGCTCGGACGCAAGATAACCCCGCAGCATCCCTGTGAGGTGTTCAGGGACCATTTAAAAATTCTGTGGTTTATTCATTTTTTTCATGTTAGACTACCATAATTTACCTATCATTTTAAAATGAATAAATACATAAATAAACTAATTTGTAGACTAAAAACATAAATCCAACACAAGGTGACTTGGCTTATGAACAGAAAGTATGCTCCGCTCCCCCTCCCTCCCCCTCCCTCCTAGTGCACAGACGGGGTAGCTGTGTTAGCAGCTGCCTCTAGAGGCTCAGTGCAGATGTCCGTCCGTCCGCTGTAAACCTCCATCATTACTGAGTGTTGAGAAACACTGAGAGACGTTTGAGGAAACACTGCACGTATTTCTCTTCTGTAACTAACTCTGTGACGTGCTCCGCAGCAGCTGCAGCAGCTCACGGGGCTGTTTACACACTTTCTTAAAGGGACAGCGTCCCGAATGTGATTTAGCAACACTACAAAAATGAAAGAAAAACGCAAAAGTGCCTCAAAATGTTAATATTGTGCTGCTAGTGATTAATAAAAGGGTATTTGTGTGAAATTAAAATAAATAGAGTTTCTATATTGCCATTTTGAGGAAAAATATTCAGATATTAATATTGGTGCAAATCACCCAGGCCCAATGTAACCAAAGCAGTAACGTTTTATCTTGTAAAGGATATGATTGTGCAAACTGTGTGAAATGAGGTGTTAAAAACACTGCTTAAAGTAGGTTTTTATCAACATAAGTGTGTTACCTCAAAAACAAATGAAAATCATTACTGATATGCAGCCTTGCTATGTAGCAAGTGTTGCTAATGCTAATGCTACACCACTTTAAAGGAAAAAGACTGTGTGACTGAAAGAACACGTCAGCCTTTTTGTTTGATGTTATTTGTACTTGGAACCAGTTTGATAAATGAACGTGTCTATTCGTACCGTTGCTGCATAAACAACTACCGGTGCTATTGGTACATTTACCGAAGTACACGTTCATAGCGAGTTAGGGATAGGGTTAGGTTTCGTGTTAGGTTATAACCCTATATGGCAAGAATTTTTAGGGTTAGGTTTACGGTTAGGTTTAGTCTTAGTCACGTGACCTAAACTGGCCAATGAGGGGTGCTGCGTAAAGACAGAATGTTGGTATATTGATGTGGCAACCGTAATTACTTACATACAATTTTTTTTAAAATTTGACAATGACCCTTTTTTCCATTGAGGATGATGGTTTTAAGTAGGTCAATTAGTTTAGGTAAAATAGTCCAAATATTCTGAATGAAAAGAATTGTGATAAAATCGTGGTCGTGATTTTACAAAGAAAAATCGTGATATGATATGATATCATATGTATGTAGCCTATTGTGAATTTAATGGTGATTTAGTTGCACAAAGAAAGTAAGCTTGTGTCTGTTGCTTGCTGCATGTGTGTTGAATTATATATTCATACGGTGGTGTGTTTACTTAGGTAGGCTTGTGAACGTATATGAGCTAGCCTTGTGTTTACCACAGAATGTTGTTGAGCGGGTAAATGTGCACACAGGTGTGTGCCACAGCCTCACAGGTGTTGGAGTGAAAACGAAAAACGGTAACTGGCATGGGGAACCCTTAATCTCAGAGCACCCTCGCCGAAAAGTTGAGCAACCCCATAGCACCTGTAAAAGAAAATGTCTGGAGCCGCCCCTGATACACACACACACACACACACACACACACACACACACACACACACACACACACACACACACACACACACACACACACACACACAGCTGTTTCTAGCTCCCTCCGGATTGCGGTATTGGAGAGATCAGTGACCTCTGACCTTTGCTGAGCGCTGAACAATGAGGAGCACTAGAAGAGTCTGTTCAGTGTTGGATGAGGGCAGGATGGTTGGATGAGTCACGTGGGATGTCTTTGTTTTCATTAACATAATCATCTTCAAACTAAATGCTTCTCTTTTTTTCCACTGGGACTCTTATTGTGAAAGGACTTCCAGTTTACTCTAACTGTAGCGAACACAAATCAAACAAAGTCATGACTTCTACTGAACTCTTTAACACCAGATGGATAGATGATGGATAGATGATGAATAGATGATGAATAGATGATGGATAGATGATGGATAAATGATGGATAGATGATGGATAAATGATGGATAAATGATGGATGATGGATGATAGAATAAGGATAGATGCACCATTATGTGTTGTTAATGTTATATAATAACTTTGTCTTCCTTAATCCTTCTGTCCTTTCTTACATAATGCCACACACAGCATCACAGCTAAATCACACCGGCTGGAGAACCAGGAGCCATAAATCACATATCAGGTACTAAACCATCACATATGAGGAAAAACACCATCACATACCAGGAACCATACCACCACATACCAGGAACCATACATCACATACCAGGAACCATCACATACCAGAAAAAACACCATCACATACCAGGAACCATACACCACATATCAAGAACCACACCATGACACACCCAGAAAAACACGATCACATACCAGGAACCATCACATATGAGGAACCACACATCACAAACGAGGAACCACACATTACATACCATGAACCATCACATACGAGGAACCATACATCACAAACTAGGTACCATACATTACATACCAGGAACCATACATTACACACCAAGAACCATTAATCACATACCAGGAACCATACATCACATACCAGGAACCATATATCACATACCAGGAACCATACATTACACACCAAGAACCATTAATCACATACCAGGAACCATATATCACATACCAGAAACCACACATTACATACCAAGAACCATTAATCACATACCAGGAACCATATATCACATACCAGAAACCATACATTACATACCAAGAACCATTAATCACATACCAGGAACCATACATCACATACCAGGAACCATATATCACATACCAGAAACCATACATTACATACCAAGAACCATTAATCACATACCAGGAACCATATATCACATACCAAGAACCATTAATCACATACCAGGAACCATACATCACATACCAGGAACCATACAATACATACCAAGAACCATTAATCACATACCAGGAACCATATATCACATACTAGGAACCATACATTACATACCAAGAACCATTAATCACATACCAGGAACCATACATCACATACTAGGAACCATACATTACATACCAAGAACCATTAATCACATACCAGGAACCACACATCACATACCAGGAACTATGCATTACATACCAGGAACCATCACATACGAGGAACCATACATCACAAACTAGGTACCATACATTACATACCAAGAACCATTAATCACATACCAGGAACCATACACCACATCTCAGGAACAATACATCACATACTAGGAACCATACATTACATACCAGGAACAATACACCACATATCAGGAACCACCATATACCATGAACCATTAATCACATACCAGGAACCATACATCAAATACCAGGAACCCACCCATCGATACCAGGTGTACACCTACAACTTTCCCCAGCAGAAGAACCTCCACACTTGGTATAGGATGGTATGTAGTCACGTCCTGTGTATATAGTATTTTTATTTTATTTGTGTGTGTGTGTGTGTGTGTGTGTGTGTGTGTGTGTGTGTGTGTGTGTGTGTGTGTGTGTGTGTGTGTGTGTGTGTGTGTGTGTGTGTGTGTGTCAAGTTAATCAATACGACGGTATCAGTTTAAACAGTACAGACATCTATCACCGGCTAAAGAACCGACATCACACCGAAGGGAGGACCGACACCTGAGCCGCCTGAAGCGGGACGGAGCAGCTCCTCTGCCCCGCTGCAGCGCACCGCAGCGTCCATTACCTCTCACGGGATGCTGAGACTCATCCAGCGGTGCACAGATGTTCACGTCCCAGAACACACGCACAAACACACACAGAGTGACGTCACTGGGCGCACAGGTGCGTGTTCCTACCTGCATGATCATCAGCAGTTCCACGGACACACTGACGGGCTGAGAGCGCCCACACACCGATATACGCTCCGTGCGTGTGCGTGCGTGCGTGCCTCTGTTTGTTTGGACTGGTCCATTGCCAGCGCCGGGGGGTGAAAGTGAAACTATACGGCGCCGTGTAAGTATGCAATTAATCGAAAACTATAATAATAATAATAATAATAATAATAATAATAATAATAATAATAATAATAATGATAATGATGATAATAATAATAATAATAATAATAATAATAATAATAATAATAATAATAATAATGTACATCAAACATTGTCTAACATTGTTTGGACACCTTCAATCTTTAATAACAATGTTTTTTGTTTTTGTTTTGTTTTTTGCTTGTTTTTGTTTTTGTTTGTTTTTTGTTTTTTTTGTTTTTTGTTTTTTCTTATGCACATTAAAGCACATTTAACACATTTAGGTTTTTACCATGTGAGAACTTATTGAAGCGTCTATTTTAACAATTTAACATAACGTTTATTTCCAGTTGGACGCTAAAAATAACGATTTATAACGCTTTATGTTAATGTATTTTTTTAATATCAATAACATGAAATATGATTTACTTGTATCTAAAAATATCTAAATAACACTTTTACTTTAGTGCAGTTTGCCATTTTTCCGACTATTTTAAAAGTGTAATTAAATAGTAATGATAAAGGTTGCTGTGGAAACTGAAAACTGTGTGTGTGTGTGTGTGTGTGTGTGTGTGTGTGTGTGTGTGTGTGTGTGTGTGTGTGTGTGTGTGTGTGTGTGTGTGTGTGTGTGTGTGTGTGTGTGTGTGTGTGTCTAGTGATGGTAGCCGTTACTGATGGATTGATGGATTGCTTTGCATGGTTCTGTTTTTAGTGAAATAAAATTGGCAGCTGTGGTGAGGTTTGTGTTTCATTATCTATTATCTATTTATTTATTTATTATTTATTATCCATTATCTATTTGGTTTGTTACCATCAGTGTGTGTAGGTTTGTTACCATCAGTGTGTGTAGGTTTGTTACTTTCAGTGTGTGTAGGTTTGTTAACATCAGTGTGTGTAGGTTTGTTCCCATCAGTGTGTGTAGGTTTGTTACCATCAGTGTGTGTAGGTTTGTTACTTTCAGTGTGTGTAGGTTTGTTACCATCAGTGTGTGTAGGTTTGTTACTTTCAGTGTGTGTAGGTTTGTTACCATCAGTGTGTGTAGGTTTGTTACTTTCAGTGTGTGTAGGTTTGTTACTTTCAGTGTGTGTAGGTTTGTTACTTTCAGTGTGTGTAGGTTTGTTACCATCAGTGTGTGTAGGTTTGTTACCATCAGTGTGTGTAGGTTTGTTACCATCAGTGTGTGTAGGTTTGTTACCATCAGTGTGTGTAGGTTTGTTACTTTCAGTGTGTGTAGGTTTGTTACCATCGGTGTGTGTAGGTTTGTTACTTTCAGTGTGTGTAGGTTTGTTGCCATCAGTGTGTGTAGGTTTGTTACCATCAGTGTGTGTAGGTTTTGTTACGGCAGAATTTACGGTTGACCTCATTTGAGACATGATTCATTGCTCTGGTTGAATGATGGAATCCAGGAGAAGCATTGATGATTTTATATAAAAAAATGTTTATTCTAAACTAAGAAAAAAGGTACAAAATGGAACAAAGTGAAACAAAATTAGCGTCCGTCCAGGCGGACGTCCGAAGGAAGTGCCGCGCCCCGCTCCAACAGTTTCAAAGCTTAAGCTTTTTATACAGATAAGAAAAGGTCCCAACAGTGAGAGACAAAAGGGAGGGAGTCAGATGCCCATAGTGGCAATGTTGGAGGATGATGAAGATGTTATGAGAAGGTTTGGCTCCAGTCTTTATCTGTCTTGATAAGTGTGTACGTCAGTGTATGTCCTTGGCAGAGACTGTGCTGCACTGAGAATAATACGATCTGTACTGTTTAATCATGATTCAGCTGTTCAAAAGTGTAAAGATTAATGGAGTCGTCATGTATTAAAACATGACAAATTGTACACATGAACATACATTTGAGGATATGATGATGAATATAAAATTTGCCATGACATTCCCCACTTTTGGTCGCCTCAACGACCAAATCAAGAAACAAAATTATTATATTCCACCTTTGCTGTCTGTCAGGGTTAACCATTAACATCGTTATTGTCATACATTGGATATATTCTTCTTTTGTGAGGCACAGATATATCAAGAAAAATGTGGAAATAAACCTTAAAAAAACTTCATCATTATTATCAATGGCATGAATCATCAAAAATCATCCTTTATTACATCTAGATAAGCAAAAATCATCATTTGCATCAAGGACATCACTCGTCTTCATCGGCTGAGTTCAGTGGTAACTGGGGTAACCAATAGCTCCCTCAACCTAGCTATGAGCATTTGGTGTGGCTTATAAACAAAGCTAGGCCCTTGTTCTAGAGAGTTTTCTTGTGTGTGTGTGTCTCAGTGGCCTTGTCGGTTCCCCCTTCATTGTTCGGTCAGCCTCCGTCTCAGCATCAGCTGGTCTCGGCAATCATCTTGGATCCATGTCGCCCGCTGTGCGACCTTCACTGCCGTGTGGGTCGTTCATTTCGGTCGACGTTGTAGATGATTGGTTGTTGTCTGAGGAAGGGTAGTCTCCACACACCTGGCAACCTCTCTTGGGATCGGAAGGTACCTGAACAGAAGAGGGGGAAAAACACCGAAACAGAACTCTTGGGATTGGCTGGTACCTGAACACATGCGCGATCCCACTACTGAGGCTTTAGCTGGTACCTGGTACCTGGTAGGCTTTTAGCTGGTACCTGGACAGAAAAAAGGGGGGGGGAAAAAACAAAACAGAACAAAACAAAACAAAATAAAATAAAACGAAATGAAATAAAATAAAATAAAATAAAATAAAATAAAATAAAATAAAATAAAATAAAATAGAATAAAATAGAATAGAATAGAATAGAATAGAATAGAAGTTTAGGGGTGTTAGGTTTAGTTAACTAACTAAATGAATAGTTAGTATGGCCAGGAAGGCAGAGACAGGTCAGAGGTCAGGATCTGAGAGCTTTTCAGATCCTAAAAGGTGCTGCTGCACAATCACACAATGGTTAGGTGTGGGTTAGTGAGCTTTTAGCCATGCTAGCTCAATGTTATCTGTAGCATTCGCACGCGAGTGGGAAAATATGAGGCTGAAAGAAAAGCAGGAAGTATTAATTCGATTTTCTTTTCCTGGAGTAAGAAGAAGCATAGCTGGAGTTGCAGTGATTATCTGTGGTACATCTACTTACCTGGTGAGAAGCAACAATTTGAGAACCACTGTTTACAAGGACATGCAAGTCGGACGGAGAAGGACATGCAAGTCAGACGGAGAAGTGTGGAGTGTGATTACATGTCTTCTCAAGATGAATACATACAATTGGGAGACATGGAGATGTGAGAAAGCTAAATGAGTTTAACCAAATAAATAAATAATGTTATTTATTTATTTAAATTGTTTGTTTCATTTTTCGTTGCTATCTCTTATTTGTGAAGGAGAAATCTTATTCTATCCTTTATTTATTCTGAATAATGTTAACACTCCACACCTATTCACATAGCCTAATTCTTTTATAGAGCTGAATTTGTCAGTTCATTTATTTCATTCATTTCCCTCATAATTATTATTTGAGATGTAATTTACTTAATTTTGAAGGTCAATTGGTGGCAAAAGTGTCTCCTATTCTGTGTCTGAACCAGAGTTTAGCAAGATTATTGGCCCTTTAAGGTTAGACAGAATTAAAGTTAAGTTGAGTCGAACAATCATATTGTCTTTTGCTCTCTGTATTTATCCCATTCGTGGGGGTGACGAGCCCCAGCACGGTTTGGAGAGCTTCCTTAAATGCTTGGAAGTTACTCAACTTTAAACTATCTCTTATTTCAATCAATTATCAAGAATTTCAGGAGGACCCTTTTTAAATCTCAGGCGACCCAGATTGGGCCACCAACCCAATGTTGAGAACACTTAATTTTTCCCTTAAAAGTGTCTAAACCCAGTGAAGGTGTTTTATGGTCTTGCACGCTAAGTGCTGTTGGAACAAGAAGAAAATGGTTGGAGGGTTTTGGGGTATATTATTTTCCTATGATAAAATATAAATCAAAAATCAGAGGGACGTTGGCCCCTCCCTTCCCTTTTTTACATAAGAATACATTTGGATTCTTAAAACCATATGATAAATATCATTGGAAAATCACTTATCTGATCATTTTGGATGTGTCTCCGTTTTCCTCTCTCTTGTGTCTACCTGCCTTTGTGCCCTCCAGCCTCCTCGACCTCCTCCTCCTCAGCCTTAAAAGGTCAAAGCCTGGGTCAACTGTACGCTCCTTTTGGAAATTTGAAGATCTGTCCCCACTTTCGCAGTTGGATTGGAAGTCTCTGTAGTCTCTGGAATAGATATTATGTTAGAACATTCACAATATGTCATATTGTCACGTGTCTATTTCAATCTATTTCCCCTTTGTTTCCCAGTTACAGTTATGGACAATACTTCCCTTTAATTCTCATCCTTCATCATAAGAGCAGTGACCAGGCATGGCGGCTGGGGGAGGCAGGATCGGAGTCGAGAAGGCGGTGGCATTCTGTTAGGAAACACTCAGAAACAGAAAGAGAGGAAACCATTAAGACTTAACTGGATAATTTAAAATATCTCTTTTCTTTAGTTGGATCTGATTCGTCTCCTTACAGCGACCTGTATTTTGGAAAAAGCTACATAATAACAACAACTAAGACGAAGACGTAGACAAGTGCACACCACAACGAGTATACACATATAACAACAAAAAACATGGACACTGAACATGAACAGTAAGGTCAGTCAAGGTCAAAGCCAGTCATTCCACTGAAAGTGGTATCATATATAAAAACGTCGTTTGGTGTTTTTAAACACCCAGAAAAAAACCTTTAAAACCTGGTAACTTTTTAGAAGGCCCAAGGCCTAAAACCTTAATTTTTAACAAGCAGCAGTGTTTTCTGAACACCCCACTACATAATTGGCAAAAACAGGGAGAAGATCAAGTGCATCAAAACCCAGGAGGAAAGGAAGGTGAAACAGAGGAACATGTGTAGTCAAACAGCCATTCATCGGTCAATCACTCAATGACACGTCCACGGCACATTCGCACTCACAACGCGGTTCCCTCAGGCATACGTAACGTGTCATCATTCAGTCATTCATGCACCGCACACGTTCATGCCTCAATTTTCACGTCCATGCATTCACAAGGTTCTGCTGCAGTGTCTAAGTGGAATATAGGTCTCATCTAACCCACCAATGGCGATAGCCAGTCCACCTCGTCTCTCGGGGTCAATGAGCTCTTATTGCCCCCCCCATGCTTGGCAACCTTTTAGTGTTAATTAATTGCTTTTCACTGGTATCATCTGATTACTAAGAGGTACGCTCCTTTTTACTTCCGCCTTTGCGGAGTCTACACTTAGATTATTGCCCGTGTGGTACCGACAGTCTGCTCATCTGCTGATCAGGCAGGAATCGCACGGCCGTGTCTAACTCAACAAACTCAACAACTCTCGACCTCCGGCTTTGTAAAAGATAAAGCTGGGGAGAACTCTCAACCTCCGGCTAAAGCTCAACAACTAAAGCTGGGGAGAACTATGGGCACAACAACAACTCTCGACCTCCGGCTAACTGGGGAGAACTAACCTCCGGCTAACTGGGGAGAACTCTCGACCTCCGGCTAACTGGGGAGAACAACTCTCTAACCTCCGGCTAACTGGGGAGAACAACAATAAACACCAACTCTCGACCTCCGGCTAACTGGGGAGAACAACTCTCTAACCTCCGGCTAACTGGGGAGAACGCAGACTGTCAGGACTTTTATTGGGCACCTCTAAGATTGGACGGAGCACGCAACCTCTAATAACCCTCACTCTAAGGGAACGTAGAAATTTGTTCAGAACGGTATTCGGTTACCAAGCATGTATCAAATCAGGTGGACCGCTATCCCCCAAAGAGCGCTCTCCCTAGCAAGGTTTATCCTTTTTCTGCACATTAAACCAGGACTTCTTGTTTGAAAAGTAATTGCCTATGTACTCATAGCAACTAATGGGACATTTTTTTCTCAGGAAAAATTTGGTACCCCCCCCCCATGCTGTCGAGTGGCTTTGGGCCGGCCAGACAGTCCGACGCGGTTAAGGGGGGAGGCGCGCAAAATGAAAACAATGAATGTTGAACTAGGCTGTCTGTCGCAAGCAGCTTCAAAAAGGGTAAGGTACAGATTGTTTACGAGGGTATCGGTCAAAAAAATGTCAAAATTTAAACTTGTTGAGGCTGCAGTCCTCAATCTCTGTCTCAATTTTCCTGAAATTGAGTAAAAACAAAAGAGAAAAAGAAGAATCGTTCAGAAAAAACAAAGGAGAAAAACGTGTGAGCTCAAAAAAATCATGGCCAATAAAAATTAAAACTTCAGCTCCAAAAGCTGAGGCAACAGAGGGCTCTTTCTTCAGCGGATGTAACCATATCTTGCATTGTGGGGGCCTCCCCTCAATCAAGAAAATAAATGAAAGAAAAGCAAACAAAAACAACCTTATCAGTAACACTATTTTCTTCCCCTTTGTTTGTTGTTTTCTCATAAAGGCCAAAGCAGTGTAAATAAATGAGCAACATAATGAATAAAAGCAAAGATAAATGATGGGCACACTTGATCTCATGTGGCAAACAGAAGGGTTCTGTGTGAAGTTCTGTGTTTCTCATAGTTATGAATGTGGGTGTGTGACTGTATGTCTGGTCTGTCTGCGTGTGAGAGAATAAATGAAAACAAAATAATCTAGTGCACAGTCAGAAGATAGAGGGGTTAGTATTGTGCGAAGGAGAAGCTTGTTGGCTATTTGCTAGTTGTCCCCCTCCATGCCAAAGTTCAAGGCTAAAGTGATTTAGCACTACCACCAAAGGCTGTGGTGGACTTCTTGTTGCTTGGTATCCTTGTGGCTTTTGAAACAGTGTCTTTTTGGTGAAGATTTCCAGCAGACGTGTGACCAGTCTGCAGTTGCTGCCCATCATTCAGGCAGTAGTCGTGGCGTTTAACTCGCAACTCATTGGTGGGGGGAGTGTCCACTCCGACGCCCACAGGTTCTCAGTCTTTGATGATGGGGCATTGGCATGCGGCCCATTCATAGACGATGAAGAGTTGACTTGGGACTGAGCGAGTTATTTCAGCATTGCTTTGCTGAATGGGAGTTGAGTCCTTGAGTCCTGAAAGGTCACCGACCTTTGATTGTCCATTTCCTTCTGATGCTTGGTCCTTTGAATGATGTTGACATCCCATTAGCGTAAGAGTTGAAGGTGATTTCATTCTTTCATTGAAGATGTCGTTTCTTCAGGGGGCAACCACAAAGCCAACAGAAACTAACAATTTAAATAATAAAAAATGATAATGATGGTAACAGTAATATTAAAATAAAATAAAATGAAATACTGTATTCATCATAGTGTGTGTTTGAGTGTGTGTTGCCCATCAAACATGAAATCAAAATAAAATTTAAAATAAAAATAAAAATAGTGTCTGTGTGTAATGGCACTATTCTATCGGCAGGGGAGAAGTGAGAAATCACAATGTTGTGTCACAAGTGTGTAGTGCACTAAACTGGCCAGTGAGGGGCGCCACCTCTCTCTCTTGGGATGGGTGTGGCTGTGCGTGTGCGTGCGCCCGTGCGCGTGCCTGTGTGTGTGCTCTCTCTCTGTCCCTTTCTCTCTCTCTGTACGTGTGTGTGTGTGTGTGTGTGTGTGTGTGTGTGTGTGTGTGTGTGTGTGTGTGTGTGTGTGTGTGTGTGTGTGTGTGTGTGTGTGTGGTCACACGTCCAAAAAAAAAGAAAAACACAGCAGCGACGTGTGTGTGTGTTTGGCTCTCTGTATTTCTCTCCCTTTCTCAAAAGCTGACACTCGTCAAATGAAAGCATTAAAGCCAAGCCAAAGGGAGAAATCTGATTCCACGTTTAAACAAAATAAAAACAAAGATAAAAAAAAAAAAAAAAAAAAAAAAGTAAAACTCGCCTGAAAGCATGATCTGAGTTCACATCATACCAAGATTGTATATGCGTATGCATATATTATTTGTTTATTGGGTTGTTCATCTGTTTGATTCACAGAAACACAATTTAGGTTAGATTCGGGGTTTTAATCTATTTTGCTTTCGGTACAGAGGTGAACTCAGATCATGGCACCGCTGGGATGTTTTGGAAACTTTGGTTGCCCGTCTATCTCTGGTCAGGACCTCACAGGCTGTCTGTGGGTGTCCGAACAAAACCAAAGTAAATAATGACCAGCCGTATTTTATGCCTAAACAAAATATCCGAGCCCGAAGAAAAACAGAGAGAACCTACAGCATTAAAAAGGCACAGAACCTCAACCATTTGAGCCTTTCTCATGGCTATTCACTGCGTCAAAACACAGAACAGCTGAGGATCAAAATCAAAGCTCAAAGCTGAAAATCAATACAATGCTTGACTGGTTCCAAAAAAAAAAAAAAATCAACACAGAGCGAATATATATATATGTAAATGAAAATTTACATATATATATATATATATTTATAAAGGCAGCTTTACCTTAGTCCGAATTGGTGTTTGAGGTTCAACCGATGGTTCGTGATCCAGTCTCTGTCCGATGGGTGGACAGAAGATGGTCCTGTTCGTGATCGCCAATTGTTATGGCAGAATTTACGGTTGACCTCATTTGAGACATGATTCATTGCTCTGGTTGAATGATGGAATCCAGGAGAAGCATTGATGATTTTATATAAAAAAATGTTTATTCTAAACTAAGAAAAAAGGTACAAAATGGAACAAAGTGAAACAAAATTAGCGTCCGTCCAGGCGGACGTCCGAAGGAAGTGCCGCGCCCCGCCCCAACAGTTTCAAAGCTTA
Organism: Gouania willdenowi; assembly: GCF_900634775.1. Lineage (NCBI taxonomy): Eukaryota > Metazoa > Chordata > Actinopteri > Blenniiformes > Gobiesocidae > Gouania > Gouania willdenowi. The sequence continues at coordinate 30,700,365 of NC_041052.1, forward strand.
AGCTTTTTATACAGATAAGAAAAGGTCCCAACAGTGAGAGACAAAAGGGAGGGAGTCAGATGCCCATAGTGGCAATGTTGGAGGATGATGAAGATGTTATGAGAAGGTTTGGCTCCAGTCTTTATCTGTCTTGATAAGTGTGTACGTCAGTGTATGTCCTTGGCAGAGACTGTGCTGCACTGAGAATAATACGATCTGTACTGTTTAATCATGATTCAGCTGTTCAAAAGTGTAAAGATTAATGGAGTCGTCATGTATTAAAACATGACAAATTGTACACATGAACATACATTTGAGGATATGATGATGAATATAAAATTTGCCATGACAGTTTGTTACCATCAGTGTGTGTAGGTTTGTTACTTTCAGTGTGTGTAGGTTTGTTACCATCAGTGTGTGTAGGTTTGTTGCCATCAGTGTGTGTAGGTTTGTTACCATTAGTGTGTGTAGGTTTGTTACTATCAATGTGTGTAGGTTTGTTACTTTCAGTGTGTGTAGGTTTGTTGCCATCAGTGTGTGTAGGTTTGTTACCATTAGTGTGTGTAGGTTTGTTACCATCAGTGTGTGTAGGTTTGTTACTTTCAGTGTGTGTAGGTTTGTTGCCATCAGTGTGTGTAGGTTTGTTACCATTAGTGTGTGTAGGTTTGTTACCATCAGTGTGTGTAGGTTTGTTACTTTCAGTGTGTGTAGGTTTGTTACCTTCAGTGTGTGTAGGTTTGTTACTTTCAGTGTGTGTAGGTTTGTTACCACCAGTGTGTGTAAGTTTGTTACCATCAGTGTGTGTAGGTTTGTTACCTTCAGTGTGTGTAGGTTTGTTACTTTCAGTGTGTGTAGGTTTGTTACCATCAGTGTGTGTAGGTTTGGTACCATCAGTGTGTGTAGGTTTGTTACCATCAGTGTGTGTAGGTTTGTTACCATCAGTGTGTGTAGGTTTGTTACCTTCAGTGTGTGTAGGTTTGTTACCTTCAGTGTGTGTAGCTTTCCTTCTAAACTAGAAAGAACTCATAAGGACACATTAAAGCAATCAGAAGATGCTTTGATGTTTTCTTTATGAAGGAACTCACAGGGACAATTTTTTAAAAAATTGTTTAAGTCCAGACACTGTATTGAAGTTGTCTTAGATGAAAACAGACAAGAAGTTAGAGACCCTCAAGAAGTTCTCATGTTTATTACGTCATTTTACAGTGGCCTATTCCATGTAAAATCTATATCCGAACGGTCGATGTTTTACTTCTTGTCTCATCTAACCTCAAAACTTAGTGATGTAGAAAGAGACATGCTAGAGAGAGACCTGACCATCAGTGAGATAACCAAGGCCGTGCAGAGCATGCAGAATAAAAAATCTCCTGGCCCTGATGGCCTCCTGAAAGAATTTTACAACACCTTTTGGGAACAGTTAAAAGAACCATTACTGCATGTATTTAAAGAAAGTTTTTTCAAAGAAACACTACCCCCCTCTTTAAGAGTAGGATTTATTTCTCTTCTGTTTAAGAAGGGAAATAAAAAAGATCTTAGAAATTGGAGACCTTTGACGTTACTTGGCTGTGACGTACAGATACTGTCCAAAGCCCTGTTCTTTCGTATGCAAACTGTAATGGACAAGCTCATTGGGATTGATCAGACATGTGAGGTCCGTGGTCGGTCCATGACAGATAGTTTGGCCCTTGTTAGGGATTCTTATCTTTATGCTCAAGAGCGCCATCTCCCTCTCTGCCTGTTGGGGTTAGATTTGGAGAAGGCCTTCGACAGTATCAGCCACCTTTTCTTTCAGTCTGTTTTATCAAAATTCAATTTTGGCACCAATTTTAGAACATGGGTAGATTTGCTGTATTCTAATATTTTCAGTACAGTCTTAGTAAATGGAAGCAGAACAGAACCAATCAGTGTGAAATCAGGGGAACGTCAAGGCTGCCCACTTTCCCCTTCATTATTCATTCTGGCAATAAAACCTTTAGCATGTGCATTACGGCATGCAAAAAACATCACAGGCCTTCCAATTCCAAGGGCAACAGGGAAAGAGGCTAAGCTAAGTCTTTACATGGACGACCTAACTCTCCTCCTCAACGACAATAAGTCAATAAGTGAGACTTTAAATATCTGTGATGATTTCACCTTGGCATCTGGTACAAAAATCAATAAAAACAAATGTGAAATATTGTACCTCAACTGGAGAGAACCGGTAGAAAATCGTGGCCTCCTCCAAAAAAATTAAACAATCAAAGTGTTAGGAGTTCAGATTGGAAAAGACATGGAGAAAAATAACTGGGAGTCAAAATTACAAAAAATCAGAGGTAAACTCCTCCAGTGGAAAGACAGGGACTTATCAATGATTGGGAAAGTCCTTGTTGTAAAGGCTGATATCATCGCCTCCCTTACACATTTGGCGGCAACCTTGCCCATTCCCTATGGTTGTATGGCATCACTCAGAAAGATTATCTTTCAGTTTATGTGGGGGGGACAACATAAAAAAATAAAATGAGAAATAATGTATAGGCCATTGGAAAAAGGAGGCAGGGGGGTCCCAGAAATTGAGAGTAAACTGAAGGCCATGTTTGTGACCCCAATGTTGAAAGCATGTCTGACCCCACAGGGAGGCTTAAGTTGGACCTATTTTGCCATTTTCTGGGTTGGCAGGGGTGTTATTAATGCGTGGGGGAAAAGACCTACCCAAACTAGACCTTATACAGAAACCTGCCCCAAAATGTATAATGTAGTTTTCCAAGTACTGGGAAAATGTGCAATAGAACTCCCCTCTGACAAAATCACAAGAAGAGGTGTTGAAGAGATTCTGTCCCCTGAACTTTCAAGGTTAACTCCTGCAGGCACACTAACCGAAGTAAATGCAATAAAAGTTTGGTCAAATGTTAACAATCCCATACTATTAAATAAGCACAAAGACTTAGCTTGGAAAATAGTCCACCGGGTTTTGCCCACACAAGACCTTTTAAAAAGACGAGGGTGCTGCAGCAGTTCCAAATGTCCAAGGCCTACCTGTGGAGACAGAGAAACTGTAAAACATCTTTTCTGGTCATGCCCCACTGTTAAAGGAGTTTGGTTTTTAGTATCACCATGGTTAAAAGCTTTATATAGAGAACCACTCTGTTATGATGAGATTGCTTATGGTTGCCAAGAAAAAAATCAAACAGATGCACAAAAAAAATGGTGGGCAGTCATTAACTGTGTAAAAGAAAGTATTTGGAAAGCAAGAAATGTATATGTTTCAAGAAAGTACTGCATTACAAATGTTGTTGTCATTAAGTCCATGTTAAATGTTTTTAATGACTATTGGTTAAAAGACATGTCGATGGGCCACAGGGAAAAGAAAACCTTGTTGTGGAAAGTACCAAAAACCAAAATGTTTCAAATGTTTCAATAACTGAAAGTATTCCCCCAGTTTTTTTGTCTTGTACTAATGTGACTTTGTACTGCTCTTGAGAGCAACTCTGCTTTTGAAAAATAAACGTCTAAAAATTGAAATTGACTCGCAGGGACACATCAAAGCAATCACCTCTGAGGAAGACTGACAGTCTTATCTCTTTGTGTGTTGTGTTGTCAGTTTTGTGGTTGTTGTGTTGGTGTGTGAGGCTTTTTTGTAATAAATGACAGACACAAGTGGTATTTTAGGACATTTACTTGTCAACAATAAAACTTGTATTCATGTCTTATGGTGTCCATGTGACCACCTCAATGGCGGCGTGAGCGGCCCGTATGACCTCAGCGTCCTCCTCTTCCTCACAGCTCCGCCTCAGGAGAGGAAGCTGCTCCATTAGGAGGCGGCGACCCTCAGGGGCCTCAGCCAATGACGTCAAAGCTCTGAGGGAGTACAAGACCAGGGCCTTCCTTGTCCAACGCTCCTTTTCCTCCATCAGTCGCGGAGCCTTCTTAAAGGGAGGAGCCTCCGTCAGCAGGTCGAGAAGGGCAGAGACAACATTCAGCTTCAAACACTGCAGCTTCCCTACAGGAATAGGTAGAGTGTGAGTGTGTTTGGTTGTTTTTTTATGTTTATTGGGATAACCAATTAGCTTCCACCATAGTGGTTGCTAGTCTTCCTGGAATCCATAATTAAAAGCAACAAGATATTTACAATAAATATACAATTGCAGAAACAGAATAAAATACAATTACAAATACAATTACAAATACAATTACAAATACAATTACAAATACAATTACAAATACAATTACAAATACAAATACAAATACAATTAAAAATGGTAATAGAACAATATGTGTCTCAATCTCACATGTACAAGAAGGTTTTTAGTGTTTTTTTTTATGTATATATGCACATTTGGTTCTTCAGTTTTTTAGGCAGTTTATTCTCAATAGAACATACTTTTGTAGTAAATGAGTTCTAGGCCAAGTAATCACCAAATCATGACAAGAAGCACGCCTTGTAGAATGTGTGTGTGTTTGGTTTACATATCTAATATTTTCAACCAATGAAGCTGGTTTACTGGTCAGTATTATTTTCTTTAAAAATAATAGTAGGTTGTATTGTATTTTGTCTTGGAGCATAGGCTAAGACAAGGTACAATGCATTTCTTTAACACTTGTAAAGTAAGGACAGTTTTAATACTTGGCGGATCGCCACATTTTGGACGACTTGAAGCCTTGCTACATCTGTTCCATTTGCAGCAGACCATGTAGTTGAACAATATTCAAGATGAGATAACAAGGAATTGAACTACTAGTTTTGTAATTACTGGAGTGACAAAGTATGAGCACCTTCTGACCACAGCAATAGCTCTACCCATTTTGCTGATCACCTGATCTATATGAAGTGACCATGAGAGATGGTCATCCACTGTGACACCGAAAAGTCTAATTTGTGGAACCTGCTCTAAAGTGGAGCATTCCATTCTCAGCATTAACTGAGGGTTATTATGTAGGCGTTGTTTGCTTCCAATAAGCAATAAACTCTGTTTCCAGAACATTTGATATTTGCTTAGCACTAGGATTGGAATAATACATTGTAGAGTCATCAGCGTATTATATTTATTATTCAATATATACGGTAAATAATTTGTGTAGACTGAAAAAAGGAGTGGGCCGAGTCAACTACCTTGAGGCAGGCCACAGCGGACACCAGAGCTTTTAGAGCATGAACCATTGTAGAAGACTGGCTGACTTTGGTCAGTTGTTTATAAAAAACTTTGCTCTTGTATGTGTGTATGTGTGTGTGTGTGTGTGTGTGTGTGTGTGTGTGTGTGTATACCTGCTGTGGTGATCACTGTGTACATAATGACTCCCACTGTGTTGGTGCGAACGTGAACATCTTCGTCGCGCAGCAGTCCAACCAGCAGGGGGAGCATCGCCTCCTCACAGAGCCGATGCTTCCCGGCCATAGGCACACTGTCAACAAACAAACAAACAAATTAACAAACAATGGACACTCAACCGGCTTGTACTTCGAAACTGGATCAGTATATCCTGATATCGCTCCGTTAGCTTTACCTAACCAAACATTCTCTGTCACAGAGCCCCTGTCCTATGAAGCAGGATATAAACACGTTCACTAACCCAGATGATTTCAGCCTGGCTACGTGCGCGCTCCTGAGACAGGAGTAGAGATTGTAGCATCAGACCAATCACAATCACAGCGAAACTGTGTAGAGGAACTTACGTCACAATTGAGGAATAATGATTTGAAAATTTGAAGAGTTAAAATCCATAATTCAGACCAAAAAGCAGGATGGTAAGAACACAGGCAGGAAGCTGCTAACACTGTTAATGCGTAAAAGCTCGAGATTATCCAATTTGATCAGTTTCGCTTTATTACAGCACAGACTTGTTTCTATTCAGGTAGTCCTTCTTAATTTATCACACACAAACTGGGATGAGAGCGCATTGTTTCACTGTAGTTTGTTCCTGCTGATGCTGTCAGCGTCAATATAGCGTATGGATGAATGAGTTGATCCGTCTGTACATACGGAGAGTGTCCGACACAGGCTTCATCAGCTGACTGTCGATCATTCCATCAGATGTAAATCTATACCTTTCGTCATGCTGCGTTCACACCGAATGCGTCTTCTGTGGTACCGGACGCATCTGCCGCACGAAACGTACCGCAGGGTCTGCAGGATCAAAAAATGTCCCCATTTGCTTCATACGCACGTCTGAAGCAAAGCCCCGCTCACCAGAGATACATTCAACTCGGTGAGTTTCACTGCCTGCTGAAGCCAATGGGATTAGCTGCTAATGCTATCCTAGCTCAGTGCCGACTTTCAAAGATGAAAACTACAGACAACTTTTACCTGCTACTACCACCTCCTCGCTGGCTTTCGTCATGCAAAACGGTCACAGGAGTTCAATATTTTCAACTCTTGCAGATATGTGCAAAATCGGGAGCGCGCTTGCACGGCCAACGCACTTGACCGCACCGCCGAACAGGAAAGATTTCACATCTGGGACGCATCTATCCATTCACTTTATATGTAATCTGGACGTACGAACATTTTGTGATGCATCCGGTGTGAACGCAGCATGAAGGATGTCATCGGTAAATGAAAGGATTGTTTTTACTATTAATAATCTTTCTTTCCTAAACGCAGCTGTCAGATCTGAACCAATCAGGATCTTCTAACAATGGACAGGTCATTTTCAGAGAGAACTGATTGGTCAGGAAGCAGGACTTCTGTACTCGCTCAGATCTTATCCACTTCATAACCTACCTGGTCCCGACCAAGTTAGGTGTTAAGCCTAAGTTACCATGGTGATTTAGCCCAGTAAGACGTTAGCAAATAAATCACTAAGTTAGCACAATAAAAGGACCTCCAGCATCGTAGTACAGGGCCTTGGGGCCTGTATCACGATGCTGGTTAACATCTTACAGGCAGTGACGTGCCGTTACCACTAAGGTTGGGTAGGCAGGGCGTTGCAAATCAAGACCACTTATGACAATTTCATATGTTTCTGCTAGCAAGTGTTAATACAATTAAATTCAACTTTATTTGTATACAGCAATTCACAACAAAGTCATCTCATAATTCATAATAAGAAAGGAAAAACCCAACAAGATCCACATGAACAAGCATTTAGCCGTCTAACAAAATCAACATCGTAAAACACCATTAAAGAAACATAAACAATTATTTAATATAGCCTCCATACTCTCCCAACAAGACAGTCATTTTTCCTGTAGTGTTATCCCGCCCACTCGCTAGAGCGAGAGAGAACGTAGCAGCAGCGGCCACGTGATATCAATTCACTAATGCACTGTGAAATACAGCTACTACTATAGCATTTAGCATAGCACGGGTACATCCAAGGGCAGCGTAGAGAGCTGCCTTTTTACATAAATGGTTTTCATCTTGGGGAACTGACTGCGCATGCGCAAACACATAAAAACACGCAATGGGAACAGAGGCAGAGCAGCAATGTGCTTTTGGGAGGGGGTGTGGCCTCCTCCTGCCTTACAGCGGAGTGAGACTGCAGCTGTTCCAGGAAATAGCGCTGTTTAGTAATTTGGGCTATGAAACGCACAAAATGCGGACACTTTCAAACTTAGAGGTACTGTAGGCTATTGGAAATAAAAAAAATAAATAATTTATAATCATATTATAATTAAAACAAATAATCAAAATATCAATTCACCCTTGGGTAGGCAATGCCTGCCTTGCCTACCCTGACTGCACGTCACTGCTTACAGGGTATATCACCATGGTAACTGATGCTGAACAGCTAACCTATTTGGGAGTAGGTTAAGTTTTGGATAAGAGATAAGAGAGTATAAAATGACCTGCCATTGTTAGAAGGCCCTGGTTGTGTGTTTAGGAAATAAAGATTATTAATGGCTAAATACAATCCTTCCATCCTATAGAAACATATAGATATTTATCTGATAGACTGATCTACAGTCAGCTGATGGAGGTTGCGTGTGTCGGGTGCTCTCTGCATCCGCAGACCCTGCTTCGTAGTACAGCTGCTCTGTGACAGTAGACGTTTAATTAAGTGAAGCTAACAGAGAATTATCAGGATAAGTTCTAAACAAACAAACAGATTGACCTGAGTGCCATCATGGCGGCGGTGGCCTCTCTGCGTATGTGTGTGCATGGGTGAGTCAGACGTGGTTTCAGCACAGAAACAGCGTCTGAGGACAGAGCCGGAAGAGCATCACGCCGAGAACAGCAGCTGATGAGCGACAGCACCAGGAGCTCCTCCTCCTCCTCCTCCTCCTTCACATCCTTGACCTCCTCAGTCTGTTCCATCTTCAGTCCCTCTCTCTGCTCCTGCTGGTTTTCCTCGTCCACCTTCTCCTCCTCATTCACCTCCACCTTCTTCTCCTCTTCAACACTTATCTGTTCCCCCTCCTCCTGTTGTTGTTGTTGTTGCAGTTTCAGTAGCAGTTTAGGGACCAAAGTTAGTAGAGCATCAGCTCCTGTAGAACGACAGGACACACTCAGAAACACACACACACACACACACACACACACACACACACACAGGGACGCACGCGCAGACACGCACGCACGCACGCACACACGCACACACGCACACACACACACACACACACACGCACACACACACCTGATGGATGCAGTGTGAGCAGCTTCAGGACTCTCAGGACGTTCTTCCTGCAGGGCGATGAAGGGTCATCCAGGAGCCAAAACAGAGAAGAGAGGAGAGGAGAGGAGAGCAGGACCTGTCTGAAAATCACACACATTCGGTAAACCCAACACTGGTTTTATACTGTGGGCGAAAACAAGCATTCAGGGAGAACATGCAAACCCCACACAGACAGTACAGACTCTCAGGTGTGACACTGACCTGCCCAGACTGTGAGTGCACAGCAGGCCGAGCACCTCGCACGTCTTTGATCGCACTGACGGATCCTCGTCCTCCAACAGGAGCTTCATCTTCTCCACATAACCTGCAGAGACGTAACACAGCAACACAAAATAAACAGAAATACAATAAAATAAATAGAAATAAACAGACATAAAATGCTGCTGCTGAAGATTAATTCCATATACAGACACAAAAACAGATGCTACAAGAATATCTAATAACATCACTGGTATTCACTGCAGTGTCACCACAATCACTGCAGCCTTCATGTGTCTCCTGTTGATCACTTGGTTCGACAAATTAAATTATAATTTGTATGGATTTTTAGTAGTAATAAAGTTGAATAACTTCACTCTAATGTACTGTAGACTAATGAAACTCTATCCAACCATCAAAGGGGTTCTGTTGATCACACTACAACAGTTGATTTGACAAAAAAAATGTTTTTTCATAATTTTAATGGCTTTTTATTAAAAATATTTTAAAATAGTAAAAAATCTATTTCATCAATTTAAACATTCTGGTTAATCAATTAACAATGGAACAGTTTATGGTGTCCTATTTTTATTTCCTCCCATTTGTCAGTACTTCAGGTGCAGTCTGAATAGTTTATTGGGGTCTGGTGGGGATTCTAAGTTTAATTAGTATACACTATCATTTATTTGGCCAAACTGGTGCACTGGGGACCTTTGCCATTTTTACTATTATAGCATCACATACATCAAGAGAGGTGTAATCAAAAACATGATTACTAATTCCATTAAAATTATGGAAAAGTATTTTTTTTTTGACAAAACAGGTGTGATTAGCAGGAGACAAGTGAAGATTGTGGTGATTTTGGTGACACTGCAGTGAATACCAGTGACGTTGTCAGATATTTTTGTAACGGTAAATGGAAATAATATTCAGCAGAGAATTAAATACTGCCCCCTAGTGGAGGAGTGGTGCTTTACACACGCCGAATTATCAACAAACGCACTTTGGTCAATCCACAAGCTCAATTAAAGATTAACACATGATAAGTCATGATGAATGCACATTATGTGGGAATTTAGGATCTGAAAAACACGTGAAAATCTCAACAACAAAAAAACGTGAAAATCGCAGATATATTTGTGGATTTGAAAATTGAGGATCTATTTATTAATATTTTTGAGACAAATGTCTCTCTTACCCTTAGTGACGGTCGGGTACAGTCGCTCTGGGTCGTGGAGCAGGTCCTGCAGTGAGGCCAAAGCCCGCAGTTTCTTCTCCGGTTCAGGACTCTGGAGCTCAGCGAACAGCTGTGGGACGGCGAGCCGACCGTAGGCCACCGGAGCCCGGAGAGGGTTCTCCCACATAGGTCTACCCGCCATTCAGAGAGACTTTAAACGGACTCTAACTGGACTGTTACTCCGGTCATTTAAAGTTAACTTTGATGAACAGCGCTTTGTTGACAGGTAGTCATGGTAACTGAGGCTACATGAATGACGTCAAAAACGCCATATGGAGTTAGGTGAAGTTGGCACGATATTCACAGATTCGAACTTCCAGCATCACGAACATTGACACACAAATGAAGCTTCTTTACCATCGGTGTGAGGTGGACAACATACAGGTTCATTTCATCAGAAGCAGCAGCAGAAATAACGTGTGTGATTGTGCAGCAGGAGTGCAGGGAGCGTCTACAAATAGCAACACCTCTGCAACAACGTAAACAAATACTACAATAATATCTAATAATGTCACTGATGTTCACTGCAGTGTTTAACAAAATGACCACAACCTTCACTTGTCTCCTGCTGATCATCCTACAACACTTGGTTTGACAAAAATACATTTTTGATGAATTTTTAAAGGTAATACAAATCAGTAGCTACATATTTATGCACAGTAGGCTGATGAAACTCAGTCCAACCATTAGATATGTTCTGCTGAAGATGTAGTAGGTAGGTCTAATATTCTTAAAACATCCCAAGAGTGCATCAATCAATCAATCAATCAATCAATCAATCAATCAATCAATCAATCAATCAATCAATCTTTATTTGTATAGTGCCAAATCATAACCAATGGTATCTCAAGGCACTTTACAGTAGAGCAGTCTTAAGGACGGACTCTTCATTTTATGGATACACACATATGCATATATACGTATATACACATACATATGTATCCCACACCCAACATGAATTCATCATGGCGGCAAGGAAAACCTTCTGTTAAGCAGCAGGAACCTTGTGTGGATCCCATTCCTATGATGAACAGCCATCCACGTTATGAGTGCATGTAACATACCGTTCAAGAAAACTGTCAAACCAAAAACTTGATAACTAGACCAAAACTTTCTTCCCCGGGTTAAGAAAACACAAAATATTATGAATATGTGGCTCCAACATGATTAAACTATGTTGATGTTATGAAGAATTCTCTTAACAAAAGCTGAAGGTATCTCGAGACTAATATATTCTGCTTTATCTCTACTAGTGTAGTGCCCATAGGAAGCATGTATTGCTATAGAAAAGGGGGAGGTTTAATATTCTGCACTGTAATATAGGCTAGCATACATCTGGAGCTTGCTGAGAGAGAGAGAGAGAGAGAGAGAGAGAGAGAGGTGTTTGTGTGTGTGAGTGCGCGCGTGCGTGTGTATGTGTGTAGCTAATCGATTAATGAACTGTGCAGAGCATAATATTTAGCACTGTAGGCTAAATATATAGTGAAAGCCTATTTTTATTTTTATTTTATTATTACACTTTAGTTAAAAACATTGCTCACTGAGGACACCTACTTAAGTGTACACTATACATATATACAGAAAGGGGACAAACAAGCAAAAATCACACATAAATCAGTCATCATTCCACTTCAGAAATACAATTGTATATCGTCACGTTTTGATGCTTTTATTTGGTATGAATAAGGGATATAGTTTTGATATATTCATTAAATTCACACAGAAAGCTTACAAAAAGGGGAGAAGATGTGTTGAATTTACCATATAAAATGAACAGGTTTACAATTAAATCTACATTGTTATCTTCAAAATACATAATGATACCTTTACAATTAAATTTAATATTATTAATGCTGCGTTTTAAGCAATTTTCCATTTGAGCCCACAAACCAATTGAATGAATGTATCTATACTTGGAGCCTGTGATTTTTTAATTTTTTAATTTATTTTGAATTTAATTTATTGGTGTTATATATATATATATATATATATATATATAGCGCTTTATCACCACACTAAAGCAGTCTCAAAGCGCTTTACATATCAGCTCATTCACCCAATCACTCTCACATTCACACACCAGTGGGACAGGACTGCCAAGCAAGGTGCTTGTCGACCACTGGGAGCAACTTAGGGTTCAGTATAACATTTTTACAAACCTTTTATTTTATACAGATGTCTTTATGGAAAATAAATTAAGTTGAAATTATGGTAGATTTGATCTCTTCCTTTTTTAAGTTTATACATGAGATGTTTACTGTATGTAAGGGAAACATATCAAGATTTACTATCAAAAACAACCTTCAACACCAGGCTGATCCAACCACGGTGCTCAACAGAACGCCACAGGAAACCATTCCTGCCTGTGGTGATCAAACTTTACAATTCATCACTGTAACCTCTCAGCTTTGATTGTTGTTGTAAATATCTGTATTATAGTTGCATATTTGTACTATTATATTGTATTACTTATCTTATTTTACTTTAGACGACTGTAATGTTTATGTACTTAATCCCTATGTAATTTTTCTTATCTTCTTTATTTTGTTTAACATTTATTCTTTTATTCATACATTTCTTGAGCGGCTGTAACGCAACAAGTCATTTCTCCCTGGGATGAATAAAGGACTTCTGATACTGATTAAATGTAGGGGATGAAAGTAACTAGTAACTTTTACTTTGAGTACTATTTAATTGAGCTACGTTTTACTTGTACTTGGGTATTTTAAGTGTGACATCAAGGATATATAGATGAAAACTTTTTTGTTTTAAACAAAGACACTATATATATTTACACACACACACACACACACACACACACACACACACACACACACACACACACACACACACACACACACACACACACACACACACACACACACACACACACACTTTAATTCAATTAAAACAATAATATTCTAAATACTCTAATATTCTGAAACAGAAGACTCCAAATTGTTCGTGTAATAAAAAATAGGATGTATTTCGAAGGTTGGAACGTCACTCTACTTTTAGTGGGAAAAGGACCGATTATTTTGGTCGGAATGTAAACCGGAAGTGAAGTTGTTTTTTCCCACACGTGATTCTGTCGTCTGCTGCTCTCAGTCAGTGAATTGCTCAAAGCTACAGGACGTTAGTGTTCACCTTATGATCTTTAATTAGCAACAAACAATGTATCAATATTCTGAAGGTTTGTTTTCACCAAGCTGTCGCCGACGTGACCCGGAAGTGACGTGTATTCATCGGTCGAAACGTTGTAGAACATCTCTGTTGACAGGTAGCCATGGTAACACAGGCTATGCTCGAACCTCCACGGAATCTACACAACAGTAGTGAGTTTCTACTAACGTTGTAAACTTTGAAGACTAATTCTGTGATATTCCTGAATCAAGTGAGTAAATTCTGCATGTTTTATATTGTAGTACATCATGTATTTAATACTCAGTGATAATCCTGTGTGAATGAGGTGATATTGTAAAGGTCTTTGGATTTAAATCTGTTCATTGGAACATTTAACATTTAGTTAGAATTGACTCATTTTGTTGCAGTTTTGTGACCACGGTGGCGTAGAGGTAAGCAGGGTTCCAGGGTTCAAGTCATGGACACTTGAGCCCTTTCTGTGTGGATTTTGCATGTTCTCCTCGTGCTTGCGTGGGTTTTCTCCCACAATTCAAAAAGTGTCCTCAGAGTTAGTGTTTTACGCATTTGTTCAGAGTTTTTTAAGTTTTCCAAAAAATATTTTCATGACATTTTTTTTCGAACACTTTATTTATGAAGATTTTCATATAATACAAAAAATAACATTGTAGTAGTCATACATTTAGCGTAACATAATAAAAAAGATAAAAAAATAAAAAAGCAAAAAATAAAATAGAACATAACGAGGACAATAAAAAACATCTCAATATTAGTTACATAAATGTACATTTCTGTTATACACAATTGTTATAACTCCACCTGCTACCGAGTAGCACTGTAAGTACAATATGACATTTCAGTGGTGTGGCACAGCTTATCAAATGTTTATTTCCAATTTTATCTTCCGCATAACTAAGAAAAGGTTGCCAAATTTCAAAGAACCTATTAGATCTACCTTTCAAAGTGTGTCTAATCTTTTCCATTCTCATGAAATGAAGAATGTCTTTAATCCACTGTGAGTGTGATGGGGGTAGTGCACTTTTCCAGTTCAATAAAATGAGTCCGCGAGCGAGAGTTGTTCAGTAGGCCACAAAATTCGAGAAGCCCCTCACTGCAGCCTGCAGTCAGGGGTGGTGCTCAACATTCAATAAACTAATCGCGTTCAGACTTACTCTAACCCTAACCCATAACTATTTTGTATGCCTATAGAATTATGCAACATATAAAATTATTTATTATTTATTTTTAACTGTATATGAATCACACAGCACAATAGCATGCCACATTGAGCTCGCCCCGAACTGCGGACTAAAAGCCAATGGCATGCCGATGTTGAGCAGCGTTGAGCTCCGTCCCAAACTGCGGACTGCCGTCAGGGGTACTTCCAAAATCCTGTTGGTATTTGTCTAAGGGATGAGGGTTCGGCATGATTCCAAACAGTGCTGTTACTGGGTGTGGATCTACAGTAAACCCTAAGGAACCCGAGAGCGTCTCAATAACATGCGTCCAAAAAAGAACCAGTTTGGGACAGCTCTAGAGTGTGTGGAAACATGTCCCTTCTGTTATTTTGCACCGATCACAGTTTGGATCAGAGTTGGGAAACCATCTTAATAATCTATCTTTTGACCAGTGAGCTCTGTGTACTATTTTTCATTGCAACAAGCCATGTCTGGCACAAACTGATGAAGTATGGACCCGTTTTAAGATTTTATGCCAGTTCTCATCTGATAGCTCTTCTCCCAGGTCGTTCTCCCACTTGTTCTTGATAATGTTAAGAGTTGGGTTATGTAAAGATGATAATGTGTTATAGATTATTGAGGTAATCCCTTTAAATGTCTAAAAAGTTGAAAACAGGTTGTCAAAGTCTTACTGTGGAGGGAGAGAAGATAATGTATTAGACTGCTTAAGAACAAAGTCACAGATCTTTAAATATTGGAAAAGTTAGTGTAAATTGTTGTAAAAAAAATAAATAAATTGTGTTTCAGATTAAAAAAGCCTTACTTTCAAGAGATGGGGGAAATATATGGTTTGCATGGATTGGAGCTTTAAACAAAAGAGTATGGCACCCATAGCGTTTATGCATCTGTTTCCAGATTATAAGAGTAGCAAACAGCTGTTTGTTCTTGGTAAACGGAGAAGAGTCAGCTGAGAGTGAAGAGTAGACTAAGTCAGCCAAGGAGGAACAACTACAGGACCGCGTCCTAAGGATGCACAATGAGGGGGCATCAGCGCCCAGATCTTCATTAAGCCAGTGAACTTTGGAACGGATATTAGCCGCCCAATAATACAGTTGAAAGTTTGGGAGGGCCATACTGCCCATCTCCTTTGGTCGTTGTAGGTAGACTTTGCTCAAGCGTGGTGGTTTTTGATCCCAAATAAAGCCAGAGATAATACTGTCCAATTTTTTGAAAAAAGAGTTGGGAATGAAGATCGGAATGCACTGTAAAAGATAACTGAATTTGGTGAGCACATTCATCTTAACAGTATTAATTTTACCAGCTACTGATACATTTAGACATGACCAGTATTTAACACTCTCTTTCAGGTGAACTTGTCTTTAGTAACCTTGAAAGATAATTAAATTCAGAGGGTAGTTCTGGGCTCAGAAGTTTACAGGGAAAATTGCACTTTTCTGAAGATTTATTTTGTATCCTTAAATACTGCCAAATACATCAAGGTTAGAGAGGACAACAGGAATTGAGGTGTCCAGCTCAGAAACATATAGGATCGTATCGTCTGCATATAAAGATACTTTTTGTTCAAGACCTTCCTGAAATATACCAGTTATTGCCTCATCTTGTCTGATTGGTATTGCCAAAGGCTCAAGAACCAGTGCAAATAGCAAAGGCAAGAGAGGACATCCCTGTCTCGAACCACGCAAAATGGAGAATGGTTTGAGTGTAGCCCATCTGTGCAAGCTAAAACTAAGGGAGCAGTGTAAAGTAGTTTAATCCAATTTATAAACTGGCAACCCAATTTTAGTTTTTCCATTGCATAAAAAAGGTCTGTCAAATGTCTTTACGGCGTCCATTGACATGATTAATTGAGGGGTTGTGGAACTGGGAGGGCCAAAAATGATATTGAATAATCTACAAATGTTGAAAAAGGAGTATCTGTTTTTTATAAAGCCGGTTCGATCTGCAGAAATAATTTGTGGTAGAACATGTTCCAAACGTAGGGCTAAAATTTAGGCAAGGTTAACATTTATTAGGTTATTTATTTCAAGCTCAGTAATTGTGATTAACTTGTCTTATTTTAACCTATTTTCATAACTTTTTCTTGCCACATTTTTGCTCCTTATGTATTTTTGCTACATTAATCTTATTTTTGCCACTTCTCTATCAAATTTAAATGCCTTTTCTATACTTTTTCTTTTTCTCTTTTTGAATAATATGTAGAGGTGTAAATTATTCAGACAAGTGTTCTATGGGGAAGCGGATTAGGGCTAATTTTGATGGAGAAAGTTGAAATGTCAAGATTGAAGTTGAAAAGACGAGATTAAAGTTGAAATGTCAAAAATAGCCAAAGGCCAGTTCACCATATAGGACAACAGTCTCCATCCAAACTGGCCTTAATCTGTTTCCGTACAGCGAATTAATAGCCATAGACGGACTAAATGCTCAACCTTTTCCAAACTTCACTGGTTTTTCCTCCTAAACATATTCAGTTTTTGCCAATTTCTCTTCAAAATCCTTAAAGAGATTACAACGCTGCGTTTATGAGCTAAAAGAGAAAGAATCTCTTTGTTGTTAAACCCATTTTTGAAGTATAGTTTAACGCTTTCATCGATACACGGGCACAGTCTGTTGTTTGTTGTCATATATGGTGAATTGGCCCTCGTCTGCTTCCGTAGATTTGATTTTATTACCTATGTTATCATGATGTTGTATTTTAAGTTCGTTTTCAAAATTTGGACTTTAATATAGACATATTTTGACTTTATTTTCGACATATTTCAACTTTAATCTCGACATATTTTAATTTTATTCTCAATATTTCCACTTAATTCTCAAAATTCCGGTTTTATTCTCGACATATTTCGATATTATTTCTGACATATTTCAACTTCGTTTACAAAATTGAAATTATTGACAATTCAAGTTGTTGGGAGGAATACAAAATCCAACATAATACACAAATTAATCATTAAAAAACATACAAAATGACAGATAATGCAAACAAATGTATGAATAAGTCCTGTATTAGTTACTTGTTGGTTATTTAGTTTAGGTATGTGAGATAATTATGGGATGTTTGGTTGTGTTTCAGGCTGGAATGTCACTCTCTATGACGTCTGGACAAAAAAACACCAGAACGGCGTGTGTGTCTGCTGAGGACAGCAGCACATACTGCAGCACAACCAGCAGGTAGAGCAGAGACACACAATCTGACGGTCACATGACCAATACCATTCATGTCAGTCTTAGAATCACATGACCAGTCAGAGCTTTAATACAGGAGACAACACTGAGGCTGTGTTCTACTACACATTACAAACTCAATGAGTATATACTGTCTACTATATACTATACGTATGATTATAGAATGATGAGTGTTCCCACAAAAGTATACTTCCAAGTTTCCCAAGATGCATTTGGAACCTACAAGAAAACCTGAAGCACACTGAGGCTAAATATCAGTTGATTCTCAACATTTGAAAGTTCTGAAAACATTTTAAGTGAGAAAGTGACCAAGTAGAATATCGTGTGCTCATTTCATCCATAAAACTCACGTATACACATTTCATTCACATTTAATACACATTGTGCTACTGAATAAACTTCCTGTTAACCTCAAAACCAGAGCCCTATTTACAAAACAGTTGAAAAACGCAATGCATCGTGGGGCGGTTGAGTATGACTTAGTAATAGTAGTACATAGTATGATATTTTGAGCACTGCCCAAAAGCATACAAAATAAGAGAAAAATACACAAAGACAGAAAAATATGCAAAATGATATAAGAAAAATGCTCAAAATGACTCAGAAAATCTACAAAATCACTCCAAAGATGCACAAAATAACAAAAATACACAAAATGATGGGAAAATACACTAAAGGACCACAAAAATACACAAGTATAGACAAAATTATCAAGAAATAAGACAAAAGGACAGCAAAAATACACAAGAACCGAAAAATACACAAAATGACTCCATTGTGCTACTGACAAATTTTCCTGTTCATTTTAAAACAAAAGCTCTATTTAGAAAACAGTTAAAAAAGTAATAAAAGACAAGACGAGATGCTTTTATTTTGAACAGGGGATGTTTGATTTTTATCTTGAAGCTGGTCCTAGGACCATTTTACATTCCACTTACAATGCATCATGGGACCGTGCACACTTAAAAATATAGTATACATCCAGGTATTTCTCACCTACTCAATCTTTTCATACTATTTAATGTGAACGCACTGTATACTCATTTATATGTCACACTTAGTATGAGTTGTACGTTAGGATGACATTTACAACACAAAACATTGTGTTTATTAGGGGTCGCACAAAATTAAACCGTTGTCTGAGGTAGACAAATGGACTGACACACACGCACACACACACACACACGTAAACTGGTGTTTTTCTCTCAGCAGGGGGCTGCAGCAGCTGGATGAAGATGATGTCACTCAGGATGTCAGTCAGCTCCCTGACACCGTGGGTGCGTAACAACACAGTTACACGCACACACACACACACACACAGAAACAGCCAATCACAGCCCCTCTTTGACCCTCAGTGAAAGCTGGTCTGAGGTCCGACATCATCGAACGTCTAACGGAGAAGAAACAAGGACAACATGAAGAAGCTCTAAATCATCTGAACGAGGAGCTGAGTCACATTACCTCGGTATGTACGCACAAGAACAGACACCAACCATGCACATGTCAGATTTCTGACGGTGTGTGACTTACTCTTGGTGTCCTCACAGGTTTATAAGGATGAGGTTAGGACCATCTGTTTGCAGTTGCTGACCTCTCTGCAGGACAGGGACCACAGACTGGAAACTTTGAAGGTCAGCATGGAAGGTCTGCAGCACGACAACACAGAGGTAAATGTGTGTGTGTGTGTGTGTGTGTGTGTGTGTGTGTGTGTGTGTGTGTGTGTGTGCGTGTGCGTGTGCGTGTGCGTGTGCGTGTGCGTGTGCGTGTGTTAAAATGTGTGTGTGTGTGTAGGCTGGTCCTCTCTGGCAGCAGGTGGAGCAGGAGGCGAATGTGACAAAGGAGAACATTGTGGAGCTGAAAATCAAACTCAGAGACTGTGAGAGACAACAAACGGCTCAGGTCCAAACTTTTAATCTTCATGATGAAGTCATCCTCACACACACACACACAAACACACACACTCACACCTTTTCACACTCTCACTCAGATTGCCCGTGTTCTGAAGAAGTTCTGCGACCTGCTGGTAGACGTTGGCCTGATGCCACTGCCTGATGTGCACAGACTGATCCACGCCGAGGCCATGGTAACAGCAGTGTGTGTGTGTGTCTGTGCGTGTGTTAAAGTATAAACATACACGGGTTACACAAGTATTTAAAGATCTCTGCCCTAGGCTACTTCTACACATTGTGTCATTTGTTTTAACAACGATTTGATTCGAATCACGATTCATTGTCGCCAATTTGATTCATAGATGATGTCGGTTCATTGAGAACGATTAGATCCAAAACGAACCTAAAACCTTTGAAATATACTTGTTAGAAGATCTATGTCTAACAAAACACATTATTATGCACCGTATTCATTTTATTAACTATTAAAAATGGGACTACTTTATGGTTTTATAACCTGTGTTCCACCATCTTGAAATCACATGATTGATGATATCACATAGCCCCACTGCCTGTAAACATTTCATTGTTTTCTATTGACGTGAAGCATTCACCCTCCTTTTTAGATAATTTAGCAGCTTTTTCAATCTAGATGACAAATTGTGTTGCTTTTGGTTGCTCTAACAAAACCAGGAAAAGTTAAAGATGTTTATGTCAACCTCTTTTGTTTACCGAAAAATGACAAAAATAGTTGTGAACCGAAAATGAATCTATGACCACAGGGTGGGACAGTTTCAACTCTGTGGTTTGGTAGTAGATAATGAAGCCGAGATGAAGAGCTCTCCTAAGAGACATTTACTCCCCTTAAACATAAAGAGTGCGCCTACATGCTCTGGTGGCTGAAGTTAATCATGTGATTTGAAGATGGCGGAACACAGACCACTATTGGAGGTTAGTACAAACCACAATATATCTCAACTCAAATATCTATTTAAATGGCGTCTCGGCTTTCCCTTACGACGTAACTGCTATTCACAAAGAGAGCTACGCAAGATCCATGGCTGTCAATCATCGTCATATATGACGTAAAATCTCATTTTTCAACCAAACATAACTTATTTAAAACAAACTTCACAGAAAAATGAGCACTTGAACACAATATAGGGTGATAATAACTAATGATCTTAGCAGAGTTTGGGTTTGGAAAAAAATTTGGTTACGAGTATTTTAACTTTACAGTTTGACCCACATTCCATCTGTTAACATTGAGGAGGCGTGGTTTATGACATATATTGCAGCCAGTCAGCAGGGGGAGCTCTAAAAATAAAAGCTTCACTCGACCGGGGTGCTTGTCCTGTCCACCTATTGGACTGGAGGGGGAACTATCCACACTTGGTTCATGTGGTGTGTGCGTGTGTGTGTGTGTGTGTCTCAGAGGGTGAACCAGTCTCTGCTCGCTAACCGCCGTAGCGTAGCTTGCCTGGTGCTGCGGCTACAGGAGGACAACCTGCAGAAGGAGGCTCAGCTCCATCTGCTGTGGGAGGAGCATCTGTACTGCTGGAGGCAGAGCCAAGCAAAGGAGGAGGTAAAGAAGTTCAGGAGCAAGTTCAGCATAAACCAGGAGCAGCATCATCAGCTCACTGAGCTCACACACCTGAGCCAACAGCGCCGTGACATCATCAGCAGCATCAGGTACACACACACACACACACACACACTGTCCAATCACCTGTCAGCTCCTCATACGCTCATCCAATCCGATTTGCTCTGTGTGTTTCAGCTCCCTGGTCCCGCCCACATGCTCCACAACGCTGGTCGCTGATTGGTTCAACCGGCTGACAGCCATCAATCAGCAGATAGGTGTGTGTGTGTTAATATACGTGTGCGTTTGTGTGTTAATACATGTTTGTTTTAATTTATGTATGTGTGTTCAGATCTCATGCACAATGAGCATCTCCATCTCCTTCGCTGTAAGTGTGAGGAGGCGTGGCAGGACCTGCAGGCAGAGGCGGAGCTCTCCAAGGTAAACTCACGGGCCCCTATGGGCATGTACTACGAAGCTAGATAATTATATCCTGAATTTATCTCCGTTAGCAGGCTTCACCTAACCAAACATTCTCAGTCAGACAGGAGCCGTTCTACGAATCTTGATTACAACACGCTAAATAAAGCGAGGTAATTTCGGCCTGGCTACGTGTGCGCTTTTGTGACAGAGGTAGATATTACAGCGTCAGACCAATCACAAACACGGAGGAAATATATAGAAGAGCAACTTACGTCATATTTGAGGAATAATTCTTCAAAAATATGAAGAAATAAAATCCATAATTCTGACCAAAAACAACACTGTTGCTGCAGTAAAAGCAGCAAATAATTAATGCAGGAATTGATGAGTGCTAATGCTTAAACTAGTGAAATTATAAATGGAGAATAAACAGACCCTCTGATCAGTTTCACTTTCACTATTACCTTGTCCGAGGTAATGCGTATACTGCGTTCATATAACTCAGGTGGAATATTTTATATTATCTTACAGGACTGAGGCTCTTTACATCACCCCAGATTACATGAATAAATAAACAAATGAATTTATCGGTCTGAAAGCGTCCAATGCATATAGGCTTTATCAGCTGACTTATTTTACTTATTTTACTTCTCAGTGCATCAGATAAAAATCTCTATATTTCCTATAGGATGTGATTGGTAAATGAAAAGAACCACGTTAGTTGTGCAGCCAAAGTTACCATGGTGATTTAGCCCCGTAAGACATTAGCCAGCTTCGTAGTGTGTGTGTGTGTGTGTGTGTGTGTGTGTTTATGTGTGTGTTGTAAAGCTGTGGTTCACCTGGTTCCCCTGTAGGTGGCGCTCCTAGCTCTGCAGCTCCCTGACGAGGAAGTGAGTGACATGGTGAGGTCACAGCTCCTCCCTCTGATTGGACGGCGTCAGAGTGAAGATGAGGAGCGATTGGCTGCTTTAAAAGTATGTCCTTTAAATGTGGTTCAGACCTTCAGACTCCTCCCTGTTCTCATCAGTGTGACTCACTGGTCCTCAGGTACGCAGCGACACTGATGTTCGACACGCTAGCCACCTGAGCAACCATGTTCTGGCGGTGATGCGGGGGATGGCGTTACTATGGGAGACGCACTGCTGCCAGCTGAAGAGAAGGGAGGAGGTGCTTCAGAGAGACGTGGACAAGCTGAGGCGTTCTAAGCATCGACACCTCCAGGTGACGCTCGCGCACAACACACGTGGTCACAAAGCCTTGCTGATGTCTGTGTGATGTTAATGAAGCTCTGCTGCTGTGGTAGGAGTACGAGAAGCGTTTGGAGGAGTTGATGGAGGAAGTCCGTCAGCAGAGCACCGGGGACACTTTGAGGGTTGCGTTGGATAACATAGCACACTTCTTGAAGGAGGTGAAGCTCAGGTAGGACTCCTCCCACTGCTGGTACATAGATTCCTCCCACTGCCTGTCGGAGGGAGGAGTCGCTTTTACTCAAACTCCTCCCATTGCCTGTTGGAAGCCTCCCATTTTCTGTCAGAAGGAGGTCGCTGTTGCATATTCTCCTCCCACTGTCTGTCAGAGGGAGGAGTCACTGGTACACAGACTCCACCTCCACCTCGCCATCATGTATACCAAAAGCTGTGTGTGTGTGTGTGTGCAGTCACAAACAGTGTGTTCCTGACCAGTGGCAGCTGATTGATCGTCTCCCATCTCTGCTCATGGACGAACTTCAGATCTACAGCAGCAACATCGGCTCCTTCTTCCACCTCAGAGACACATACCGACCGGTAACACACACACACACACACACACACACACACACACACACACACACACACACAGACACACACACACACACATACACACACACACACACACACACACACACACACACACACACACACACACACACACACACACAGTGAGAGAGAAGATATTTAGATTGTTGTTCTTCCTCCTCAGAGTTCAGAAGACTTACAGAAGCTCCAGCTCTCGTTCTCCAACTGTTTGGATCGAGGTCAGTGTGAGACGTTTGTGTTTCATTCATTCATTCTTTTTTTCTTTCATGCATTCATAGTCCTGACTAAAAAGAGACACAAACAGCAAACGCACTGACATCAGAACCAAACACAGCCTAACAACGAAGGGCCTGTATTCTGAAGCTGGATCAATATATCCTGGATCTGTATATCCTCCGTTAGCTTCACCTAACCAAACATTCTTCGTCACAGAGCAGCTGTACAAAGCAAGTTAACAACACGTTCACATAACCCAGGTGATTTCAGCCTGGCTTCGTGCGCGCTCACATAAAAGGGGCGGAGCTTGCAGCATCAGACCAATCACAAACAGAGAAACTGTGTGGAGTGTCAAACTATTCAGAGCATCCGATTTGGCCCGCAGAAGAAAGTGGAAATGACAGTTTGTAAATTACAAACTAATTCAGTTTGAAAGAACTCAAATCCTGCAATTTTTCTCAAATTATTTCATAAAATCTGCCCAAATTAAATAAAATTTGGTAAAAAAAATAAGTAAATCAAAGGACATTTAAGTGTCTGTCACATATTGCTTAGACATTGTTGATGCCTTCCGTACTTTATGACTGATTTATTACTGGAAGTGCCAACTTGGGCACATTAATGTTGGAATTGTTTGTTTTCCTGCCTAAAACCATCGTACTGGGTCCGTATTTGGCCATTGAACTAAAATGAGTTTGACACCCCTGGTGTAGAGCAACATCAGTCACAATTGAGGAATAATTATTTAAAAATATAAAGAATTAAAATCTATAAAACACCGTTATACACGATCAGATCTTATCCAACCCTTTACCTGGTCCCCACCAGGTTAGCTGTTAAGCATCAGTTACCATGGTGATCTAGCCCTGTAAGAAGTTAACCAGCGTCGTAGTACAGCACACAGGGTTAATCATGAAGTTAGAGAGAGAAGAGGAAATCCAGCTTCTGAGGACACGCCCGAAATGAGCTTTTATTTCTTTGTTTGTTTACTGTACAGAAAGTGAAGACTTTCTGATGAAACCAACCAAGACAACCTTGGACGAGCCAATCAGCAGTCAGAGCCCCGCCCAGGACTCTCAGGATTGGGTGCTGGAGGTGAAACAAGTAATTGATTCATAAAATACGAACAGCTTCTTTTTGTACCTGAACATAACTGTGTGTGTGTGTCTGCCCTGATCAAGCTCTGTGACATCAGCACTGAAGTGACCTTTACTACATCAAGGGGTGTGGTCTATTCTGGCCCCGCCTTTAGAAGCCCTGCCCACAACCTGCCTGAACCACACCTGAGCCTGTTTCCTGAAGATCTGCTCTCACACACACTAGACAGGTACACACACACACACACACACACACACACACACACACACACACACACACACACACACACACACACACACACACACACAGACACAGACACACACACGCACACACACAGACTGTTGTTTCTGTGGCTCCTTCAGGTTTCGGCTTCAGTTCTTAGAGAATCTGGAGCAACACTTCCTGTCCGTTCTCCAATCAGCTGTTACCACGGTGACGGAGAGGAGGGAGGCAGCACAATCAGAGGAACAGCTTTACCTGCAGAAACTGGACCTGCAGCACATCAAGAGCCAAGTGTACCAGCCCCGCCTGGGTAACACACACACACACACATGCACGCACGTACGCACACGTGCAGTACACACACTCAGTGTTAAGTGATCGTATGTGTGTATGTGTGCAGACGAGCTGCGGCTCCACAGGCGGCAAGTAGCACGTCACCGTCAGAGCGTGGCCAACATCCTGACCTCCTGCAGCAAGAAGCTCACACACCTCCAGGCCTCCATTGGCACCAAGAACCAGCAGTTGAAAAGAGCCGTGAGTGAGCTTGAGCAGGACACGCTCTCAGCCAATAGCATCAAGCGGTAAGAGCAGCGCTGGGGGTGGAGCTTCCCAACATCACTGAGCCCATGAAGGACGTGAATTAAGTGTTACTGTGTCATTGTGTGTGTGTGTGTGTGTGTGTGTGTGTGTAGTCTGCAGGACATACAGGCCGCCCTACAGGACATTGTGGACCAACATGCCACTGATACTCAGCGCAGTTACAACCGCTTCAGACAGACAGTTAGTGCCAGGCTGGGAAAGGAACGCACAGAAATCTCTAAGCTGCTCAAGTCCTTCAGGTGGGAACATGACTCACTTAGTCACACCATTTCCTGTTGTGGATCAGCTCAGTGTTTACATCCACCAGAGCCACAACACAAGAAAACACACAAGAGAACACAAAACATGAAAAAACACAGGATAACACGATGACCAGTCTGTCTCTAACACCAGCTGCTCAGTGTGGTCAATGTTCAGGATAATCTTTGATGAGCATATTTTCAGATCACACACACACACACACACACACACACACACACAGGATGCTGATTGGTCCACATGTGTGCCTCCTCTTGCAGGCTATTCAGTGAGGGAGGAGACTGCTCTCCTGAGGAGCTGAAGCAGCTCCACATGGAGCTGCAAGAGGAGAACCAACGGATGGAGGACGCTGAGGAGAACATCTACTCTGAGCTGGAGGCCTTCATGTCTCCCACTCTGAAGGAGGTAGTCAGCGTTGGTTCTTTATCTGAGCATCACTGAAGATTTCCTGCTGTAACTTTTGACCTTTGTGCAGGTGAAGGAGGCGTCGGCTCCTCTGAAGGAGAAGCTCGCTGGTCAAGAGTCAGAGCTGATGTTCACCGAGAAGATCCAGAAAATGATGCGCAGCACAAACATCCTCATCACAACAAAGGTGTGTGTGTGTGTGTGTCTCACTTTTTGCTTGGAGCTTGTAACACTGAATTTAAATATCTCCATTGATTTTCCACCTTTGAAAGTTCTGAAAGCAAGTAAAATATCAATATGTGCTCATTTGATCCACAAAACTCATGTATACACATTTTATTCACACATTTTCAGAGACTCTCCATTGTGCTACTGACTAAACTTTCTCTTAACTTCAAAACAAGAGCCCTATTTACAAAATTGTTAAAAACTAATGGGAGACAAGAAGAGATGCTTTTATTTTGAAAAGGGGACATGATCACAGTGATTGGTCGCAATGCATTATGGGTCAGCGGTTGAGTATGGTTAGTATATCTTAGTTTGTGTAATAGATAGTGTGACATTTCAAAAACAACCCAAAAGCACACAAAATAACAGAAAAATACACAAAAATATGCAAAATGACAATAAGAAAAAAATGCACAAAATGAATAAAAAATACACAAAATAATTGACAAATACACACAAGGACTGAAAAATACTCAAAATTACTCCAGAAATACACAAAATAACTCCAAAGACAAACACAATAACAGACAAATACTGATTTTACTTCCTGTTAACTTCAAAACAAGAGCACTATTTACAAAGAGTTAAAATAAAAACAAAATAGAAGACAAGAAAAGATGTTTTATTTTGAAAAGGGAAGGTTTGATTTTTAGCTTGAAGCCGGTCCCAGGACCATTTTACATTTTACATTCCACTGCATCAATGGATGGTTGAGTATGACTAGTCTCTCCACCGTGCACACTAGTCACACTAAAATGTCCCCATATAGTATACATCTAGGTATTTCTCACCTACTCAATCTTTCTATACTATCTAATGTGAACGCACTACATACTCATTTAGACATCACACCTCGTATGAGTGGTACGTTAGTATGATATTTACAACACGGCCTACGTCGTCCCACAGGTCGCCTGTAGCAACCAGCAGCAGTCAGAGATCAGCAGACTGTTGGAGGATCTGAGGAGGAGCATAGAGGACACACAGGTAAGAACACTGTCTGATTCTCTGTCTGTCTAACCGTGTCTGTCCATCTGTCTGTCTAACCGTGTCTGTCCATCTGTGTTTGTGTGTGTGTGTAGATGTCTCCAGCTCAGACCATCTCTCTGCTGTCGTCACTGGTGTCAAAGCTGAACACACGCTGTCAGTACCTGGACTTTGTGGCCGCGTCAGAACCTCTAAAGCCACACAGGAAGTCTCAGAGCAGGTCTGTGAGCCAGGGTTGAGTTCAATTACGACTCAATTATGATTACTTTGACCCACCATTTTTTCTAATTACATCAAAATTTACAATTATTATTTTCCCCTGAAAGTCAACTACAATTACATTCTCAATTACTAAAGTTGAATTGCAATTAATCCCAATTACTAAAGTTGAATTACAATTAATCCCAATTACTAAAGTTGAATTACAATTAATCCCAATTACTAAAGTTGAATTACAATTAATCCCAATTACTATGCCTGAAATAAATAACTCTTATTAAACGTAACCATCCTCTTGTGTTAGCTTTCTGTTAGCATCTCTTATGATAACGGGTCAGTTACCTTATTGTTATTATTATTTTTGGTGTGGGTTTCTCTCTGTATACCCCTATTTAAATGTATTTTAAAACAATAAAATTATCCTGAAGACAACTAACAGGTAGTGAGAAAAATTGATATTAACCATATTTTAATAATTGTTAACTATGTATGTTTAAGACATAGAACTGTAGAATCAATTAAACACAGGTTTGCATTTAAATTCATTTGAATTTCCATCCCAACTACAATTACAAATTAAATTATCTGAACTCAATAGCAATATTTTTTTTAAATTACAATTGCAATAATTATTACATCATAATTCTAATTAATTACCAATTACTCGATTACAATTATAATTGACCCCAAAGCTGGCTGAGACTGAGTGTCTGTCTTGGTGAAGATGATCCAAAGTGAGCCTGTTTGTGTCTGTGTCATAGGGTCAGTTTTAAGAAGAAGTCTGCACGGAGCCAGGCCAGTACCAGCGCCGTCCAACCTCCACAGAAAGTCACCACGTCTGTGTGCTCAAAGAGGTACATGTGCACATCTCATGCACTCTCAGCCCAGCAGGCTATGGTCCATAATATTTGTTAGGACATGCATTTTCCTTTTTTATATCAACCCCATAAGTAGAGCTGATGACTTAGCCCCGCCCCCTTACCCACAATACCGCATTCTAGACAACATGGAACTCTCTATCTTTTATCTTCCATCTTTAAAAAGTGACTTGAATGTCACAAGTTGGAAAACATTAGCAAATAATATCAGATGTTCACTAGGTTTACAGAAAACATGTCTATTATAGAGACCCAAACATATGGGACTGGTTGCTACATGCTAAGCTAACAAGAAACATCTGGGACTGGTTGTTACATGCTAAGCTAACAAGAAACATCTGGGACTGATAGCTACATGCTAAGCTAACCTAAACATATGTGACTGGTTGTTACGTGCTAAGCTAACAACAAACGTCGTAGGACTGATAGCTATATGCTAAGCTAACCAAACATATTGGACTGGTGGCTATGTGCTAAGCTAATCCAAACATATGGGACTGGTGGCTATGTTCTATGCTAAACCAAACATATGGGACTGGTGGCTACATTCTAAGCTAACCAAACACGTGGGACTGGTGGCTACATGCTAAGCTAACAAACATTTGGGACTGGTCTCTGTATGAAGTTCCTTCTCTCTCAGAGGAAGTAGAACATTTACTGTCTGTAACACGTAGAACACAAAGATTTCTGTTAGAGACACAACATGTTTGGAAGGAATATGAAACGGTAACTGCACAAACCGTCAGAAAAAAGAGGAGATGCATATATTTTATGTCTGTAACAGAGGACAGGGATATGTGATATTAACTACCTAGTGTGTGTGTGTGTGTGTGTGTGTGTGTGTGTGTGTGTGTGACAGAGTGAGGGCAATCAGCAGGTCCATCAGGGCCAACAAGAAGTACCACATATTTGGGTCCAGTCCAGATTCTGGTTCTAGGTGAGTTGTGTCGGTGATGATGATGCATGAGAAGCTTTGAAGTGTTTTTATAAAGTGTTTGTGTGTGTTTCAGCTCCTTCAGGTCAGTCCTGAACACTCTGCTGTGGAGCACCAACGACACCCTGCTGCAGACTGGCGAGGTTACACACACACACACAATAATAGAAATGATTATCCCTATACTAGTATGAAATGATGTGCAAACAACTAATACAAGTGTGTGTGTGTGTCAGGACTTTTATTTTGAACTTCGTGGGCATCACAGCGTCCTGCAGCTACTTCCCGGCTCTGCGGACCAATGGGTTGAGAGCATGCAGCAAATTCTGCTGGGATACCAGGAAAGAGGCAGCCAGTGTGAGATCAGCAGCAGAGCAGGTAAACAATCAATGTGTGTGTAAAGCTTCTCACACCACACACACAAGGCCACACCCTTCACCACGTTGCTGTGATCCAAATCGTAGAGAAGTTCCTCTATGGATCCTTCTTCTGATCAATTTTATTAGAAAGACACAAAAACATAGATTTTAAGAGCTTGGTTGGAATAATACGGGCGACCGTGGCTCAGGTGGTAGTGGGTCGTCTTCTGATCGAGAGGTTGGGGGTTTGATCCCAGTACCTGACTATGTGTCGAAGTGTCCTTGGGCAAGACACTGAACCCTAAGTTGCTCCCAGTGGTCGACTAGCGCCTTGCATGGCAGTCCTGTCCCATTCGTGTGTGAATGTGAGAGTGATTGGGTGAATGAGCTGATATGTAAAGCGCTTTGAGACTGCTTCAGTGTGGTGATAAAGCGCTATATAAAATCAAGTCCATTTACCATTTACCAAAGTGTCTGTTGTGTGTTTGTAGAGCTGGTCAAGCAGCTCTCTTCATTGGACGAGCTGCTCCAATCATTGCCTTCAGTTTTGATCGGAAACCAAGAGCGAAAGATGGAGGCGGAGCTTCAAGAGGCTGTGGGCGAAGCCAATCAGAGGCTGGAGGAAGCACTGACAGTCAGTGAGAGAGAGAAGGTAATAGAGATCATCAACAATGAGAAATATTACACAAAGTCTGTGAAACAAGAGATAAAAGCTCTTATTCCACATGTTAATGATAGATCTGTGATGATAGATCTGTGATGGACACATCGGTGGTAAAATATCTATGATGATAGATCTGTGGTAAATCGTCTATGATGATAGATCTGTGGTAAAATATCTATGATGATAGATCTGTGACTATAGATCTGTATTGATACATCTGTGATTAATACATCTGTAATGATAGATCTGTAATTTTACATCATGACAATAGATATGTAATGACAGATCTGTGATGGACACATTTGTGATGATGGATCTGTAATTATAGATATGTAAAGATAGATCTTTAATAGATCTGGAATGACATAATGAAAACAATTAAACGGATTGTGTGTGTGTGTTGAGGCTAAGGTGCTCCGTGACCTTCAACCTTTTCTAAACGCTGATAAGCTCCAATCACTGAACAGCGTTGAGCTGCGCAGACAGCAACAGGCGGAGGACGCCATTTGCAGGATTCACCTGGAACTACAGGTAGGAATGGATTGACCAATCATCAGCTCCGGCTCACTTTGAACCCTGTCTGAAAGTGTGTGTGTGTGTGCGTGTGTGTGCAGGATTGTGTGCGAGGTCGAGGGGAGGAGTTTGTGACCTCACTGTCGTCTCTGATGGAGCAGCTGCTCACACACGCCGGTCAGCTGACCTGTGATGTCACACAGGTCGGCTCACACCAGGATGCTGAGAGTGTCGCCATGGAGATGAAATCTAACGCACAGCATGGGTAAACAAACACACACTGACACACACACATTTTCCTCATATTAATGTGTGTGTGTTTGTGGGTCAGCTCGTCCTCAGATACCACAGCATTCAACAGCAAACTGAGCCTGAGAGTCCAGGAGGAGCAAGAAGCTGCTGTCAAGGTAAACACACACACAGTGTGTAGACACCAGGATTAGTGTCAATTATAATTGACACCAGGGTTGGTGTCAATTATAATTGTGTAGTTGATAATTAATTACAATTTTATTTGAAAAAAAAATCTGTTGCTGTTGTAATCGTATCATAACCCTAAAAATTGTTCAAATATGATCACACTTAAACTGTGGTGAAAATGCAGCAAGGCACAAAAAATGAGAAACACCCAAATTTTGGAGGTCAGACAATAGTAATGCATAAAAATTTTAATATTTTGGAGTTTTTTTCTGAGAACAAAGCTCAACAAGGTAACCAAGAGATGAAACAAACTGGATGATAGATATTTTTCGTGTATTTTAGAGCTGATTTAAGAAATGGTCAAACTGACCTGTTACCATAAGCGATGCTAACGGAAAGCTAACACAAGAGGAAGGTTATGTTTTATGGGCTTATTTATTAAATGCTCAGTAATTGTGATGAATTGAATTTGAACTTTAGTAATTGAGAAATTCATTTCTTTCAGGGGAAAAAATAAATGTAATTGTAATTGGAAAGAATGTCACCATAACCATAATTAAGTTGTACTTGAACATGGATAAATTAAGACAATTGTATTATGTAATTACACCCAACCCTGGTACACACACACTATGATCAGGACTAACGTGTGTGTGTGTGTGTGTGTGTGTGTGTGTTTCAGCGGTTCCAGCAGCTGGTCCACACAGAGCTGTCACTCTCTGAGAGGAACAAACGACAACAACTGAGCCAACAACAATGCTGGAACACACACTGGAAACAAGAGATACACACTCTGAGCACACAACTGTACATTTGAAAAGCAGCTGATTAATGTCTGTGCTATAACATCATCAGCAGTATAAAGATTATTGTGCATCACAAAGCTTTTATTGATCCGAGCTTCACATTTGAACACAAACACTCCTTAAATGTCCCAAAAAAAAGCTCCAAAGTTCAGCTCCTAAAAATAAACGTCTGCATTTCTACTTCTTCTTCTTCTTGCTTTTCTTTCCTCCCTCGCTCTGCTGAGCGCTGCTGTCTCCTCCTGCTCCGCTCTTCACCGTGCGAGTCTTTAGACGTGGAATCATCTCAGCCACGTAGAGCATCACATCCCTACCTGAGGGGGACACACACACACACGAGGACGACTGTCAGTGCCTGATGTTTCAGATCATTTCAATGCATGCGCGTAGACTACGTCACTTCCATCACACGCAATCCTTACGACAGAGCTCCTGGGGTATGATATTTTAATAGTACACATTTAAATATGTAACAGTTTTTGTGTTGTTTTAATTGTTAATTTAACAAACCACCATAAGACGAGTCCCTTATTGTAGGTTAACAGTTCCCCCTGGGGGAACAAACGCTTCATTTACCAATTTGTGTAATTACCCACCCTTCGTCTGTACCAGCAGCAAAATAATACTTTAATTAAATACAAGTTATAATAATATACGGATAGAAAATAACATACATAAAATTGGTAAAATAATAAAAACTGTAATAAAAATGGACGTTTGGTGCATTATTTCAGTTTCATTTATCCAACCAGACACTTAAATCCATATCTGCAGGCTAACATAAAAACTAAAGATTGGAATTGGCGGTATTGTGAATTGGTGTATTTGATGTAAATAAAGTAGTAAATCATTGTTTGAAAAATAATTATCCACATAAACAAAAACATTATTTTAACTCATTTGTTTTTTAAATAAATATCTGCATTAATGAATAATTTAAAAAAGCCAAAACTAAAATAGGCTTAGGTACAACAATATATATTTTTAACTTTCATTCTTAATTTTAAACCAAACCCAATATAACCAAACTCAAGTGATGGAAAATCAAAATCCTCTATTGCTTATGCTGTCACTGTCGCCATGGTGACAGTCAACCCAATCTATAAAATAATCTGTATGAACTGCCGTAAAATAGGCTGACCGGATGTAGACGTGCGTTGAAAGGATCGAGTAGTGACAGAGGGTGGGGCTCACAGATGGAGGGCGGGGCTCACAGACAGACTGACATGGCAGTACTTACGTGATGTGAACTTGTCCTGACACAAGGCGCCGTCCGTGTTCTTCAGCTGCACGCGGAC
Source organism: Gouania willdenowi (assembly GCF_900634775.1). Lineage (NCBI taxonomy): Eukaryota > Metazoa > Chordata > Actinopteri > Blenniiformes > Gobiesocidae > Gouania > Gouania willdenowi. The sequence goes on from NC_041052.1 coordinate 30,733,683, forward strand.
CCGCCCTCTGAAGGTCACATCTCTGTTCCACTCTCTGGGATGGATTTTGTTCTGAAGGTCAAACGTACATTTGAAGGTCAGCATCCAAAAAATCCATCAAACCAATGAAATCATGGATGTTACCTCCACATAGACGTTCATCCCCGCCGCCGTCAGCACGTCTTTGATCTCAGCGCAGGACGGATTCTCCACGGCCTGAACACACACACACCTGAATCAATACCTGTAAATCGGTATTGATACTCAAGTAATTTTCGGTACTTTTGTTGGTAATAGGGGTAAATAATAAAATCTCAAAGTAATTCCAGCAAGTTCATTCACAAGGTTTAATTTGATCTCCTTACATGTTTCGACTGCCAACTGTCAGTCTTCCTCAGAGGCATCTAGTGATTGCTTTGATGTGTTTATCGAGACCACGAGGCAGAGCTTTTATATCAACATGGATATGGATTTACGCTCCCTGTGATGCAGGCGCACGGGAGACACTGGAGTGATGAGGTGTGGATAGTCTGAGCCTATTAACAGCAGGGGGCGCACTTGAGTGCGAGACCTCTCAGGTGCCTGTATTTTCTCTGGAGGGCCTACACAGAATGTGTGTTCAGCTAGGCCGGGGGGGGCAAACTTTTTGGCTCAGGAGCTACATAGACTTTTAAAAATTGACAGAAGGGCCGGGTCAGCACCCGATGCAGACATCTAATTTACTTTTAAGATGGTGTCGCACTCGAGATCAATCAGTTCCAACTGCAACTCCAGTGGAGCAGTTTCAGGGTTTTGTGTGAAGGGAGATGACACCAGCTGAAGTGACTGGTCAATTTTGTCAAAATCAGAGAACCGACAGCAGAATTCCTTATGCAGGTTGTCCAGTGATTTCTTGTATTTTTTCACATGTCGAGGGGCCTCTTTCAACGTAGCCAGTGTGGGGAAATGAGCAAATGAGTTGTTTGACATTTGTTTTGAGAATAAAGCAAGCTTGGTTTTGATGGCTGTGACGTTGGTCTTTCCCTTGTAGCTTAACGTTCAGCTCATTCATGTGTGTCAGTATGTCCACAGCAAAAGCAAAATCACAAAGCCAATCTGTGTCACTCAGCTCAGGAAAATAGTCAGCTTTCTCAAGTAGCTCCAAAAATGAGAATATCCTGTTTGAGCTCCCACAGTCATTGACATACTTTCCCCAGACTTAACCAGCGGACATTGGAGTGGTAAAGTAAGTCCTGGTGATCGGCATCAGTTTCTTCAAAAAACTAAATAAACTGACGATGCTGAAGTCCCCTTGCTCAAATAAAGTTAACTAGTATTACAACTGGTTTCACCACGTGGTCAAGCTGCAATACGTATTTACACAGGACTTCTTGGATTATGCAGTGTAGGAAAACAACCTGCTTCTCAGGGTTGTCCTATTTCACCGTGTCCTGGATTCTTTTGAGCAGGCCAATGTTTTTTCCGGTCAGATTTGGGGATCCATCTGTGGTAATGTTGGCGAGTGTACTCCAAGGTAGCTTGTGCCTCTCGATGACCCCCGACATGCTGCCATACAAGTGCTCTCCCTGCGTTGTCCCCTTTAGGGACTCCATTGTCAAAAACTCCGATATCTCAAAATTGTCATTAATCCCTCTGATAAAAATTATGAGCTGAGCAGTGTCCATGTTATTACTTTCGTCCAGTGCCAAGGAATATAATGTAAATGACTCCACTTTTTTGTTTAGCTTGCTAGCTAAGTCTTCGTTGATTAGCTCAACACGGCTTCTTGCTCTCAGGACACAAGATACGTGCGGTCTCTACCATGCACTCTTTGAGAAACCCCCTTTCAGAGAAAGGCTTGCTGTTTTTTGCTAATTTGAATGCCAGTAAATACTGTAACTTGCCTTTGTGCTTGATTATTGGATGGCAGTTTGATGTATAAAGGTGTTTTTCTGAGTCTGCAAACTAGCTGCCAAGCTCTGAGCGGTAGCCATGCATTCTTGCGTTGACTGGTTATTAGCATAATTAGCATGCTTGGAGGAAATGTGACGTTAGATGTAGTATTCCTTTAAAACTGCTACGATTTCTTTGCAAATAGTCAACACAGCGTTTGACCGGACTTCAGTAAAAAAGTATTTACTGGCCCATTCTTTATTGAACACTCAGTCGCTTCGATCCAACGAATCAACATTTTTGCCGTTTGTGCATAAGTTTTCACCTTTGTGCACAAATGTGTGAAAAAAGCCGCTTCGCATAAAACAAACAACTCTTCGGTGTAAATGAGATAAATAAAACAATGCAATGGGAGCACCTACAGGAAGTTTCATCACGACAATTACGTCATTGATCGGCGAATCAAGACATTACAGTCAATCACAATAATTGCATAAAATGCAAAATATCGATCGATCCGATCGGTGTAAAGCCTATAATAAACTAACAAATAAATCAACAACAAACTGTAGCAACATTTGTTTCACAAATTTCTTCATCATGGAAACCATAAACTACAACTACGATGTATTTTTTTTTTATATATATATACACTACCGGTCAAAGATTTTAGAACACCACACTTTTTCCAGTTTTGTTACTGAAAATGATTCAGTTTATTGTTTCATGGCAATAAAAGCATAGAACAAATAAGCAATTTGAGTTGAAAAAGAAATCATGAATCCATGAACAATACTGTTCAGCTAGTGCTCATGAGGGTCTGGTACCACAGTGTGTTCCGACAGAGGAGGTTGGAAGTAACCAAGAAAAGTTGGAACACATGTAAAAATTAGTAACACCAGCTTTCAAGGCTGATTCAACCTTCACTACTGCAGAACAGCTTTAAATTGTTAACCCACTTTGTGTTCCCTAAAAAGGGCCTATTTTTATAAATTTGAAATGTACACTATTTTTCAGTTTTGGGTAACCAAACCTTTTTTTAACCTAAGCCGAGTCTACGACTCTGAAAGCTGAGTCATCGTCTCTATTACCCTTTTTTGGCCAAAAGAACCATGGTTTTGTTCAGTGCTATTGTCAGAGCTTAGTTGGTTCTAATCCTGTTCATCTTAAGAACCGTGTGTGGGAGGAGCCTGTTTTGTTTATTTGGCCCGTACAGCCACGATGTGAATGGAGAGTCTGATTAAAGAGCAGAGTGAGGGGCAGTGTGAGACGATAAATCGTGAACAAAAACATTCTCACCAGTAAGAATATCTCATCCCACGATAGAAACGATAAATGCCCATGTCGGAAATTAGCGAGGGCCACGGGCCATTTCCTCCTTCAATTTAGCCAAGAATGCCCCTAAAAACCTTGTTCCAGAGGACAAAATTGCCCACAAGTTGGTCGTCAACAACTTATTATTCTCTGGAGAATAATAAGTCACTTCAGCTCTACTGCGGAGCCTCCATGGTGTGCACCACCGCCGCTTCCACCCCTCAGCCTCCCACACACACACCCACCCACAGACAGCGGTGCTTGTCACGGCAACCTGAAGCTGCCGGGCTGCGATGCATCATGGACCGCTACTTGGTTAAAACCAGATAACCATCCTACAAAGTGAACCAGTCCAAGTTCCTCCATCAGATCCACCCAAAGTTCCACAAACACGGGGACAGAGATGAACCTGCAGCATCGATTATGAACTGGAAACTCAACTAAAGCTAACTAAGCTAAGCTAACCCACCGACACACAGACTGGGCTAAGAGCTAATGCTAACCACTCCATAAAAGGAATAGACCAAGTAAAAAGAACATGTCTTACTGTCATCAAATCACAGAGAGCCATTGATTTGTTTATGGTCAGATTTAACACTTTTATGGAAAGATAAAAGCTAAATATGTGACACGTTGTGTGAAATAAATACTAATGTCACTACTCATCCGTCCCAACTTGTGAAACGTAATATTTTTAAATTAGATTTCATGAGTTCACAAGACAAAGCTGGTCCCATTAGACTAATGTAACTATTGTGATTATTACACCTAAATATACTGAATGATTATTTCATCAGCTTGATCTGGTTTATAAATCAGAGTTATAATGAGTTACATAAAGTTATGGTTGATAAATATAAGATAAATGAAACAAGATTTAGCAGCAGTAAAACCATTAATGGAGTTATTTTTGCTTTTCATGTGCTTTTTATAATAAAATAATTTCATTGTGAGTGAGGAAATAAATGAATTACATACATTAAAGGGATAGTTCACCTATTTAAGACATGACGTTGTATGCAATCCTCACCAGCACTATAGCGCATACACATTGGTCTCAGTGGTCACCTCCCTGGTCCGAGTTCTGGCCGCTTGAAGTTGTTCAAGAAAGTCGTCCCGGTTAGTTTCCGGGGCCACAAAACTGTGCGTTTTTAATAGAAAAAAATATATGCGTTTGAAAGCTTGATTCATTTACATCACAAAACCGCCCACAAAAAAAATTCATACCTCCAGTTTTAATCGGCACTATTTTCTCTTCCGTTTCCATCAATCCGCGCTGCCGCCAACGTCAGCGCGCATGTTCCGATAATAGGGTTTACAAACTCTAATAGCAACGACGGAAGACCGAAGCAAGAGAAAGTAAAACGTACGTACATTAACAATGGTACGAACTTGTAAAATCCCAGGTTGTGACCACAAAAATGTGCCGGGATCACCATTCAGCTTCCATCGTTTTCCAGTTTCTGATATAACTATGAGACAGCTTTGGCTGGTTGCCATCGGCTATTCTGCGGGAGCGAAAATATCCAGTACAAAGGATTTTCGTGTGTGCAGTGCTCACTTCAGCGAGGACGATTACATCCCCAGCCGAGGAAACAGCAAAAAACGCATTTTGAATACTGCTGCTGTACCAGTACCACGGGTAAGCTCTATTTACTCACTTGATGTTGCATACGACACCTTGATTTTGAAGCTAACGTCAGTGTTTAGGCTACACTGAGCTAACCGGGGCAATGATAGCATCGACAACAATCGACTATTTGGTGAGAAAATCTGCAAATGTCTTTACTAATGAATTGAAGTCTCTATATAACACAACAATATATGATGCCTCACTATTGCTGTTATTGTCTGTAACGTGTGTTGGTATCATCGTGTTTATAAGTGTGCTTGAAGTCACATACAGTTAAGGCAGTACTGTACGGTAAACAATCTGATGTTTAGATTCCAGTGGAAATCACGTGAAAAGAGGTCTAATATATTGTTAATGTAGGTACGTTTTACTTTCTCTTGCTATTAGAGTGTATTAGAGTAACCGGGACTACTTTCTTGAACAACTTCAAGCGGCCAGAACTCGGACCAGGGAGGTGACCACTGAGTGAGACAATGTGTATGCACTATAGTGCTGGTGAGGATTGCATACAACGTCATGTCTTAAATAGGCGAACTATCCCTTTAACACTAATAAAGTGATCCACATGCACTAATATATGCCATAAATATCAGCCCATGAACTCTGAGTTAGCAGCTATTGTAGCCTTTTTTAATGTGTTGATGTATTCAAATGTATTTGTGTTTGTAAGGAACCTGTTTACACTTTATGGGATGGGAATTGTTTTATTTATTTATAGTTTTAATTTATTGCAATCTTTATCATTATCGTGATAAATACCAGAAATTATCCGCATATTTTTATTTTAGTCTATATTGCCCATCCCTACGTGAAATAAAGGTCTGTGTGGGAGGAGCCAGCTCACCTTCTCTGAGGGGATCCTCCGTCCCTCAGCCAGAGTCTTCTTACTGTTGATGTAGACGGGGTAGACACAGATGAACCTGCAGAGAACACACGAGTCAACAGATCCTCGGGTTACATTTTAATCACTTCTGCTCAAAAGTTCTCACACATTCGTCATCATCATTAGTGTGGGAATGAATATTCATCGTTATCAGAGTGTGATTATGTGTCATTGAAAGGCAGAAGGGGAAACGTCTCACTTTTTTTTATAACACAAAATAAGACTTATTCTTCTTTAAACATTTCCACTTTTATTTCATTACAGAGCAGAGGTATATACAGTATTCTGTTATAAAACACTTTCCTGCCAGCAGGTGTCGCTATTAAATGTTCTCCACAAAGTTTGAATTATCGTTTCCTAAAACATGTTGCTCTTTGAAACGTTTTATTTCCGCATTAAAAAAAACATTTTCTGCTGGAAATGCTAACATTGGCCTTAAATCGTGTTAAAAACGACACGTTTCACTTTAAAGCAGAGAAGAAGAAGAAGAAGAAGAAGAAAAAAAGAAGGCTGCAGAGCGGATTGATACACGTCACGTTAAAATTTTTTTAAATACATCTACAATCTGCTTTTAGGAATAATTTCCATTAAATCCGAGGAGCGATTTAATATAAAACCATCAATAAAAGTGCTCAAATCAAACGGTGCTACTTAGTTTGGCTGCATTACTAATTAGGTTTAATGATCAGCCTGTTTGAAGAACAACCAACTGTGAGAAACAAACACGTTTATTGCTATTACAGTTATATAAAATGTATTAAAATGTAACCCGAACAAACAAGTGGCTCCTCACTTAAAAACCATGTGACATAAATAGGAATATTTGTCCCACTGTGTTTAAAAATAAGCAAAGTTTTCCTTAAAATCTCGGAAGCTGGACGGGACTTGGCTCCGACCACGGTTAGCTTTAGCCACGTTAGCAGCGGGACTCACCGCTCTCTGTCGGCAGGATTCTGGGTGAGGTGAGCCATAACGAAGCTCAGTCCGGACAAACACGCACAGTCACAGACGAGCCACAGACATTTGTTTGTTTGTTAATTGGTTAGTTAGTCTACAGACACAGGGTAAAAATACACGCCGACACCACACGGTCGCTCCGCCTCTTCACTGCGTGTCACGTGACCGCCAGCAGGGACGCTCGGTTTTTAACACCGCGTATCCGGGAGGAAACTAATAATAAAACGAATGAGCGCGGGGAGAACATGCAAACTCCCCACCGAAAGAACCCAGGACTTCAACTCGGCAGCTTGACATCATAAGGACACATGAAAGCCATCCGAAGATGCTTTGATGCTTTTTTTATGAAATAAGTCATTGGGGTACATCGAAGCAGTCACCTCTGAGGGAGACTGGCAGTTGACAGTCGAAACATGTTAGGAGTTAAAATGTTCTGACAAAAAGTTGTCTGAAGAAACAAAACCTTAACATATATTTCACAAAAGAAGACAAAATAAACTTCCTGGAATTAGCTTGACATCATTTTCTATTTTTAAATATCAAGCATTTGATTCTGTATTTATAAATCAGATCTAGATTGTGTAGGTATAACAGGGGTATTTTACATTAACAGTTATATCATGCATTAACATAGGATAAGTTTTGAGGTGAGTAGAAAATAAATAGAGTAGAATAGAATATCATTATACACAAACTACTACGAAATTAAGAGACAACTATTGTTGCAAGATGCAAAGAAAATAAAAAGAAAGATAGATGTTTTAAGAAAAGGAGCCACTAAAATAGACGATAAATAATCAAAGAAATGAATAGTGAGAACAACAAGGACACATAGTCTTAGGTTCTCCATTTCCTATATGTCCGTTGTTATTTATTTTTATGAACATATAAAGACTGCCAGTCCATGAAAACATTTCCATTTTATAACGACTGAGTGCAGTTCCGTGTTTGTCCGCTGGATGTCACCGTTGCGTCGGTTCTCCGTGCGTTTGAAATGCCCGGATGTTGTGCTAGCAGTTCTTTAGCACTGTAGCCGCTCCTCCCGCTGCTCCGCTCCGGAGAAATTCGACCTTTTTCAACCCGCGGCCAGGAAAAAAAGGCCTTTTAACACCGACAACCATCATCCTATAGTTTATCATGATAGAAACCGAAGGAAACAGCCATTAATTTGACACCCAAAAGTAGATTTTTCGACCGGTTTAGCGGGACTGAATCGGGCTAACAATACGTCGAGCTAACGGCTAATCGGCGCAAACACACGGAGAAACGTCGCCGCAATGGAGGACAAATCCTTCACCAAAGAGCTGGACCAATGGATCGAGCAGCTCAACGACTGCAAGCAACTCTCCGAGAACCAAGTGAGGACGCTCTGCGAGAAGGTAAGGCTTCATCGAGGCCCAGGTCGGCCTCTGACTCAGCCAGGTTGGCCTCGGGTTCACCCTGAGCGGCCTCTGGATTCATTTTACCCGGGGTTCGTTTATACACGAACAATCACCCTCTGTGTTTGTTCACCATGACCGGCTTCTGCCTCTCCGAGGCCCGGTCACGGAAGGGCGGGGGCTCCGGCTAATTCCTGGGTCAGTGACGGTAGAAGGTAAAGTCGGTCTGTAAATCGATGAGAGGAAACTCACGATTAAAATGATTTTGTTGACGTCTACAATGCAAAATATTTTTCAAACAGTGTAAATTATTTTACCAGCTCCTGAGTGAGATATAAATACGAAATTAGGTAATAATAATAAAATAAGATTAACATGGTAACGAATTATAGAACCACGGATTCCGGTGTCTGTAGGCGTAACCGTGGAGACTGGCGTCTGTAGGCGTAACCGTGGAGATTTTTTCTTTGAAATCACGGTTTTATCACAATATTTTTCATTCAAGTCATTTATACTATTTAATATTAAGTTATTTACCAATAAAACAAACCAAATCACCTACTTAAAATCGTTGCCCTAAATGGAAAAAAGGATTAAGATAATTTAGGACAAGGTAATTATCTTTTTTTTTTTTTTTTAAATTGTATGTAAGCAATTCATCAAACTGGTTCCTAGTACAATTAATATCAAACAAAAAAATTCCCTTCAGGGATTAATAAAGTAATTAAAAAAAAGGCTGACAAGTTATTTTAGTCACACACAGTCTTTACTTTTTTTTAACTAAAGTAGTGTAGCATTAGCAACACTTGCTACATAACAAGGCAGCATATCAGTCTAGTGATTTCTATTTGTTATTGAGTAACACACTCATATTAATAAAATCCTACTTTAAGCAGAGTTTGAACGCCTCATTTCACACAGTTTAGACAATCATATCCTTTACAAGATAAAACGTTACTGCTTTGGTTACTTTAGGCCTGGGTGATATGGACCAATATTCATATCTCTATATTTTTCCTCAAAATGGCAATATGTGATATAAACTCCAATTTTTTCTTTTTTTTTTTAAAATAGTTTTACAAGAAAAACAATAATGGGTCAAAGCTAGTGGAGAAAAATGCCACAAAGACTCTTTTACTAATCACAAGTAGCACAATATCAACTTTTTGTATCACTTTTGTCTCTTTCCTTCATTAAGGCTGAAATGTGATTAAATGATGTAGTTTTGCTTTTTTCAGGGCAGCTTTGGGTTGCTGAAAGTAGTTTTTAAAGTAAATCACATTCAGGACACTGTCTCTTTAAGAGAGTGGAAATGGCCCCATTAGCTGCAGCAGCAGATCTCTGCTACAGCGCAGCAAGACTTAGTTATAGAAGAGAAACACATGCAGTGTTTTCTCAAACATATTTCAGTGCTTCAACACTCAGAACTGATAAAGTTTTACAGGACAGACAGAAAATCCTCATTGAGCCTCTGACAGACAGACGCTAACACAGCTAACTGTGTGTCCGTGCACTGGGGGGAGGGGGAGCGGAGCATACTTCTGCCCCGTTTAAGCAGTTAATAATCTAATGCTGACATGTTCACTATCAAATGGTGTGATTTGGCAGAGAAAAAAACCATTGAATGTTCTGTGTATGGACCACAGACATATGACGCAGACACAGCACCGCAAGGGTTAAAATATGAACTACAGATAGTTCTACGATCTCCGTAATTTGGGATATCGTTGTCATGTTGTAATCCTTAACGATCTAATATCGTCAGATCGCACACTCTTAACGCACGTTGAAACAAACACATGTCAAGGACAGGCCCTCAGTGTGCTTGCTGCTCCAGAGATAGCAGTGGATCTATTTACATAATCCACGTATCAAATAAAGGATAATCCATGTTCTTGTGCAGAAAAATGATTGATTTAACAATGGATGCTTGTGTTTCAAGCATGTCTTAATTTCCTCCCTCTCTGTTCTCTGAGCTGCTCTGAGGACAGCACACTGCGCTGACAGCTGAAGCATAACACCTTTTTTTTTTTTCTTTTTGCAGCGCAGCACACTCACACAGAGCTGTTGCTGGACATAAAATCATGTTTCGACATGAAATACATTGTATTGATATTTAATCCTCATCACCTATATAAGTGCAGTGCATTTCTTTATTAACGGTGTTGAAACTGATACTATTGCTGGTCAATTAATGAAAATCTTGGTCGGCCACCACAGCATCGAACAATTAGTCGACTAAACGACCAAAGTTGGCAGCTGTAGTAATCATGATTATAATCACAATTATTTATCATGCGAATGAAATAAATACATTACAGAGTGCAGAGTAAGACTGTGCGATATATCGTCAAAAACATTCTCACCGGTAAAAATTTATCATCCCACGATGGAAACGATAAATGCCCATGTCTGAAACTAGCGAGGGCCATGGGCCATTTGTCCCTCAATTTAGCCAAGAATGCCCATAAAAACCTTGTTCCAGGGACCAAAACTGCCCACAAGTTTGTTGCCAACAACTTATTATTCTCTGGAGCGGAACGCAGTTCGCAGCAGCGCAACAAAGCCTCCGCGGTGTGCACCACCGCCGCTCCCACCCCTCGGCCCTCACACAAACGCAGACGGCGGTGCTCGTCACGGCAAGCTGAAGCTGCCGTGCTGCGATACATCATGGACCGCTACTTGGTTTAAACCAGATAACTATCCTACACAGTGAACCAGTCCAAGTTCCTCCATCAGATCCACCCAAAGTTCCACAAACACGGGGACAGAGATGAACCTGTAGCAACGATTATGAACTGGAAACTCAACTAAAGCTAACTAAGCTAAGCTAACCCATCGACACACAGCCTGGGCTAAGAGGTAACGCTAACCACTTTTAACACTTTAATGGAAGGATTAAAGCTAACGTGTCACACGTGTGAAATAAATGTTAGCATTAGTACGAATGTCACTATTCACTATTTTTTTTGTTATATTCGCGTGTTCACAAGACAAAGGTCCCATTAGACCATAGGTGGGCAAACTACAGCCCGCGGGCCACATCCGGCCCGTTGGTCTTTTTAATCCGGCACGCTGAAGCCAAAATAAACAATTAAAACACAAAATGAACCGTCTTACGTCGTCATTTATCTCAACACCCGTGGGAACCACATGTTCTCCCATTCTCCGCTTACGCCCGCCCTTTTCCGGCCTCCCAGCCAATCAACACGCAGAACACATGTAACCAACGACGAACATTGTCAGAGAAAGCTGCATGTAACAATGATGCTTTCAAGGCCATGGGAAACCACAACACTCGTTGAATAAACTACATGTTGAACATTGGGACCCAGTCCGTTACAATATCATAATTATGACTGCATTCATTTGACTGAGTCCTGTGATGCTTGGCATCCTACTTGGTATAGACAGAAAATGTAAGATGAGGAAGAAAGCAGAGTTAGATTGGTCGCTGCCATAACACACCCACAAGGGAAGAAGAAGAAGCGGCAGAAGAACTTACTCATGGTAGAAGTGGAAACTTGGATAGCTCTCCAAACAAACAATTCTTCCACAACGGATAATCAAAGTAAGCTGTTTGTTGATGTTTTATTGTGGGATCACGTGGTGTTGTGTGTGGTGTCAATCTCCACCTGGCACCTGTGAATACAACATCCATCGTCAATTTTCCTCCAAACATGCTGCTAATTATGCTAATAACCATTATTAACATTATGTTGGAGGGTTTTTTTGTGCAAATACTTTTTATTTAAGTGAGCTACTTTTTTATATATGTTATGTGAACTTTAAGTTCCACCTGTGCAAATAATGTTTTTTAACATGTTGAAATATGTTGAACCAACAGGGAACAAGTAATACAATATTTCATAATAAATATAAAAACTAAATTAAACTCATTATCTGAATTAGAAAAGAAAAAAAAGTGTAAAGAGTGCAGTAGAAAACCAAAAAAAGAAAGAAATTCAGTGCAAGTATGACATGAACTAACAGTGAACAAGTATCATCATGTTTCATAATGCAAGTATATTTCATAAATAAATCAAAACTGAAAAACCAAATGAAATTATGTACCTGCATAAAAAAACAAATGTAAAAGTACAGCAGTCCAAATATTCAGGAAACAACAACACTTTGTTTACAATCTGTGCCAAAAAGCTAAAGAAAACAAAAAAGTAAATCAATGTTTTAATTCAGCTAATAAAAGTTTGTTTCTGGTTCTGCTCCACTTCACATGCCGACGTAAATCATTGTTTGCATTTTAGTTCCACGTTACATTTTGATCCCAGTCACATATCCAATGCAGTCTTAATTGAATGTTCTTTTAATTTCTGATACATTTTAGGATTCTAAATTTGCCTAGTAATGATCTTTTTGAAAATTTCAACCTGTCATGTCTCCATTCTCTACCGCACACTTTAAGAAGCACTGCTCTACTAACAGGCCTGTCTCTCCTTAAATGTACAAACGTTTCTTTAGAATTGGGGCTAAATTTGGGTGAAAGTTGCAAATCTGTAGCATATGGTTTATTTATGAAGTTTTATAAATTTGAACTTTAGACCAGAAGAAGAAGAATGTATGTATGCATCGGTACTGGCCTGGCACGGCCCGTCTGTCAATTTTTAAAAGTCCATGTGGCCCCTGAACCAAAACGTTTGCCCACCCCTGCATTAGACTAATGTAACTAGTGAGATTATTACACCTAAATATCAATCAATCAATCAATCAATCTTTATTTGTATAGCGCCAAATCATAACCAATGGTATCTCAATGCACTTTACAGTAGAGCAGTCTTAAGGACGGACTCTTCATTTTATGGATACACACATATGCATATATACGTATATACACATACATATGTATCCCACACCCAACATGAATTCATCATGGCGGCAAGGAAAATATATATACTGAATGATTAAATAATCAGCTTGATCTGGTTTAATTATAGGAAATCAGAGAGATATTTATCAATCATAACTTTATGTAACTCATATGGAATCTTGTTCCATAAATGGAACAAGATTCAGCAACAGTAAAAACACCAATGAAGTTATTTGTGCTTTTCATGTGCTTTTTTTTTTTTGAAAATGATTTCATTTTATGTGTGGAAATAAATTAATTACATACAGTAACACTAATAGTGACCCACATGCACTAATATATTCCATAAATATCAGCTCATGAACTTGTTGAGTCAGCAGCTATTGTAGCCTTTTTTTTAATGTGTCTTGTGTTGATGTATTTGTGTTTGTAAAGAACCTGTTTACACTTTAAGTTGGGAATTGTTTTATTTAATTATAGTTTTTTTATTTATCGTGATTTTTTTTTTTTTTTTTTTTTTACAATTTTATTTATGAAATGCAAGTCAGACATCATTGTATACAAAAGTGTACAATTTCTTTTCTTTTTATACATTTGAACAATTCGGACAAAAAAGAGAAAAAAACTTGATCCAAACAAAACAAAGAAAGCCCACCCTCCCCTCACCCCAAACCCCTGAGCCTCTTAAATAATTACAGTGCAAATATGTCTACAAAATAGAGATGATAGAAATATACATATGCATTAAAAAAAAATATACACGTACCTCTGAACAGCACATACACCCCCACATATACACATGTCCACACACATACTTAAATGCACACGTGCAGCTACACATCTAAAAACATGAACCATGCATGTGCACATCCTCATACCTGCCTGAATATTTATCGTGATGTTTTTCTTTATCATGATAAATACCAGAAATTATTGGGATAATTTTTTTAGTCCATATCGCCCATCCTTAGTGCAAAGCCCATATTTTAAATGTAAATATTGTAGACGATCAGATCTATTTAATTGCTGCAGCCAAAATCATGATCACGATTAACATTTGATTAATTGTGCAGGCCTGATATAAACTATACATATATAGATATGATGGCGTATAAGGCTGAAGCATGGCCGCATGTTTTTTATGATTCTGTAGCCCTCATGGAATAAAGGCTTTTTATCACCAGTTCCTCTGAGTGCCTCAGACCTTTTTAAACAATAAAATATATATATTTGAATGTAGTGATGGTGAGATGAGGCATCATAACACTTTAGCCAACAGGTTTGAGAAGTGGTTCATTTCTTGATGCTTCATATGCAGACAAAACAACCTGCTGGCCAGAACTTTAATTACAGGCAGCTGCATCCCACTGTGATTCATAAAAAAAAATGACGATGAATTACTAAACATATATAAATAATGTCTCAACATAAATAATCACATGTAAATGAAATTAATTTTGAACATTTCTCAGTGTATACATTTCCGCAAAAGTGGCTCCCTCTGGATTTGAACCATGCCCCTCCAGTGCTTCAGCACTGTACTCTGACCGCTAGACCAATATGTCCCCAAGAAGGACATTTGTAACTTAGTAATGGGGAGATTTTATTCAGAAACAACAGTGCTGAATGAGACTTATAATGAAATACATTAAACTAATCTCTAGTTTTATATGTGCATCTACACACTCCTCACGCTCAAAAATATTCAAACGGTCACTCTCTTTCTTCCTTTGAACTTTATAAACTATGTCTGAACTATCAAAACACTATAATAACCCAAATATATAAACTGTAATCAAGCTTTAAACTAACTGCAGCTCATTATCAAACACACATTATGAACGGAGCCCAGTGAGGGCTTATGATGCTGTCAAACCACGAGACAAACTCCGAACCCCATCCCAAAGCAGTCACATGGTACAGCCAGGCAGCGAGGTTTCGCTCGTCATCATTTTGGCTCCTCCCCTAAATGTAGCAAGCCTCAATGCTCTTCCTCTATTACTCGACACACGCTTCGTAGCCTTGGCACATTTCATGACATCACTATTTTAATGTGGTTTAACAGTAAAACAATCCTGGGTCAAAGTCAATGGAGAAAAATGCTACAAATACCTTTTTATTAATCACCAGCAGCAGCACAACATCTACTTTTTGTGTCACGTTTGGCCTTTTCCTTCATTAGGGATGAAATGTGAGTAAATCCTGTAGCTCTGAGTTACTGAAGCAGTTTTTAGAGCATTGAGTTATTTACCACGTGGACCCTTTAAGACAGCGGCAGTCTACAGGAGTCCACAACACTTGTAGGACAAATCAAAGGCCCTGCATTGGGACATGGTGTAGTAGTGGTGGTTACTGACTGATTCTGTCTCGTCCTCAGGCCAAAGAGATCCTCACCAAGGAGTCCAACGTCCAGGAGGTAGGTTTTATTTCACCCTCAGATTCTCCTGAGATATAGAAATGTTTAGGATAATTTATGCTAGGAGTGTTTGTGTGCTCATCACACACTGAGGGTCACCTTCAGGGAATGAGTAAGTAACAATGTGTGGCCCCGCCCCCTCAGGTGCGATGCCCGGTGACGGTGTGCGGAGACGTTCACGGTCAGTTCCACGACCTGATGGAGCTTTTTAAGATCGGAGGGAAGTCTCCGGACACCAACTACCTGTTCATGGGCGACTACGTGGACAGAGGCTACTATTCCGTGGAGACAGTCACACTGCTCGTCACGCTAAAGGTAGGCCCGGCACGCTAATCTCCCAGAAGCACAATGAAGTCTGCGGTCACAGGTGTCTGAAGTATGCATTGATTCCCGTGTGTCCTTCAGGTGCGTTTCCAGGAGCGAATCACCATCCTGCGAGGGAACCACGAGTCACGGCAGATCACGCAGGTCTACGGCTTCTACGACGAGTGCCTGAGGAAGTACGGTAACGCCAACGTGTGGAAGTACTTCACAGACTTGTTCGACTACCTGCCACTCACCGCGCTGGTCGACGGGCAGGTAGGGAACGCCATAGATCAGAGACGTAGGAAAGGCTACATCTTTGTTTACTAGAATACGACGCTCTTTATCGACGGCTCAGAATGAGCTGCACTTTCGGTCTGTGATGTTTGTTCACTTTCTGTTCTGGTGTTGGAGGCAGAGAAACCATGTGACGGCTTCAGTGCGTGTTTGGCCCTATTCATACAGTGCTCTATTCTACGCCACCAGAGCCACTGGGAATAGACTCCATATATATTTACACACACACACAGCCCACATGTTGATGTATCATGTGATGTAATCAAGGACTGGAGTTGTGTTGTAAATGTCACACTAACGTACTACACATTAAAAACGCAATGAGTATATACTGTACTATATATCAGTATGATTAGGATGATCAGTGTAAGGATGTCCCAATACAACTTTTTCTCATTTCCGATACGATACTGATATTGCAGCCTTGAGTATTGGCCGATACCAATATCGATTCAATACAATATCAGCACGAATCATACATACTTTTATTACTTATTTTGTAGTGTGGAATATTAGAAAAGGCTTGATCAAGTGATGTTACTCAAACAGAGAACAATAGTCACTAATTCAAGTTAACTTCAGTTATTTTTTACTGTCAGTATATGGTGGGAACAACTGAGGGCGGGGGCAAAAAGCGCTTTCATCGGAGATTTTAGATGCAGTCTGATAAAATCCGATATTCGTTTTCTCGTTGATAACGGATCGGGATACCCCCACTTCCAAGTTTCCCAAAATGCATTTGGAACCTACAAGGACGAAAACCTGAAGTACACTGAGGCTAATTATATCCATTGATTCTCCACCTTTGAAAGTTCTGAAAGCATTTTATCTAAGTAGAATATCAACATGTGCTCATTTGATCCATAAAACTCATGCATACATGTTTCACAGATTTGCAGAAACTTTGTTGTGCTACTGACAAAACTTCCTGTTAACTTCAAAACAAGAGCCCTAAAAGTGTTAAAAACTAATGTAAGACAAGAAGCGATTCTTTCATTTTGAAAAGGGGAAGTGATCGCATCTCTTGCAATGCATCATGGGGCGGTTGAGTATGACTAGTATAACTTTGTATGAGCAGTACATAGTGACATTTCGAACACGGCCCAAAGCACACAAAATAACAATTTGCAAAATGACTCAAAATTACACAAAATGACTCCAGAAATACACAATAGCTCCAAAGACACAAAATAACAGAAAAACACACAAAATGATGTATAAATAATAAAAGGACAACAAAATACACAAAATGACTGAATATCAACATGTGCTCATTTGATATATAAAACTCATGTATACACATTTCATTAACACATTTTCAGAGACATTGTACTACTGACAAAACCTTTTAAGGTCAAAACAAGGGCCCTATTTACTAAAGAGTAATTTAAAAAAAACCTATGAAAGACCAGAAGAGATGCTTTTATTTTAAAAAAACGGACGTTTGACTTTTAGCTTAAAGCCGGTCACAGGATCATTTTACATTCCACTCGCAATGCATCATGGGAGGGTTGAGTATGACTAGTAAATGTCCCCATATTGTATACATTCTGGTATTTCTCACCTATTCATTCTTTTCCTACTAGCTAATGTGAACACACTACATAATCATTTAGACGTTACACTTAGTATGAGTGGTACGTTAGGATGACATTTACAACACGGCCATAGTCTGTGGCTCGTATTAACCTCTACTGCACTCACCTCTCTCTCTCTCTCACTACGTGTGTGTTTTTCAGATCTTCTGTCTGCACGGGGGTCTGTCACCATCCATAGACACTCTGGATCATATACGAGCTTTGGACCGTCTGCAGGAAGTCCCACATGAGGTACATAGACACATATCCACGCACAGTGTTATGAGCTGTGTATGTAAACATGAGGTGTGTAGTCAGAGCTAATGTGTGTGTGTGTGTTTTAAGTCATAATTTCACTGATGTTAGAATAGAATTGAAAACCATGGAACTCTGATCCTGATTCTGGTTCCTCTGCATGTAAAGCTTTGAGTAAACTCTCTGTGCGTGCGCGTGTGACACTCAGGGTCCAATGTGTGACCTGCTGTGGTCCGACCCCGATGACCGCGGTGGGTGGGGCATCTCCCCCCGAGGAGCAGGCTACACCTTTGGACAGGACATCTCTGAAACCTTCAACCACGCCAACGGCCTCACGCTGGTGTCCCGGGCCCATCAGCTGGTCATGGAGGTGACGCCCACACACACAGCACGATGTCACGATCACATGATAACAACAGCCTTTTTTTTTTAACCAAACACATACTTTTTGTTGTGTTCTAAGGTTTCTAAATTCTTTGGAGAATTAAATGTTATTGAAATTACTAGTTAAAAATTTGTATAAAAGCACACACAAAAAAATCCAAGAGTGAATATTGCTCTATATCAGTATTTTTTTTAAACAATTTTTTCTTTTTTTCTACAAATTTCAGAATATTTATAAAATTGGGTTTAAAAAAATATAAATTTGTGTCACCATAGGTGGAGCTTATTGTGTACCACTACATCTTTCTACCTACTCTGTCACATTATGTGTTTTTTCTAATGTTGCCGTGGTGACACGTTGACGGTGTGTTTTTGGTGACTGATGGCGGCGTGTACGTCTGTGCAGGGATACAACTGGGGACACGATAAGAACGTGGTGACCATCTTCAGTGCTCCTAACTACTGCTACCGCTGTGGAAACCAGGCGGCCATCATGGAACTGGACGACACTCTGAAATACTCGTTGTACGTCACACACACAAACATGCCCATGCCCCCGTGGTCGGTGAGGTTTTCTAACTGATCCAAGACTCGTTTATTTGGAACTTTTTAAAACTGAATCCAAGAAATGTTTTCACAAAATGAGAAAGTGACTCCATTACTTTCGTTAATACATTTTTTACTAGCAATGGTTTGGTATAATCACGGTATTGACCTCACAGTATGATAATTATTGCAGTATTGTAGGAAAGTTCACGGTTTTACAGGAAAGCTAACAATAACAATACATTGTCTGTTCACCATTTTGACAGTATTTATTGTCATACTTTTACTTTCATGACATTATAAACTGAATACTGCCTATTAACAGATACAAATTCTTTAGATAAATGCAAAAATTCAAATCAAGTCAGGAACACACTTAAAGGCAACACAGGTAAAGAAACAGCCTAGTAACGATAAATAAAATAAACAGCCAAAGAAATCAAAGTAGTGCAAACTTCCTTATTCTTTATTTAGCTTAATTTGAGTTTTTCTAGAGAAAGAGGAACAAGTCAACATTTGAGGCTAAGATTATAAGTAACCTCGTTGTCAACATTTATTTATTTAACAGAGACAATGCAATTCAACAGAGATACAAAATAATTGTGCAGCTGATGTGATGCACATAAACGTTTAAAGCTAGCACTAGTTTACAACTCCTGTCCCTGGTTGGGCCTTTTCTACATTACAGTGGAATACATTCAATACAATAAAACTCACCAACCCGCATTACAAAGATTATAAAACATTAATTCTCGCGCACACACACCATTGCCATCACACATCATCAGTAGGGTAAAACTAAGCCCACAACAACAACAGATATAAAGGTGTAGCTACGCGACGTCTCTTGTTATTTCTTGAGTCCTTGAGCTGTTCTGAGGGACCATGGTTGCAAATGCTTCCTTTAGAGTTTTTTGGCAAGACTGGATTTTTGTTTGACACAATCCTTAAACTTTTCTGGATGCGGGGTTGTTAAGTGTCAGCTCATGCTGCTCGTTAATCCGGACGAGTAGCGCATGGTACACTAGCAGTGTTTACATATTGTCCACCTTTTCTCCTTTGGTTTTCTTGATGCGGTGAAACCAAAACGTTTCCACTCCTCTGACTTGTAGCCGCTGCGTCATGTACAAGTTCTTCAAACTCCTCCGTTTCTGCCTCACTCTGCTGCTGCCACCATCCGCCATGTTTCCTTCACCCTCTGACCTCGCAATGTCGCACGCCAGTGGCTTTAACACCTGTAACCTACAACCACGACGCAATGCATTATAGTACTTGTAGTTTACTCTGAAAATGTCCGCTACAGTCAACCAAAAAACTTAGTTTTAAGCACAACGGCTCATTATTTTATACCGTGACATAACCACGACGATATCGTAGCACTTTTAATACCGTATGGCGATATTATCAACATTCCTGGTTTTTACCATAAAAACACTAAAGATGTCTGTGTAAACATTTACACGGTTAACACGTCGATAGCTTTCTAATCGACTGCTCAAAAGCTGGTTGTTTATTTTTAAGTGACATAATGATGAATCAGCATCATGTTTTTACATACACGTAAGTGTGATAAATATAACGCAACGTGAAAAACACACAAGAATATTTTGAAAATGGTCTGTATTTGGCTCAGAAATGCACAAACTACGGCGATTTTACGCCTGCTTTGCTGCTGGACGCTTCGTGCACGTGCCTGCATGCATGGAGCACTGTCCAATCCAATCCAATCCACTTTATTTATATAGCACATTTAAACAACAAAACGTTTCCAAAGTGCTGAACATGCGACCACAACAATAAAACCAAAACATTACCAATGAGCTCTCCCACTAAATGAGTATAAAACAATAAAATAAAAATAAAAGTTTAAAAGAATAAATATAAATAAAAACTATAAATAAGAATAAAACTCAATAACATAAAATAAAAGACACAGAGGACCACACAACTTACGCGGTGCTAAAAGCCAGAGAATAAAAGTGAGTTTTGAGACGAGATTTAAAACACTCCACAGTGGGGGCCGTACGGATGTGGAGGGGCAGAGCGTTCCACAGCTTAGGGCCGACAACGGAAAACGCTCTGTCCCCTTTAGTTTTACGGTTCGCCTTCGGAACCACGAGCTGGAGCTGGCCCTCAGACCTCAAAGCGCGCTGGGGTCGGTAAATTTGGATGAGGTCTGTGATATACTGAGGGGCCAGTCCATTCCAAGCTTTAAAAACAAACAATAAAATTTTAAAATCACTATGTGCGCAGTGAGACGATGACGGCTCGAGAAACCAAAGTTGCGCCGTTTGGAAACACTTTCCGCCTGAAAGTGACAAAGTTTAATGCAAACTGCACAAAATATTGAGGCTACAGGCTACAGTGATCAGCCCCCGGGCTAATATTAACATCTCATCTTGCATTGGTTTTGTATATTTACAGTCATTTTGTGAGTATCTGTCTTTTTGGAGTCATTTTGTGTGTTTTTGTCATCATTTTGTGTGTATTTGGAGTGGGTTTTGTGTGTTTGTAGAGTAAGGTGTTCCTCAGGCATCGTTGCTCGTTTGTCTGCTGTTTCCTTGTTTTCATGATTCATGTTTTGACTAAAGTTTATACTTTGATACACATCTCTTCATCTTTCTTTGTGTGTGGTTGCCATGGTAACACCATTACTCTGCTCTGCAACCCACAGTCTTCAGTTTGACCCTGCCCCTCGTCGCGGTGAGCCCCATGTGACCAGACGCACCCCTGACTACTTCCTGTGAATGATCGACAGCTACACGAACCTCCACCCCTTGACCCCACCCTTATCCATGGATGGAAAGATAACGACGATGATGATAATGTTGGTTGTGTAACTGAGAGGAAACCAAAATTGGCTCATAAATTAAAGATTTTAACTATAGGAAAGGTAGCAGGTGGCGTCCCCTACAGTCCTGTTTTCAGTATGCTTTCACTGACGCTGGGAAACACACACACACACACACTGAACTGTTTGTTTTTCTTGTTTGAAACTGAGATAATAAAACAAGTGACGTGGACCAAAATGTGCCATATTCTGATCCTTTTAGCTCACACACACACACCTGTGCTTTCTGTTTAACGTGAGGAAGAAAAGGTTGAACAAATGAAAGCTTGCTGTCAGTTTGAGCTCCTCAGTATTGACTATTACTGTCATTTGATTAAAGACAAACAGACGTATGAAATAAAAACATCCACAAACCCTCTGACCTCAGTGTAATCCTTTCATCAACCACAAGCTGTCACTAGGAACACTGGTTCATTACCCCAACAACATAACATGTATAAACATAAAGAGAAACGCATGTTTTCTTCACACAAAGAAGAATAAAACAAAATAACTAGGTTACAGAAAATCTAAATTGAGTTTTTTATTTCCAACATCTAAATTATTTTTTATTCACCCTGAAAAAGGACGTGGGTTGGAAAATAAATGGATTAAAACTTATTTGCCTTTTCTATAAAAAGATATATTTATTTTGAAAGATTTGACTTAATTGTAATATTTTTTCTTTTAAAAACGATTAAAGTGGGTCTAATATCCTAAAGTTTTTAACTGAGATGAGTAATAAAAAATATTGTAGTTCAGAATTAAATTTGCATTAGGAATTGCGTGTTTACAAGGTCAGTTTAAAGAGGATTTAACTTAGCTCCCATTTAAACCATCCATGTAAAAGCTACTTAACTTCCCACTTTTTTATAGCAAGACGTACTTCTACGAGCACTGCACTAGTATTCTAAATGTTCTACCCATACACACGTGTTTGTGTGTAAATTAGTAAGTCTGGGAGTATTTCATGGTTTCATCACAAGCGCTTTCAAAACGCCGTTTGAAATTAAGAACATTTACAAACTAACTCGATGACATTTAAAAAAAAAATTGGGAAATTAAAAAAAAGTAAATGAAAATTCTGTCTGACAGCTAATTTCAAACTCTCGCGAGACTTCGCAAAGTCAAACATTGATCGTCACCAATAGCTTCTCCGTTTAACCTTCACAAAGTACAGCGCCGTTGTTTCTGTTTTTAGGTTAGTTTGCTCGATTTTCTACCGTGTTTCTGTTCATTAATGTGTGCTTCAGTTTTGTGCCGAGTTCAATGTGTTTATAAATAGCGTGAATTAGGTTTTATGGCATGTGTGTAATAGCAGGAAAAAGGCTAAAAACATTAGCTGCTGTGTTTGTGATTAAATATATCTGCTCTGTGCAGATGTACCAACTGTTTGCTAGACGGGTGATTAAATATGTCCAGTCAATGACAGATAGAGCACAGCATTCCGTTGATTGACTAGTTAGCATTAGTTGAACTCATGCTAAGTGACTCCAGTGGTGTTATTAACTAGCTGGTGATCGTGTTGCCTGGTGACTGAGTGTTAGCTGGTTGTGCTCAGATTTCAGTCATCAGTGAACACAGACACCAGTCTGAGCGGAGCAGTGTCGGTTTGTGTTTCCTAGGTGATGATGCTGCTCTGACGTCACTTCCTCTGAATGGAGGATGTTGTTCTTCACGTTCGTCCATCGGCCTGTGAGCAGCTTGAGTCTCTCCTGCAGAGCACCGAGAGGCTCCTGAAGCCGTTTCCTCTGAGGGCTCCTCCGCTCTTCAAGCCGTGGTTTATCGCCGCCAACCAGCCGCTGCCAATCAGGCCAGCAAAGCCCGCCCCCATCATCAAGCACACGCCCCATTGGCTTGTGTCTGAGGGCGTTGCTCAGACCAAAAACCAATCGAACGACGTCCAAACGGCACCGACGTCCAGGGCGGATGGAAACCCATCTCTGAGGAGCGAGGCAGACCACTCCGCCGTCACTCGCTGCTGGAGCGTCTCTCGGACACGAGGAGACGCAGCTCACGTCTTGCCGTCAAAATGCTTCCAACGCTCGCTGTCCATCCACAGGCTCCACCCACTGCAGCGGGTCATGTGGGTGATCGGACAGCACAACTGTGGAACGAGAACTCTGGAACAGGTCAGAGCTCGCCACACCTTCTAATAATAGCTGACATCACCTTCAAATAACAAAGTACACACACAAGCTATTGCTAGGCGATATATCGAGATTCAACATATATTAAGTTTCTTATTTTGGTGATATCAAAAATTACAATATCTCCTATATTGATAGATATATTTTTATAGCTTACTTTGTATCAAAATACTTGTTTTAGGAGTCGCTGCTTTTTCTACTTTTCAGAACAGCATGAAAAGCACAGTGTGATGGATTGCAGAGTGCCTCACAACCGAGACCGACCTAGGGCTGGGCAATTTTACCTAAAAAAAAAAAAAAAAAACTCTGATTTTTTTTTTAAGAAAAATTCACAATTTTTTAATAATGCATAAATAGCCTAGAATACATTTTTAGACATGTTTTTTTAAAGAAAGTAAATGTTTATTTAATATTCTGACATTTTTTTAAACATTCCAGTAGCCTTTGCTTTTCAAAAAAAGCACAACAAAGTTTTTCATTTATTTTAGCCCTTCACATAAAGCAAAACATGCATTCCAAAAACAAAAAAAACATGCAGTGCATTAAAGGGGAGGTATGATGTAAAAAATTTCCTCCCTCCCTTGTTATTCCACATTTTGTAAAAAGTAGGGCTGAGTGATTTTCCCTAAAAAAAAATCTCTGATTTTTTTAAAGAAAAATTCGAGTTTTGATTTCCGATTATTTTTTTAATGCAGACAATGACTGCCGACATCAGATATATTGTCAGAAGTGCAACTTTATTGTTGTGATTGTCTTCAAGAGTTAAAATGCATAAAACAATCCCAAAATAAAAAGTAAATGAGACTCTTTCATTCAACTATTTCAAGCTTTAACCCAGGTTTAAGCAAAAGAGCAACAGCAACTTCACAGTAGCTTAAATTTTCTGATTAAGAAATCAGATACCTACATAGTTTATAACATATAACTTTAGAATAAAAAAATATAAAACTCTTCCCATTGCATCTCAGCATAGTGCGAATAAAAAATTGAACATGCCCATGGCACACATATAGCCTAAAGGGTAAACAAAGAGGGGGCTGGCTCACATCGGAACGCGAAAAAGTCCGACAAACTGTGGTGAGAGAAAAAAAAAAAACTTGAATCGTTTTTAAATACAAATTCGATTAATCGATTAAATTGATTTTTTGCCCAGCCCTAGACCTACCACTAAACAAGCCACACTACAGAACACACTCACACGTGCTGTCGCTTAGAGGAGAAAAAGGCAAAAGTGGACCATATTGCGCAGCTGTTTGTTAATAAATGTGCATGTGTGGCATTTTGCTTCAGCATATTTAACCCAGAATTGTTTTTCTGGTCGGACTTCATTTGAAATAATGGTATTTTGAGAAAAAATATCGCTATGAGTTTCTGACCACATTGCCTAGCCCTAACACACACACAAGCCAATTTAAAGGGGACATATCATGCTAAATCCACTTTTTTAGCCCTTAAATGCATTTTGTTGTATATTTAGAGTGCTTAGAAGTACAGAAAAAATCAAATTAGTCTCTTCAGGTGCTCCGTAGATATCTTTATATTCTGTTTTGCTCATATTTTTCAATCTGTTTTGATTTTTCTATTCTCTATTACGTTTTTTGAACTGTTACATCACAGTATTTGCAGCGGAACTGCCAAATTAGTACATCAACTCCAGGTCCAACACTTCAAGCAATCCGACATTTTTATTTCTCGCTTTTATTTTGTAGTCCAAGCTCAAGGATGCCGAAGTTATGAGAGGACAAGTCAAAATGTTCGGTTGTTGGATGTAGTAACCCACACGCTTCATTACACCGTCTCCCAGCATTAGAACCTTTTCAAAGTGCCTGGTTGAGTTTTATTTTTCACGGACATGTACCCACATCTGTGGGTAAGGTCATTTTTGTGAGCGCGAAGCACTTCAAGGATGACTGCTTCAGCAACCTCCGCCAGTATAAAGAAGGATTTGCCGAAAGACTTTGTCTGATTGAGGGTTCAATTCCTTCTATCTTTGGAGACGACGAACAGAGCACTTCGGTAAGCTGTAAATAACGCTAAAAAGTGTGATGATAAGACGTCCCTGTCGTTGTTTTGTTAGCATTAGCAGTTGCACCGTCTTCAGACTTCATATGTTAGCGCTGTGTGCTCGTTTTAGATCCTTGATGATATGGCCTACGTGATTTAATTTAAGTCTAAAGTTTTCATTAGTCATTTCATTTTGCCGTTTTTGTCTTTGAAAAGACTGTATTAAAATGCATTTCGTGACGTTAGCTTGGCGCTAGCGTTAGCTCGGTGCTTGTGTTAGCTCACTTGTTAGGGTTCTGCAGGTTCATCATCTTCATTTTCATTTTCATCTCGCTCCGCTGGGTCCAACTCTGGCTTGAACATGTAAGGCTGGATGGACAAGTCTTCTGTTGTTGACATTTTGTAAATAACCTCTGAATAAAAAGTTTATGCGCCGCTACATAGCCCTATCTCTTCTATCACACTACAAAAATGGCCGAGCAGGGTGGAGTTGAACCGAGTGTCACCTGAAGAGGGGGCGGGGTATGGAGTGTCTCATTTGCATTTAAAGAGACCGCACCAAAACGAGTTGCTCTCAGAAGCACATCAGAAAAGGGGTAGAAAAGGGGTGGAGCTATAATAATGAGGAATTCAGACCCAAGCATTGCAGTTCCTCTTTATATAGACCACAACTGTATGATTTATATGTAAAAAGGAAGGATTTAAAACCATGATATGTCCCCTTTAAGGAAACATTTTAGGTTTAACACCAATAAATGACAACACAAAGCAGTTTCTATCGCAGCAGAGCAGCCAAACTCAAGGATACTCATTTCACTGAAGTTATGACAAAAACAAACAAGAAGCTCAAGAAAAAGTTCAGTTTTTTAATCAAGTTCCAAAAACCAATAAGAGGAAAATAAAATATAACATTCATTTTATTAGTTTGTAATAGTGAACTTTGGTATAGCTGTTAAGTGAGAATAAGAGCGAAAGGTTTTCAGGTTTTTGTTGCTTTTTCTTTGCGACCGTCTGGAAATAAGTCTGCGACCCAAATTTGGGTCCCGACCCACTACCTTGGTTTTAATAACTATATCCAGTGTAATAGGTCTGTAAGCAAAGCAGCAATCCTGCTGCTATTATTATATCCCTCCACAAAGTGGAAGGAGGATTTAGGTTTGAGTTAAAGAGGACAGCTTTTCTCTGAAACTGTTTAAGATAGGATAACCAAATTCACTGTGTGGCTTCAGGGTATCAACTCTTTGATGGAGTTTGAAAATGAAAAGCGTGCAATTATTTTTTCCAGAGTTATTGCAATGGTTTTGTTTTTCTTTACTCTGCATGAGTTGGTGTGTTTTGACCTAACACTGTTGCCATAGTAGTGGGAAATCGCCATCTTGAAAGCCCATGGCCTACTGGTTTCTACTAACTAAGTTCTTGTATTTTCGGCTTGAAAAAAATATGCTTGTGAGTATGTTTAAAGCCCTAAACAGCCTCACTTCCTCCCCCTGCCTCTCCCAATCTACCAGAAGCCATGCCTCTACTTTTCTGCATGTGCATCGCAGAACATAACAAGGTCGCATCGGGTCACATTGATATAGGTCTATGGGTCAGGTAAGAGCCAGAATCATATTTACCTGTTTGCTGTTGTGACGCGCTGCCTTGTTTCCGTGCACTGTTCCGCATTCACTTTGATTGACAGTCTCAAAAACAGGAAGTCCAAGCCTATTGGCTGGCCGCAGTCGGCGACTGTTTCCATTTGTATAACTATGATGTATAGGAAGAAGGAGGGACTTATATATATTAATGTATATGAATGACCACCCGCAGTAGACCATAGTATAAGACTAGTTAGGTTTTTTTTCACATTTCAAAAGAATGATACATAAACATAGATTTTTTAGAAACTCCGGATATCAGCTTTAAGTGTACTGTTTGATAACACTCCTAAGAATGTGTTTGTGGAAGTTAAGCATTAACGATGTGTTATATAATTTGCATATACATGGGTTTTCCCACAGACATGAGCATGAAGCTACTGTATCCTCCACCACAAAGTGGTGGGGGATATAGGTTTGAGCTCTGTCCCTTCGTGCGTCCATCCGTGCGTGATTTCTCATTTATTTGCTAGTCAAATATTACGATGGTTGGTCGTATTGAATCATTGGCACATACTAATATATAAATGCGGCCCATTACCCCGTACGTGTCACGGGGTGCCATGGGGATCCCAGGTGCCCCATTTTTCAAATGACTACTTCTCTGTTAGTTCTCTTTAGATCAGAATGCAGTTTGGTATGAATACTCTATGAATAAATATGATGAGATGCTCGGAGTCCTTTTTTTAAATTGGGGCCTGGGTGCACACCCCCTTTTCTGGTAATTTCTAAATTTCTCGGAACATAATTGTGTGATATATCATTTCAAAGGCAATTCAATGTAGATCACATTTCACGCCGCACAATTTCATTTGTTTACTCGGTGGAACCGAGTAATTTCACTAAATTCTCAGGAACGTGGTACGTGCTATTTGGCGTGGGCCACAGGCCTGGCCGTAGTTCATCAGAACTTGTTTTCACTCTGTTACGGTTGTCTCATCTGATTGGCTGTAAAGTAACACAAAAACTTACAACACTAAGAGTCTTTTTAAGTGCTGAAAGTTTTGGAAGCTTTTTAATTTTTCTTTAAAAAAGGAGCAAATGTCCTGAGAATCAGAACCAGTGTGTCCAATAAGGTGTTGTTATCTTGTTGGATCTGTATTTGGTAGACAGATGCGCCTTGACCAATAAGATGAACTGAATTAAAACCAACTTTTTTTATTCGTCATTTTTTTAAAATTTCTACAGAAATATTAGACAAAGTGCGTCCTAGATCAGTCCAATAAAGCAGTGGTTCTCAAACTTTTCAGCTCGTCATCCCCAGTAAAGGTTCCAGGGACCCCCACTTTACCTGAAGGTGGTTAAACACAGATATTGAAGAACAGTCATGTGGAGACAGGGCCATCTATAAGGGGGAATAAAGGGGAGAGCTTTTTAAGGACCATCCATTAAGTCAGCAATATGATGGTCCATTGTTATAAGAATCTGTGCTAACCACATTTATTTATTGATCTGAACAATATCTACTGTTATCCAGGAAGTTTAGTATTATTTGGGCCACATTATATTCATCTTAAATATGTAAATCCTTGTTTTAATCAGAATTAAAGATGACCAAACATGGTAGAAAAGGTGGTGAAATAAGATTTTAAAAACCACAGAAATAGGTTAAAAGTTGCAAATTAGAGTGGCCAAAAACAGAGAGAAAAGTGGTAAAAAAAAAAAAAAAAAAAAGGGTTCAAAGTGTCAATATTGGAACAAGTTGTAACTGGCAAATAATGGGCATGACAAACCGAAACTGTGGTTACATTGGCAAAAATAAACATGAAATATGGTGAAAGGAGTTTAAAAGTGACAATAATGGCTCAACATTTGTGACATTAGGTGGGAAAATGGTGGAAAGTGTAATGTAGCAAAAGGCAATAAAAATGAGCAAAAATGGGACAAGAAAAAGTGATGAAAATAGGTTCAAATATGGCAGCTTTGGTTTAGCTGCAGAAAAAGGGTAAAAACAAGCAAAAATGGGCTCACATTATTCCGAAAAAATTCTGTTTCTTGAAGGCATCTGGCGACCACCTCCCAGTGTCGACCCCAAATGGGGTCATAACCCCAAGGTTGAGAACCCCTGTAATATAGAATGCATAGATTTTTGTTTTTTAGGCACATCGTACCATTCTATAGCATATTCAAATAACTGCTACCCACATCTTTGGGGAAAATGCATTAAATATAAAAGAAACTTAGGAGAAAATTTCCTGTGTAGCACACGGTTCATGACGCTTCGATTTTTCATTTTTCCTCTGTCTCTTTAAGAAACTCCAAGCTTGTCCGAAGCGCCCATGAACACGCCCCCTTCAGTACTCATACAAACACGTATGGATTTTGTTTACTTCTGTTTTGCTGTGCGCTGTATTTGTCTACATTCTTACATCGTTACAACACACACACACACACACACACCCACTTACCCGTGCTGCTGCTGGCTCTGAAGAAGTAGTTCAGAATAGGGATTGCATTGTGTCAGTGTGCTTTTAAATCCACTTTCAAATACAGGTAAGCTCTTGTTTCAGAGCAGTCATCTGAATAGTGCCTGGAACAATAGCAGATCTTCTTCGGGACGAGGGCTGCTTCTAAATATAAACTCCAACCATTGTTGACAAATTGTTCCATCCAAAAGAGGGCTGTTTTCTTCACATCCAAAAATAAATGTTCTCACTGAAGGCATTTTTAAAAACTAAAGGCAGGTAGCTACTACAGTGAGCAGACTAAACCTATCGACAGTTATCTCTCAGCTGTTTGTTGTGACTGCAGCTGTTTTGACTGAGCTGGAAGCGGGGGAGGGGTGCAAGTTTTATTTACATTTTTATGTCATTTTTCATTTTAATGTGTACATTAATGAGTACAGACAACATAAGCCATGGGTTTCTTACAAAAGTATTTAAAATAAGTAAATGAAAAGCTAAATCTGCAGAGGAGGGTGCTGTGGGCTGAACTAAGGAAGAGAACATAGGAGAGGGGAGGGGCTCTGCTATGGAGCGGTGGGCGGTAACTCGGCTGGTGACGAAAGGAAGGAGGCATCTCCAGGAGGTGGGGGCGTTCCTAGGAGGTGAGGGCAAAGCTACAACTAAAATGGCTTCCGTCAGAGTTTTTGAAGATTACTCAAACGTACATGAACGAGCCAAGGCAACAATCTAGGCATGTTTTTAATGAAGGAATGACAAAGTGACATGATATAAATCTTGAACAATTCGATTTTACATAATACCCCCCCTTTAAAGGATGGTTGGCAACACTACTGGTGGAAACTTGCTAAGCTAACCAATACGCCTGTACAGTACCAATACTGTTTGTGGGATTTGAGGTATACTTGAATGCACCATAAAGCTCCCGTCGGCTTCTGACGACTTTACTGTAATACACGATGTAAATGGGCATTCTAGTTTTAAACCACTGATGGCGTTACTGTAACTCCAGTACATAGCGTTTACCTGAATTTAAACAAGGACAAGCACTCTCCATGACTTTTTTGTGCAGATTTGAGAAGTTGTAACCGGAGAGTTGTGGTTGTAAACGATATTTGACGCAAGTAAATAAAAAACACAACATTCTACAACCTCACAGCTTATTCTACAAGCTCTCACATTTTGCAACATATTTACCTTCATGTGTGTCTAATCATCTGTTTCTTTGATCGCTCCCTGCAGGTTTGGAGGTCTCTGCTTCGAAGCGTGCGCGCCTCCAAAATGCCCACGTGTAACTCCAACCTGCAGCACGGCCGCGCTGAAATTTGGGTTTTCTGTGACGCGACACAGGCCGAGCGAGTCGGACATCGGCTGAAGAAGGAGCTGCAGCTGATTGGTCGAATCAGTCTGTCTGTGCGACGGCTCGGCCACATCTTCAGCATGTAGAGCCGCACCACAGTCAATCACAGCATCTCAGACTGGGAGATACGGACTGTCTGTACTGCATCAGTTTTACAAACAAACACGAAGCCTCACACACGTCTCCAGCGTTTGTTACATTTAATAAGATTTAAAGATTGTTCAGATATTTTAGGGTAAATCAATGAAGCATCAAATAAAACCTTTTGTTTTTAAAGTGTGTTGTTAATCAAAGTGCCTGCAGTATCAGACATGCAGCATTTAGAAAAGCTGCTGCAGAGGAGTCACATGATCACACACTCATCTCAGCTCTTTGTGTTGAATGTAGGTCAACGCGTGTAACGCAGCCGCACAATCCTGATGTGTTCAATACACACAACATACACGACTGCTCTACATTCTACTACTGGAATATGTGTGTGTATATACATATGTCTAATCTAACATACAGTACACTATGATGTGTCATATAAGGTAAATAATTATTGATATCATCATAGTTAAAGCACGTAAGGTGTAAAGTCCCACTCCATTTGAACTGCTATTTGTATGATTATCATTTTTTTACTGCATAAATACATGTATTAAAATGAGTGAGATGAAGAGGAACTTAAATATTTTTATTTATACATTTTGAACTTTTGTGTGTTTTTTTCTTTCATAAACTTGACAGAAAATCTGAGTTTTGATCATTTTTGTTTTTAAACGGTTTTTATTTGATGGGGTTCTCCCGTGGTGACGCATGCGCAGTCCGCGTGCCACTGCTGTCTTGAGTCTGACGGGCTTGTAGCGTTTCGTCTACTTTTGCCGGTTTAACGGAGGAACGGTCCTCGGTGTGAAGGCGTTCTGGCCGCTCGGTGGACTTTCTGCAGGTTCTGCTCTGTGATGTCGGCCTGTGTTCGCCTTACCGGAGGCTTCAGTCGGTGATTTAACGGTGAGACACCGACAGAGCGACACAAGCTAGGCGGCTATGCTAACGCTGGCATGCAGCGGTGTTTCCCTTTCCTTAAGTATCTAATGGTATAAAATTACATTTTAACAGCAAAAACATCACAGCATTTTTAATAACTGTGTATATTAGTGGTACCTGTACACGTAATGCATCGTGGTTGTGTTTTACACACTTTTAAACACTTATTAAATCATTATTTGCTGCTTACCTAACTCCGTTTACAATTTGGACCATTTTAGAGCTTCTGACACTATTCCTATGTGTCTTAAATGTTTAAGTATAATATACAGCTGATACGTTAAACTTTTATTTTCTACTTTTCGGCGTCTATTTATTTCAATGATAAACGTTTTTCGTATGTTTTCCAGTGTAGATGTGTATGTAACCAGAAAAATACAACGCGCTGCTTAATACAGGTCCCGTTTAAAATACCAAATTTGAGCAATTATTATCTAAACTTAAATGTTGAATAATCTTATTTTCTCTTGTCCTGCAGCTTTTTATTTTCATTTTTGCATGTTAAACATGATTAGTTCTGTTTTTCAATGCAAATGTCATAATAGCTAAGCTTCAAAATGTTTTAATAAGCCGTGTTCGATGACTTAATTGAGGGCAAAAGTTTCATAAAACTTAAGTTGTTTTTTTTAATCTGATGCTCTAATTATTGTGTGCATTAACCAGAGAATTACAAATGTCCTCGATACCGAAATCATCGCAGTAATGCGATAATCGATATATCGCATGGAAATTCATCCACCACACTTTATGATGTCTGTGTTACTGTATAAATTCAGAATTAATTTAATGTCTTCCCCCCCCCCCCCCCCCCCCCCCCCGGCACGTAGTACCGTTCTATAGCATATTTGAATAACTATGCTGCAGAACTTTTTGAGAAAATGCATTAAATATGAAAAAAAAACTTTCCCTCTGTAGCACACGGTTCATGACGCTTTGATTTTGCCTCTGTCTCTTTAAGAAACTCCAAGCTTGTCTGACGCACCCATGAACACGCCCCCCTCAGTATTCATTCATACAAACATGCATGGAATTTGTTTACTTCTGTTTTGCTGTGTGCTGTATTTGGTTACTTTGTACATTTTTACATTGTTACAATACATTAGAAGGATTATCAAATTGAGGAATGCTAACGTACGGACGGAGATCTCTGTCACTGACACTAGACTTCGGCAGTATCCAAATTTTGATACCGTTATACCGCCTCCCTATTTTACGGCATTATTGTGGCTAATTAAAAATTACTAGTACAGTGGTATAAGGGGTATATTTGCGTATTTTTTTGGTATTTATTTATTATAATAAAAATATACTAAATGAGTAAAATAAAACAAAAAACTAAACAATATTTATACAAAAAGTACACAATTTGACTCCAGAATCACTCTATAATGGCAACCAAAAACACTTACACAAATATTTACAAAAAGACAACTGAAAGATAAAAAACACACAAAATGACTCCAAAAAACATACATTACAGAAAAATACACCAAACAACAAAAACATAAAAATGACTCAATGCACAAAACTAAATATTTATACAAAAAATACACAAAATGACTCCAGAATCACACTCCAATGGCAACAAAATACTATAATTATACAAAAACACAACAGAAAGATACAAAAATACACATAATGACTCCAAAAAACATACAGAAAAATACACCAAACACCAAACAAAAAATATAAAAGTGAGTTAAAAAAAAACAACAAACATCATGTTCATGTCTCGTAGAATTAAACCAGGGAAATCGCACACTATTTTACTTTGCACCCATAAATATACACCTTTACAACAGAGTATGTACACCTCTTTGTACGTCCAACCGTCAAATACATAGTCATTTGGCCATAATTGACAACTCTACTTAAGCTCCCACTATATGAATACATACTTTCGACGCACTTCGAGGCACTTTACTAGCAACCAAAAACAATTATACAAAAAATGCACAAAATGACAACTGAAAGATTAAAAAAAATACACGACTCCAAAAAACATACATTACAGAAAAATACAACAGAAATATGGAAATGACTCAAAATGCACAAAACTAAATATTTATACAAAAAATATACAAAATGACAACAGAATCACACTACAATGGCAACAAAAAACTATAATTATACAAAAACACAACAGAAAGATACAAAAATACACATAAAGACTTCAGTCAGTGCATTACCCTGGCATTGATGATCTTGTCCACAACGCACAACTTTTCTCACAGGTATGTAGGTATGATGAGATGTTGTTAACACACTGAGCAGGTGAAGCTGCTCAGAGTGCCTCAGCACTTGACAAGAAACGGACAGAGTTTTACAGGCACAGCAAAGTTAAGCAGGCACTGGTCGATCTGTCAGTGATGATTTGCGTCATTTTTTGGCAGTTTAGGTGGCGTGTAATGCAGCCAAAAGGGGGGAGAGGGAGGGCGGTGCACCTAATGAGCAGTCCCCAGAAATATTTCGCTATTAAAAAAAAGTTCCTTGCCTCACGGTGACGCATTTCATGCCGATTCTGTCCATTTGATTCCATCCGCGATTCCAATAATGTTTGATTTTTTTGATGATTTTATAGGGCCCTATACTTGTGTAATAAGGGAAAAAATAATAAATAAATATTGATATTTGGCGCCAGTGAATCGATAACGTACCGCAAGACGAAACCTCGCGATGTAGCGTTGTATCGATATTTTGGCACACCCTTAGTGCTTAGAAGTGAGTTCAGACTTTAACATTTTACTTTTTTTATTCTGCATATATTTCATTCCATATTAAATGTCTGAAGGTTTTAACGCTAATGTAATTGTAAATATCTGTTACCAGATTTCAGTAATACAAATAATGTACACTCAATATTTATTCTTTTTTCTCTCTTTTAAGAAAAACTAAAAAATCAGCTTGTTGAGCTAATACATTCCCTGCACAACTTTTCTCATGGATCTTCTGTAGCTCGGATGAGATGTTGTTAATTATAATGGTAATTATATTTTAACAAATCTGTTGATGTTGTAATTGTAATTTAAATGTAATTGATTTCAGATAATTGACTTTGTAATTGTTATTGTCATGGAAATGTATAATTTCATTAAACGCAAACCTGTTGAACCATGTTACAGTTCTATAGTTTACACATACGTAGTACATACGTAATAAATAAATCAAGGGCTTTACTGTCAGAATACAGGTTCAGAACCCACACCAAAAATATTTACAGTATATATAATAATATATTTATATTAATACCAATATTTTTGTTGATTAGGAAGCTTTACACGGTAACCAAGAGATGAAAAATAAAGTAGATGATAGATCATATTTTTAAGTGTATTTTGCAGCTGATTTAAGACTTGGAACAAAACTGACCCGTTATTATAAGAGATGCTAACAGAAAGTTGAAATAAGCGGAAGGTCATGTTTTATAAGGTTATTTATTTAAGGCTCAGTAATTTTGAGTATTTTAGTTTGAACTTTAGTAATTGAGAAGATAATTGTATTTAATTTTCAGGGAAAAAAGTATAATTTTATTTGTAATTGGAAAAAATGCAGGTCACCGTCATCATAACTGAGTTGTAATTGAACATGGATAATTGAAGGCTTAATTGTAATTGAAAAATATAATTGACCCCAACCCTGTTGCCATGGTAGCATAGACTTCCTGTTTTCAGGGGTATTCTTTATTCAGCTAGAAGGCGTGCCGTGCGTGGACCTTCCTCAGCCAATAGCACGGCTCTAAACGAAGACGATCACCTGTTGTTTGTGTTGACAGGGCCGATGTCTTCACCGCTCACACGTCTGCACCTGAACGGTGAATCCACGTGTGACGGAGGGTTGACGTGACGCCAGCAGAGATGGAGCAGAGGAGGCGAAGGAAGCGCTGTCCATGCCTCTTCCTGTCTGGACTCTGAGAGCACCGTTTCACCCTTTGTTTGCTTCCAGTCGGGTTTGTTTTTTGTTAAGTGGTGGCGATGAGCTCCGAGGGTTTCCAGTACCGAGCGCTCTACGACTACAGGAAGGAGCGGGACGAGGACATCGACCTGCACGTGGGGGACATGCTGCTGGTTAGCAGGGCGGCGCTGCTTGCACTTGGTTGTGGCGGCGGCGTGGAGGAGCGGCCGTCTGAGATCGGCTGGCTTCCGGGTTTCAACGAGACCACACAGGTACTGACGTCACTGTGTGTCTGTGTGTGTGAGCCTCAGGGGCGGAGCTAAAGAGCCTCATGTGACTCACCCCTCACTGACAGGAGAAAGGAGACTTCCCAGGGACTTACGTGGAGTTTGTCGGGAGGAGGCGGATGTCTCCACCCACACCAAAGCCCCGCCCACCTAGACCAGCATCAGCAGCGTCAGCTCGGACAGACTCCGAGTCGGAGGGTGAGAAGCACTCACATACTCGCGCGTGCACACACACACGCACCAGTAAATCATCTGATTGGATAGTTCTATCAAGGGGTGTTGAAAATAATAATTTTTACGCTACATTCTCCATTACAGCGTTGGAATGTCGTGTCCTTACTTGCGTTCACGGCAGGACATTAAAGTAGTGAAGTTAAAAAAAGCACAATGTGGGAAAGCTAGTCCTGCACAGTATGTTGGAGGGAAAAATTGATTAAAGTTGTACCTAGTTTCTTAAAAGCAGACATCTGGTAACATTTAATTATTTTCTTTTATGAAAAACAACTTTACGGTGTATGAACTACTGAGAGGTTTGAGGTAATGTTTGCATTTACTTTTGTCTTGTTCAGACTCCTTCATTTGTACTAGTACAGTGCCCGTTGAAGTATGTATTCATATAGTGGGAGCTTTAGTAGAGTTGTCAATTATGACCAAATGAGTTTGTGTTAGAAGGTTGGATATACAAAGAGGTGTCCATACTCCAGGGCTCTGCACTAACTTTTCCAGTGGTGGCAATAGTGACACCAGTATAGAATTTGGTCGCACCCTTTTTTTGAACTGGGGAGGGGGGAAGTACAGCATAGCCATGCATGCTGATGAAGAGTTGCAGGGCTCGAGACTGCGACCAAAATGATCGCATTTGCGAGTATTTTTTCTCCTTTAGAGTGCGAGCGGTCAGTGAACGTAGCCGGGCATAACGAGCCCTTCACTGAATGTGCGCTCACATTGAGAGCAGCAGTAAAAAAGAACATGCAGAGCGTGGTGATAGAGCAGAACCAGCATGGATGGACCAGAACTGATGGACTATGATGCCAGGCCAGATGTTCTGCTGTGGTTTTCCCAGAGCAGGGGTCTGCAACCTGCGGCTCTGGGGCCTAATATGGCCATTTGACTCTTTTGCAATGGCTCCCTATAGCTTTAAAAACAAAACTATTATATTATAGATATAAAGTTTTTTTTTTTTTTTTTTTTTTCTTACAGAGGCTATTAATGACAAATAAAATCAAGATATAACAATTTGTTAACCTAAAATAAATCACATTGTGCAATGACTCAGCACTTTCCTACTTCACCTCCTGCAACATTTAGATACATCAACTTTCTTGTGACTAACCTTAAGTTTTAAATCCCTGGTAAGATAACTAAACCAACATAAACACTATTCTGGAAGAAAGTAGAGATTTTAATTGTGTGGGAACAGATTCATTTAATTACCAATGTACCAGTTAAATATGCATGTTTTATGTGTGGCAAGAAATTATCAATTAGCATGTGTTGACCACATGATCATGTGTTATCAAATTCAAGTTCCTTTTTGTCGCCTTTCAAATACATTAACTAAAAAATCTGCTTTATATAACATTGTGTTCATGTAAACTGAGATGTGTAAGAATTTGAAGATGCAAGATACTGTTTTATTTATTGATGTCAATTTATTATTTTTTTTAACTGTTTTTAAGTTGACATTTACATGATCAATATAAATCAAGTCAAATTAAATCAAACATTATTATTCTATCTAATTTTAACTGTGTATAATTTAATTCACTGTATTGACTTCATTGCGAAGGTGTTTTTTTTTGGCTCCAGGAGGACTTTAATCCAGGTGAGATGAGATTAAATGGTTCCTTGTAGAGCAAAGGTTGCAGACCAGGGGAAGAGGGTTAGGAGACCTCACTATAAGAAGAATTTAATTCCATGGGGTGAAGCAATGCAAATGCTAAGTTGGTTATGCTACTGTTAACTTAATTCAAATACAGCATTCCTGCAAAAAAAAAAAAAAAAAAAAAAAAAAAACAATACATGTAACCTGTTGTTATGCTTTGCTGTTATTTTAAAAAAATTACTTCTTTTTTTAAAATTATATAAGATAAATGACCTGTTATTTCAACCACTGCTTGTTGCAGAAAATATTGATGCTAAAACGTTAAAACATTTTGCAAATATCTGAAGTCATTGTCAATCTTTACTTCATACAAAACTACGGTACGTCAGTTAAGTCAACTATTCATCAGCATGCATGGCTGTTCTGTATGCCCCCCCCGTTTAAAAAAAAAAAAGGGGTGCGACCGAATTCTGTACTGGAACGGCCAACTGAAAAACTTGGTCGCACCAGTGCCACCACTGGAAAATATTGTGTAGGGCCCTGAGCCGCTCCGTCCAAAATAAGGTCACTCGCACGGATGCGACCAGATAAAATTTTCACTCGCACACACTGAAAATATACTCGCATATACGACCATTTTGGTCACAGTCTCGAGCCCTGTACTCTGTAGTGTTATAAAGGGGTATATTTGCGGGTGCAAAGTAAAATAGCGTGTGCGATTTCCCTGGTTTATTTCTATGGGACATGCACATGATACATTTATAAATAAAGTTTGGTGTGTGTGTGTGTGTGTGTGTGTGTGTGTAACCAGGGAAATTGCATATGCTATTTTACTTTATACCCACAATTATACCACTTTATAACACTACAGAGTATGTACACCTCTTTGTACATCCAATTGGGATGTAACGATTAATCGTAAGGCAGTTAAAAATCGATTCATAGGTATCATGTTTCACATCGATACACTGAAAATTGAATCGCAGTACTTTTTTTAACAGCAGAGGGCGCTATATATTTATCCTCTATATATTTACCGCTATATATTTATCCTCTTGTCCAGAAGTTGAGGTGGTGGGCGGAATCTGCTACAACTTTTTTTCTGGCCGCCTTCTACTCTTAAACATGTTCATAAATGATTCCTTACCCCTTTAGCAGAAAAATGTGTCTGACAAATCCAGAGAGTTAAACCTTCTTAATAATAATGCATCAATTTTATATAGTGCTTTTTGGACACTCAAAGCCACTTTACAGAATTAAGGGATTATTATTTCACTCCACATTTAGTGGTGGTAAGCTACTGTTGTAGCCACAGCTGCCCTGGGGCAGACTGACAGAAGCAAGGCTGCCAAAGTGCGCCATCGGCCCCTCCGACCACCACCAACACTCACTCACACACTACATTCATAGTAGGCAATGTGGGTACAGTGCCTTGCCCAAGGACACAATGACAGATACCATTGTGGCACCTGGAATTCTCAGTGGTCTCCCATCCACCTTCCAACCAGGCCCAGACCTGCTTAGCTTCCGAGATCTAACGAGATCGGGCAATGACAGGCTGGTATGTCATATTGAGAGAACTCCTCTGTCTTGTGACTTCACAGTCGTCCAACCGGAGTGCACCGTGGCGCACTCAAAACACAACTGGTGGGGATTACCGGATGGCGTATCAAGTGGAAACCCCGGTTTACAATAGTCCAGTCTGCTGGAGATAAAAGTATGGAGCAGCTGATAGTCAGTCCGTCAGAACACCAAGATATAGTCTTTAGTTTTTAAAGATTAAGACTGAAGGTCCTCGCTCACAGCAGTCCTCTTTCATCTTGTCATGATTTAGTTGAAGGAAGTTTTCACTCATCCAGCAGTTTACCTTTTCTAAGCAGTCACACAACACCTCAATGGGACCATAGTCATCTGGTTTCACTCAAAGATATGGTTGTGTATTGTCTGCGTAGCTCTCATAATCAACCTTACAGGTCTCTATAATTTGTTCTCAAGGAAGCATATAAAGACTAAACAGAAGGACAAACACTCGAAGTAGCAGCTACAGAGATGAACGCCAATAACGTACACTAAGGCTGCAATGATTAGTCAGCATAATTGATAATGCAGACTACAAACATTAGTTGACGTGGATTTTGTATCATCAACGCTTAATTTCATCTTGTAAATTCATGGTAAAATTTCTGTTTTCCCCACGTTCTTGAAATTCCTGGAAAAGTTATGGAATTTGAACAAACGATTTTCCAGTCTTGAAAAGTCATGGAATATTTGAACTGTTTTGGAAATTTTATTTTAATGTTGAAAATATGTTAAACCCCAAAGATGTTAAGCGTCATCTCAAAGTGAAAGTGCTGCATACCGGCAGCATAATTGAGCGGGACTCTCAAGATTTCAGAAATTCATGCAAATTCCCTCTCCACCTCACTTATAAAACTGTGCGTAGGTATGATCACTTCAGCTGGCGTATGCTAAAAACCAGGAAATGCATATTCAAAAAAAGATCATAGCGCTTCAGAGCTAAGTCATGGAAAATTGGTAAACTGTTTTGAAAAATCATTGTGAAAAAAGTGTGGGAACCCTGTGCTTTTTTTCTGCTGCAGTATCTCACATTGACTGATAGGGACAGTGTTGCACCACCAACTTTGTGCAAATAAACAGTGAAGAAGAATGGCGGAAAGAAGAAAAAGCTGACGGAACCTAAAGTTTCTAAAGCTTCAGAACTTTTTACCGAAAACTAACCAGTGAAACACTGGTGTAAACTATGACGTTCAGCTCTCAATCATTCAAGCATGAAGGAGATACACAGACATCCAAACAGAAACAGTGCAGCCCCAGTTTGTACATGGGCTGATATTTCAACAATCAGCCAATGCGTAGGATATGTTTTTAATTTCTATAGCTTTAACCTTAAAGCTTTTTAAGATTGCCTCAGAAATCTTTTGGAATTGAACTTACACTTTAAGTTTGTGATATTTGATTTATTCATGATTTTATTTTGATTTCAATGATAGTTTCTGTGTTAAATATGACACAACAAATACATGTTTTATGTCATTGTTTAATTCCTCTCTGTAAAACATGCTGTCACAGTACAACAGGGACATATTCACAGGTGTAAGGATTTAAGCAGGTGTTAAAAAACAGTCCAAAATACATGCTTTAAAACAGAAAAACAATTGTGACTAGTCGGAAAAATAATTGAGAGATTAGTCGACCAGGAAAATAATCGTTAGTTGCAGCTCTAGCCCGAACCCCTCAGGCTTAGTGAAATGCATTGTGGGAGTTCCTCAGTTTCCCTCCTGTGTTTGTTCCTCAGGTTTGTTGACGCTTGACCTGCCCGAGCTGTTTGGACCTCCAGACACAGCCCCTCCTTTACTGAGCCGCCTGATGGAGGCCGTGGAGAGCCAGGGTAACACACACACACATGCACACACACACACAAACAACAGACTGACATGTGAGCAGATGCCACAGCACATCTTTAATCAGACTCCAGTGTTGGTCAGTTGCTCACAGATGGTTGTTTCTGTCCGTGTGCTCGCTGCAGGTCTGGACTGTCCTCACGTCTACCGCAGCGTGCACGGAGGAGGCATAGAAGCCCGGCAGCTCGCAGATACCGGTGAGGACTTCCCTTTAACGCTTAGCGTGTTAGCATTAGTCTGATGCTGATATCCTGGATGAGTTGATCCAATCCTAAGGTCCTCGGCTTCTTCTCTCCAAGTTGTTTTTTTACACTCCGTCTGTTGAGGCGGGGTTTGTGTGTGTGTGTGTGTGTGTGCGCGTGTGCGCGCGCACGAGTGAATAGTGCAATCAAAGCACTGCCTTATCCTGGTGTGATGGCCAGACTGGTCTTCCTGTTATCCTGTGACTGATGGTAAACAATGAATGAATGAAGTATGTTCTTGTTGTGTTGTAATAAACAGGCGGTTCAACAAAGAGTCACCAGATATAATGACTAGGTATTAAATTGATCTGTTCGGCTATATCGGATCGGCTAATATTATGCATTTTTTGCAATTATTGTGATCGGCTGTAATGTCTTAATTTGCCGATCTGATCAATATCGTCAATGTCGTGATGAAACTTTTTGTAGATGCTCCTATTACATTGTTTTATTCGTATCATTCACACAGAAGGGTTCAACACACTCGCATTTGTGGACAGAGGTGAAAATGCTGCTCGGCTGGAGCTCAGCGGCTCCCTGAGTCTACTGGTTCTAAAAGTGGGGGCAGCGCGTGCGTGCGTGCGTGCGTGCGTGTGTGCGTGCGTGCGTGCGTGTGTGTGTGTGTGCGTGTGTGTTTTGTTTATTCTGCCCATGCCTCTGCATGGTAGAAGGGAGAGTCCTAAGAGTGGAACACTCCTGTTTACACTTTCGCTTTACAATCAGACACTTCTGTCTGTTTCAGGGGAATGGTGGACACAGAAGTGTGTGTGTGTGTGGGTGTGTGCGCCCCAACTCCGCGGTGCACCTGTGAATACCTGTGAAGCGGGTTTTCCGATCCCACAGAACTGGGAAATATTACTGCGGTCTGCTACTGGGGGCTTCATGTAGTTCCAATGTCGCCTGCAGCTTGATCTCCAACTCTCTTGTGGTTGACACAGCTTGCTGTTCAGGGACTCATTTAAATTGTTTCATATCATGTTTTTGTTCAGTCTGTATCGCATTTTAAAAAGGGGAGCCATACTTTGGACTGCTTATTATCAGCCATGTTTACTCAACCAGCAGCTACCGATGTCATGACGCTCTTGTGATTGCAATGTTATGTTCAGGTCCCACATGGAAATTCAGCAACTCTTACATTCCCTTACATCACAAGGATGCGTTTAGGTACCAAAACATGGTACAGATTGATTTTTTGTGAATCAAAGTATCGGGTAGTAGGCTACGGAAGGAAATCGGGCAGTACAAAATAAGCTAAACCCAAATTCGGAACCCATCCCTACTCATATGATCAGGGCGGTGATCGTTTTTTTAAACACTGATCAGTGATCGGCCCAAAAATCTTGATTGTGAAAAGCCTAATAATGATGACCACATGAGCTCGAACACCCTCCTCACAGATGGCTTCTTGTTTGCACTTGTGATCAACTGTATATGTGTGTTTGTTTTTCAGACCTGGAGCAGCTGGACTTGTCCTCACTGTGTGATGGCGTGATCCACTTCCTGCTGGATCTTCCTGGTCCCGTCCTGCCATCCTCGCTTCAGGTCGACATGATCCACGCCGTGCAAGGTCAGCTCCGCCTGCTGCTGATTCCGCCCCCGCAGTGCTTAAGAAGCCCCTCCCACTCAACGTGGTTTCTAATCTTGGTGTTTCCAGAGGTCCGAGAGCCGGAGGAGTGCGCTCAGGTACTGAGGGGCGTGGCCAGTGCTCCCTCATGCCCTGCTCAGTATGGCCTGACTCTGCTAAGCGTGGTTCGACACTTGGCCCGACTCAGCGTGAACAGAAACCAGGTCAGTGTTAGAGGACTCGCCGAGACCTTCAGTCCTCTACTGTTCAGACACACAACAGGGTGAGACACACACACATACACACTCACACACAAAGAGAGAGAGACACACATGCGTTTTTAATGTGTATTTTAACCCTCTGGTTTTCTTCAGGCCTGAGGTCAGTCCATCTCCTTTGGTTCAGGTTTTGGAAATCCTGATTACCAGTGAGCTCAACATGAGCCAAGCAGCACCAGGTACTACACACAC
This sequence comes from Gouania willdenowi, assembly GCF_900634775.1. Classification (NCBI taxonomy): domain Eukaryota; kingdom Metazoa; phylum Chordata; class Actinopteri; order Blenniiformes; family Gobiesocidae; genus Gouania; species Gouania willdenowi. Next base: position 30,777,416 of record NC_041052.1, read on the forward strand.
TCACACACACACTCACACACTTGTGTTGTTGTATGGAGCAGCTATGGACGTGGCTATCAGATCAATCGTTCCCGCCCACCTTTCTCTGAGACGTGTGACGCCACGTGTCTCAGGTGGTTGAAGGTGTTTGAAACAGCTGCATGTTAATGTGATCTAATGAAATGCCTTATATTCTAAAGGTATTTTAGTGCTGTTTGTTTCATTGTTTCTAACTCTTCATGTCACTTTCACAAAGTTTCTGTTGGTGACTTAGTTGTAAATTCATATGATATTGACAACAAGGATAGATCATATAGTGATGTAATTGACCCAGATGAAAATAGTTTAAATTTAAGGCCAAACAATAAATGCAATTATTATAATGAAATTGACTTTAAAGCATTGCTCAAAAGTAAATCAAATCAAAATGTGTTTTTTAGCTTTCACTTAAATGTCTGTAGCTTACCAAATAATTTTGACCTACTAATGCAGTTCTTATCAACTTTAGAACATTTACAACAACTCTTTGTGTTTGCTCTGACTGAAACATGGTTTAATGAGTATATTGAACCATTTTACTCTATACCTCAACAAAATGCAGTACATGTTTGCAGAAAAAACAAAAAGGGTGGTGGAGTTTCTGTTTTTATACATGAGGCTTTTCAATATTTTGAAAGAAAGGATTTCAGTATTCATTTTGTTGAAACTGAGGTAGAAACATAATTTATAGAGATTCTAAAATGCAGGAGTTATGGGGGTCAAACTTTAGTCATTGGTTGCATTTATCGGCCGCCTCAAAATTATATTGAAATTTTTAATGAGGCGTTGTCCTCTACACTGGAAGTAAGTGTTAAAAATAAGACTTGTATTTTCCTTGGGGAGTTTAGTATTGATCTTGTGAAATGTGAATTAAATTCTTCAGTTGACTTCTTAAATACACTTTATACTTATTTTTTTTATTCGCTTATTCATAAACCCACAGTGATAACTAAATCAACTGCAACCTTAACATATTAACAAACTCTTTTATAAATCCAATTATTTAAGGTGTTATGCTTGCTGATATCTCAGATCATCTTCCTGTATGTCAGTTTTGTTTTATAAATCCCTTGCAAACAAAGTCAAAGTTCAGTTTAAGACATTGTATATTTATCCAGAAAAATGAGGAATGCTTTAAAATCACACTGGCTCAGGTATCATGGGATGAGGTTTTCAAACACCAGGATGCCGAGATGGCTTATCACGCATTTATGAACATATTTTTATCCTTGTTTGATAAATCATTTCCTGATGTAAAAAGAATAAATAAACAAGGAAAATGGCAAAGCCATGGTTTACACCTGCATTACAAAAATCCTCTTTTGCCAAGAATAAGTTGTATGAAAAGTATCTCACTCGTCCCACGCCTTTAAATATTTCATACTATAAAAAATATAAAAAATAAATTCATAAAAATTCTCAATGATGCCAAAAAAATATTTTTCTGAAAAGCTGGCAAATTCAAGTAAACAGAGAGAGCTAATACTTGCTCCATAGCTGCAGCTTGGTTCAAAGCTGTGCGACTTCGCTTTAGTTTTTACTGCAATGCTACAGTTAATGAATCATTTCTTGAAATTGTCTACCTCGAGCGAAGCACATCCACTAGTCACGTGTGTGTCCAGAGCCAATCACTGCACAGCTCCGCTTCAGTGCAGGCCAGAGCCAATCACAGTGGTGAGCTAGGGTTACGTGTGCGACCAGAGCCAATTGCTGAAGAGCTTGAGTAGCTACGTGAGCACGCAACAGACGTGCGCGCAAACGGCCAAGCAGACACGTGAGTGAGAGAGAAAATAGTTTAAGGCTCTTTCAAAAGTTTTGAGCTCCTGTGGACTTCTCTTTTGACTGCTCCTTATTTGGTGATTATATTTCAAAATGTTTATTTTCATTTTATTTTGAAATCACCGCGGAATCAACACAGGTTACTCCGGACGGAGGGTTACACCGGAGAGGGGAGAGGTCCGTCTGAGCAGCCGCACTCACACTGATATACTAGCAAAGCTCTCAAGTCTCACGCATTTCAACCTGATGTGTGTCACTGAGTGCGTGCATGTGCGCAGCTGCTGTGCGTTCGTGTGTGTGGGCCCATGGAGGAGTAGCGAGTCTCACACACACACACACACACACACACACACACACACACACACACACACACACACACACACACACACACACACACACACACACACACCATGTTTCCTCTGGAAGTGTGAGCCACACACATGATTTATAGATGTTATTTATAGAAGTTATTCTCAGTCTTCTCGCTAAGTTACACCTGTTTGTATATTAATTACTAACCTTAGATGATAATCACCTCTGCACTAAGAAATGTTAAATGCTAAATAAATAGTTTTATTTGTACGAAACTGCAGCATTGGTGCAAACTTTATCAATTAATCATGCGCATGTCCCACAGAATTAAACCAGGGAAATCGCACACACTATTTTAATTTGCACCCACACATATACCCCTTTATAATAGTACAGAGTATTTCTACCTCTTTGTACGTCCAACCTTCAAACACATACTCATTTGGCCATAATTGACAACTCTTCTTAAACCCCCACACGAATACATACTTTCGACGGGCACTGTACTTATTAAATAAAAGACAAACAACCAGAAGTATACCATTTCAGCATTTGACACTGTTAACTATAATATCCTTTTAACAAAATTAGAAAATTATGGTATTAAAGATGATGCCTTAAAATGGATACAAAACAATTTGGATGAGAGAGAACAATTTGTTAACAATCAAAGCTTAAACAGAGGTAAACTCAGATGCACCACATGCTCTTTGATTTATCATTTATGTCAATGATTTAAGTAATGGTGAATGGACTTGATTTATATAGCGCTTTATCCCCACACTGAAGTAGTCCCAAAGCGCTTTACACATCAGCTCATTCACCTATTCACACTCACATTCACTAATGGGACTGAGCTGCCATGCAAGGTGCTAATCGACTACTGGGAGCAACTTAGGGTTCAGTGTCTTGCCCAAGGACACTTCGACGCATAGACAGGTATAGATAGACTGGAATCGATCCCTCAACCTTTCGATGAGAAGACGACCTCTCTACCACCTGAGGAATGTATTGCCTCTTATGTTTGCTGATGACACATGACTTTTATTATGTCATTTGAATTTTGATAGCTTATCAAGAGAAGCAAATGAAGAATTATCAAATATCTCTAAATATACAAAAAACTAACTTTATGATACACAAAAAATAAAAAAATGTAATGAAGAGGATGCAGAGCGGCTGAGGTATCAATTGATGAAACCAAAATTAGTGAATTGACTCAAACTAAATTTTTAGGTGTCGTCGTAGACCATAAATTAACCTGGAAATCTCTCACTCATGTTTGTCGGAAAATAATGAAATCTATAGGTATTTTGAGTGGAATTTGCTCCTTAATAGATCCTAAATGTATGATGACACTGTATTATAGTTTAATTTATCCACATATAACTTACTGTAATATGAGTTGGTGTTCTACATGCCAAACACATCTAAATAAGATTTTATTGATCCAAAAATAATTTCTAAGAATTATGAATTTTTCAAATAGATTGTCCTCATCTGCTCCTCTTTTCAGGAAATGCAATGTTTTGGCAATATATAATGTTAATATATATTGCATATGTCCAATGTTATGCCCAGAGCTTGTAACAATTTTTTCACATATTCTTCAGATATTCATGACAAAATACACTCAAATATAGAGGGCCTTACCTCTAAAATCATTAATCTCTTGCTCTAAAGACTAAATCAGCTAAGAAGAATGTTAATACATAAGTTATCTTTAACAAGTGTATAGTGTATAGACATTTAAAACATCGACTTGCCTGCTCATGCCTGTTCATGTTTAAATTGACTTTGGGGAGGTGGTCTTATAAGACCTCTAATGGTCTTCTCACTCTCTCCTGCACAGTTATGTTCTTTTAACCACTGTATAAATGTTGTCTTGTTATTTGTGCCAATAAAATTAAATCTGTTAGTTATGTCTACGACAGCGGACATGAACAGATCTATTTGTTATCTGTCTGTGACAGAGGACTTAAACAGATGTATGTATTGGTCTGTGACAGACAACACGAACAGATCTATTTATTATCTGTCTGTGGCAGAGAACATGAACAGATCTATTCTTTATACGTCTATGACAGAGGACACGAACAGAACTCTGCTCGCTCTGAGCTGAAGCAATGACATCACCCTCAGACCGGCAGCGGAGGGAGGGGAGAGCAGTTGCCGTGGCGACGGCGCTGCAGTGTGGGGATTGGTCGGGAGGAGGGATGATGTCACACATCTCCAAGCTGCTCTTCTGAGCTTAGAAGTGAGAGAGGAGGAGAAAGTTGCGTCGCTGGAAAAGGCAGATGCTCTCCTGGAAGCTGCAGAAATTACGTCAGCGCTTTCCCAGCTCTCCTCTGAGATGACGTCAGCGCTTTCCCAGTTCTCCTCTGACACACGCAGGCCCGTCCAAAGCCCGTGACCCGCACCCCGTCTCCCAGAGCTGACATGGAGCGGGCCGAGGGCGAGTTGCAGAGGAGCAGAGACAGGATCCGCTCTTACATCCACATGCAGAGTCCAGGTAGGAGGGGATCGAGTCTCTGAGTCTCCCTTTACCATTCAGAGCCAACCTCTACACTCCAGTCCAGCACGTGCTCCAATTTATCATCCATCCCTGATTCAGATAAAATGTTTGATCTATAAACAAACAACAAGTAGGTTCTTCTATTACTATTTCTAAAAGAATTTGATCAGACAAAGCCCAAAAACATCAGACATATAAAGATAGATCTGTTCCTGTCCTTTGTTACAGACGTATAAGATGAGAGCTACTCCTGTCTTCAGTTATTTTTACAGATGTATGTTTAATTGAGTCTTATCAGAATGAAGTCGAGCTGAAAAGATTTTGTGACATAGATCATGGTTTTAGGATGTTGACGTACTCTCACTCACAGATGAATGTGGATTAAAGTAGAGTTGCTTTTTCTAAATGAGATAAATGAAGAGTTAATGATCATCCATCATTGATGGAGCCTCAGCAGAGGAGATGAAGAGCCTGATGTGGCTCGAGAGCTGCAGGTTGATGACCACTGGAGGAGAACTAACGTATTGATCAGGTGTGAGTGTGTTAAGTCCGCTCTGTGTCTCCAGCTCTCCCTCCAAAACCCGTCAAAGCATCCACGCCGGTTCCTCCCAGCAGCTTCAATAACAGCATGGCCCTGCAGGACGCCGAGTGGTACTGGGGTGACATCTCCAGGTAGGATGAGCTCAGGTGGGAGGAGGGGGCGTGGCCTGCAGGTCACCTGACCAGATGTGTGTGTGCAGAGAGGAGGTGAATGAAAAGCTGAGGGACACGGCAGACGGCACGTTTCTGGTCAGGGACGCTTCTACCAAGATGCACGGAGATTACACACTGACTCTGAGGTGAGCCCCGCCCCCAAGGGACTGTCAGTCCAATCATGTATGGCTCAAACGTGCTTTAGGACAATTAAGTGCAAAGCTCAGATTTTACGACCGTGTGGACTTGTCTGCGTATCTGGTGTCACACAAAACACTGCTCGGCATGTATCGACCTGCATTTCACTGCCTGGTGAGACAGAGCAGGAGAGATGAACAGGAGCTACGAAAGTACAGATGCCTTTAAAACATGTCCCAGAAGTACAAAGACTACAGAGAAGCACAGTGAAAGTAACAGATTACAAGTTCTCACATTACTGTAATGGAGTTGCTTTTATGGGTACTTGTACCTTTTTGAGTATATTTCTAAATCAGTAATATTTCTTGTACTTATGTACGTTTTAAAAGAAGTAAAGTAATTTGTTACATTTCTACACCCAACCATTACTGAGTAAATTATTATTTTTTGTTTTAAAATGATCAATGGAACACAAAATGAAATGATCAAATAATCCATATGTTCTTAGTCGTGCCATTTCTGAGTCCAGCCACTTTCTATGGTTGAGGTTGGGGTTTCTACCTGTTATGTTGTTACCCACATGGCACATTTGGCATGTTTTAGAGTTCATAAATGGAGCTATACTTAGATAATTTTTAATACATTTTAAAGATTTAATTTTTTTAAATTTTGACTTGAACTAATTGGTGTTATTTTATTTAAAAAATAATTATACATTTTGGCAAGCCTTTTATTTTATACAGATGCCTTAGTGAAAAATAAATTAAGTTCCAATTGTGCAAGATTTGGTCTCTTCCTTGAGATGTTTACTGTATGCAAGGGAACCGTGGCAAGATTTATTAATAAAACATAAATGTGGGGGTGAAAGTAACTAGTAACTTTTACTTTGAGTAATATTTATTTGAGCTACTCAATAAAAAGTAGTATTTTACTTGAGTATTTTATGTATGACTTACATGTACTTGAATACAAGTCCAATCATGCAGCAGTGCTTCTACTTGAGAAGGATATATCAGTACTTTTTATACCTGCAGAGAAGCGTTAAGGATTGTGGGAAGTTTTTTTTTACTGGATTTTACTGGAAACTACAACGCGACTGTGCGCTTGAGTAGCTACGCGTAGCCATACATGCCCCACGTTTCACTGAAATGTATTCCAATCCTCTTAACTCCATCATGACTGGACTCAATCCATGTTAAAGAGTTGGAATGTCAGCACTAAATAAATGTTTTGATTATTTTTTTATAGATTTTATTCTTTGAAGCATTAATAATGGCAAAGCTTTAAATTTAGTGAGGTTAGTCCACATTCAGAGCCAGAAATGCATCTACTTATCATTTATTTCGTTTTTCTTTTTTTTTGGTGTTCAGATTTGGTTTTGTTTCGGTGCATCGCTGAGATTGTTGTCCCTCTAAACTCTGCCATGTTTACATTTCATGCCGTGTGTGTGTTCCCCGTGTGCAGGAAAGGAGGGAACAACAAGCTGATAAAGGTCTTCCATCGTGAGGGGAAGTATGGCTTCTCCGACCCTCTGACCTTCAGCTCTGTGGTGGAACTCATCAACCACTACAGACATGAGTCCCTGGCCCAGTACAACCCCAAACTAGACGTGAAGCTGTTGTACCCAGTGTCAAAGCTCCAGCAGGTAAATGTGTGAGTATGTCTCTCTGTGTGTGTGTTTGCGTGATTTATCAATGCGTGTGATTGGTCCTCAGGATCAGGTGGTGAAGGAGGACAGCATCGAGGCTGTTGGGAAGAAGCTCCATGAGTATCACCTTCAGTACCAGGAGAAGAACCGCGAGTACGACCGACTGTATGAGGAGTATACACGCACGTCTCAGGTGTGTGACCTCACTTCCTGTCTGCTGACATTCACTGTAAAATGAGCACAAACAAAGGATTCTCCCATCTATTGCACAAAATGAACACAATAATTGAGCTGCAACAAACAGTTATTTTTATAATTTAGTCCGTCAATAAATAAATTGATTAATTGGATAAAAAACACCACATTTTTTTATTTCAGCCTCATTATTTGTCCCATTATGTAGTGGCGGGTAAGCCTAAGGTAGACTTCATTGGCTACACGTGTCCATATATCAGCAGTGAGAGACAGTTTCCTGTTTTTGTTAAATGCAGTTTTGTAAAATATGTGTGACCTGGATTAAAGATGAGGATCATTGTAGTGAAGCTTCATCATCAACCATCGACACAGGCCTCATGTCACTGACAATCATGTAGCTTCTCTCTGTGGTTATATCATTGTCATTGTCTTCACTCAGACTCGAAATGGCAGCATCTATATCTATACTATAATTCAAGGATGGTGTGCTTGTGTGGAGCAAATATCTCCCCGACGTGGTGCCTGTTCCACCTGCAACTTTGCCAACGGCTTCCAAATACCCCTAGTGTGTGCACCTGTTATTTTGGAGTAATTTGGTCATTTCAAAATGTTTATTTTCATTTTATTTCACTTCTGGACGGCACAGAAATTAAACCTATTCAGCTTTTGACCTCAGAGTGTGAGGGGGCGCTAGCGCACCATCTATATCTATTTCACTACACAGCTCACTTCCGGTGCATGCAAGAGCTCCTGTGGACTTCTCTTTTGAGGAAAAATACTTTTTACTGTTCCTTATTTGGTGATGATTTATTATTTTCATGTTTGTTTGACCGTTCGCTAATTAGAGCGGACAGACCTTACCCGAAAGTTATTGACGGGCAATGGATGCCATGTTGAAAGCTGCACACATTTCTTTGCGGCGCGTGTGTGAGAGAGAACCAAACGGAGGAGATTAGAGTCCGAGATAGAGAGTCACACACACACACGTCGATCAGGTGCGCTTCACTATCGATCACTGTCTATGTGACATGCGTGCAGGTATGTGAGTGTTGAGTGTATAACCACCATTTAGTCCGGTTACAATCTGTGTCACGACACACGTCCATAGGGTGGTAGTTTTCTGTTGTACCTTTTGATCATGTAAAGCACATAGAGCTGCTTGCGCTATACAAATAAATTTGTCTCGTCTTTTCCACATGAAGTCATCTCCTCACTGCCCTACTTCTTCATATCAGTCAATTTAAGGGTTTTTATGGTCACTTTTTACTGGAACCAGACTGACACACTGCTTTGTTCGTTCTTCTACTGTGCACTACTGTGGAGCGATCACAGCGAGTCCCGACTCTCAGTCAGCCTGACTCAGGGTGAATACGGGCACGATCACCTCTGAACAAACTCAACGTGGTGATTTGACAACTTTATGATTTTTATTGTTTTTTTTTCTATTACAAACTGGCTTACTTTGACTTCATCCATGCTGCTGCAGCGCTGTTTCTTTCTCTCTCTGTGTGTGTGACAACTTGAAAGCTGCATCGTATGCATTTCTCTGTATCTTTGCCATGATGAGGGTGTGTGCATGACAAACTACTGTAACTGATTAGAATGATTCAGTGGGAGCGCAAACAATTTAATGTGAATGGTTTAATTGGTCCACCTGGTCTAATGTGACAGAGCTCATTTCTTTGGCGACATTAAGCTTGAAAACCAGAAAAAATCCACAAATTAAAGGCATCGTTGTTTAAGCCGCAGGGTTCGAAGCATGGAAAAAAAGTAATGACTTATAGTCCGGAAATTATAGTAAGTTACACAACATGACAGAATTAACAAAAGGACAACAAAAATACACAACACACAAGACGCAGTCAAAATCGTACACATATACAACAAAAATGCACAAAATGAGAGAGCAATGTGTGAGAGGAGGACAGATATGACCCGAGTGTTCTTGGTGCCTGTAGGAGATCCAGATGAAGCGAACAGCCATCGAGGCCTTCAACGAGACCATCAAGATCTTTGAGGAGCAATGTCAGACGCAGGAGCGCTTCAGCAAGGACTATGTTGAGAAGTTCCGCCGCGAGGGCAATGACAAGGAGATCCAGAGGTGAGGCGGTTACCGCGGCAACTGGGGAGGGTCGCCATGGGAACGGGAGAGAGATCTGACTTTTGGTTCCTCGTCCCTGTGAAGGATCATGGAGAACTACGACAAGCTGAAGTCCCGCATCAGCGAGATCGTGGACAGCAAGCGGCACCTGGAGGCGGAGCTTAAGAAGCAGGCCTCGGACAACAGAGAGATCGACAAGAAGATGAACAGCATCAAACCGGACTTGATCCAGCTCCGCAAGACCAGAGACCAGTATCTGATGTGAGTGACGGGCACTAGGACCTCACGTCTCTGGTGCTCCTGCAGGTCCCTGACCCTGTATCTCTGTCTCTACTGTAGGTGGCTCACACAGAAAGGAGTCAGACAGAGGAAACTCAACGAGTGGCTCGGACTGAAGAATGACACCACAGAGGAGTGAGTCTCACACACACACACACACACACACACACACACACACACACACACACACACACACACACACAGCTCACGTAAAAGCAAAGGTGTCTAAGAATATTTTTATTTTAAACAAAGCACGAGAATACTGTATTGCTGTCTTATTTTCTATATTTTTGTTATTGTGTGGAAATGTGTATGGTACATACAGTAAGCCACATAAAACTGTTATTTTTATTACAGAAAAGATCGTTAAGAATAATTCACAAGGCAGGTTACAGAGAGCACACAAGCTACACTCAGTTACTGTATGTTCAGAGCTGAAAATAGAGCATTAGCAGAACATTTACAAAAGTTGTTCATTTTTACTTCAGAGCAGGGGTTCTCAACCTTGGCGTCAGGACCCCATTTGGGGTTGCGAGACTCTGGGAGGGGGTCACCAAATTCTTTTCGAGAAACTAAGAATATTTTCTTAATAATTTCAGCCCATTTTTGCAGATTTTTACCCTTTTTCTGTAACTTAACCTAACTTTCCATCTTTCAACCTATTTTCATCACTTTTTCTTTCCACAGTTTTTCTACATTACTCCCATTTCTGCCACTGCCATCAAATTTCAATGCCTTCACCCCACATTTTTTCCACCACTTTTGACGCCTAATGTCACATGTTGACCCTCTTTTCTGCCACTTATAAGCCACCATTGAAACTTTGAACCCTTTTGTTCACCACTTTTTTTGTCTATTTTTGGACACACACACACACACACACACACACTAATGTGCACAAATAATTAAACAGGAAAAACTGTGTGTGTGTGTGTGTGTGTGTGTGTGTGTGTGTGTGTGTGTGTGTGTGTGTGTGTGTGTGTGTGTGTGTGTGTGTGTGTGTGTGTGTGTGTGTGTGTGTGTGTGTGTGTGTGTGTGTGTGTGTGTGTGTGTGTGTGTGTGTGTGTGTGTGTGTGTGTGTGTGTATGCAGTGAGTACAGCATGGTGGAGGATGATGAGGACCTTCCTCATCATGACGAGCGTCTTTGGCGTTTGGGAAACCTAAACCGCGGTCAGGCAGAGTCTCTGCTCCGAGGGAAGAGGGACGGGACGTTTCTGGTGCGAGACAGTAGCAAGCCCGGTTGCTACGCCTGCTCAGTGGTGTAAGCTCATAAAACACTTCTCACCAGTTTAAACCAGTCCAAAGACCAGTTCTCAACTATTGCAGACACTAACTTTAAACCAGCCCCAAAAACCCAGTCCAAATCGAATCACAACTCGCCTCAAACCAGTTTAAAATTACCCTGAACATTTCCAGAAATCCAGCATCACACCACATCTGCTTTGTGTAGAAAGCAGCTCCAAACCAGTTTGAAACCAGTATAGAATCTGGTTCACACACACACTGGCTCAAAATGTACATTAAAACCCTAAAAACACCAGTTTGAAACCCATCTTTAACTTTTCTGTCAGTATCATAGATGATTCCAGCAAGTTTTTTGTCTTATTTTTTTAATAATATGTTAAGGTTTCATTTATTCAGACAACAGTTTTCAGGAAATTTGATCTCATGACATCGACTGCCAACTGCCAGTCTTCCTCAGAGGTGATTGTTTTGATGTATCCCGAGAGTTCTTTCACATGGAAAGCAGAGTTCTCTCATGCTGGTTTCCATGGTGTTTAGGTGGTCTGTGAGTTCTTGTGTGTACATGTCTATGTACTGTTCCTTTTCCAATGTGTGGGTCTGCATTGTGTGGATGCTGTGTTTATGACCTTGGTCTCTGATAACGGGTCTCCCTCCTATGGCCAATCCTTCTTTTGTCTATATATTGTCTCTTTCAATTGAAAGTATGTGGATTTTGCGATGAATTTGAGGAGATGTCAATAACAGTGAGGTTTGTGCATCTTGTCATTCCTGAGGCGTTACTGTACGATGTGTGTTTTTGTGAATAAGGAATTTACATCATGTGAAATGAGGATTTCATCTTTTTCTATTTTCATATTTTAGATTTATTTTGTCAGTTGTTTGGAATTTGTAAGTCTGTAAGTCTGAATATGGGTTTGATAATGTTGAGTGTTTTTGATATATTGTATGTGACTGATCCTATGCTGTCGACAATGGGGAGTGGGTAGTCCTTTTCATGTATTTTCGGTGTTCCATAAATCCGAAGGGTGATGTTTGCTGTGGGTACTAAACGGTCGTATGCACCCTGCTTTATTTTTTTGCTTCCTAGTCGCGGTTTGAGAACGGAGTTTTTTCTTTTCTTCCGTGGGTTTTTTTGAGTTTTATAAAGTTTCCATCTGTAGCTGGGTTTCCATTACAGATTTTTGCAAAATAAAAGCGATATTTCTAAATGTTGACAAAGTATAATTGTACTTTGAATGTGTTTCCATTAAATATTGTTTTGGGATGGAGCCTCTTAATTCCCGTAAAATCTCATCCCACGAGACTTGACTGCAAAAAGACGAACGCTTAGAACCTCCTTATACCACTCCGTATTCCTTTGTTGTTTCACTTCTAATGTGGCAGTAATAATTTTAAAGTATAATAAATATGCTAAGAAATGTCCCGGTGTCCTCTTCTGTCACGTACCGCTTCATTTTTACTTGAGAGAAGTGGTCATGTGACCAGGTTCCGTGACGTGTATTTGCATCTGTAATTCTTCCTTATGAAAGCATAATAACATTTTAGCGATAAGTCTGAACAATCAATTGCATTTGAGATATTATCGTGATTTTCTAATTGCAAAGGCTGTAATTTTTATTTTATTTTTTTCTTGTACTGTCCTGTTAAGTTCAGAGTTTTTAAGAAGTGCAGTCCACATGTTTACATGTTTCATGAAACGTGAAGTTAGTTAGATATGTTGAAGAGGTGAAGCTACAGATTTGTTTGCTTTATTGTTGTAATCTGTGCTTTAAATATATACTTTGTATTTATTCAAAGTTTAAATACATCTGAAATTGTTTATTATGAAACGGATTGATTTATTGCTTGTGTTCATTAAAAAATACATGACATGCCCTTGAAAAAATAATTGCATATTAAATCGCAATCGCAATATTGAGGAACAAAATTGCAATTAGATTATTTTCCAAAATTGTTCAGCCCTATTTAGCGATATTTGAATTTTTTCAAAATTCAGGTGTTTTTTATATAGCGCTATTTATATTTTGCGCATTTCAAAAGGTAATGGAAACGCAGCTTGTTTGGTATGTTTGTGTGTCCATAACTACTGTAATTCTGCCTTTGTGTGTTTGTAGGATAGTGATGGATTTTTCCTTTTTGATTTGAGAATTCCTGCAACTCTGTACTTTGTCCCTCATCCTGGTTTTTTGGCATGCTAGTTCAGTGGACAATATTAATTGTTAATGAGGTATTTTGTTTGGAGTGATGGCAAAGTTTAAACTGCGTGTTAAGACTTTTTTTTGTCTCTGTGAGTGAGACAAAACGCACCTCGTTTGTTTGCCGTGTGTGTGTTCGTCTGCTTTTATCTTTCTGTTCTATTACATTTTCTAGTTTTTTGATCTGGCCAACCAGAAATTACTCATAAGGACACATGAAAGCGATCAGTAGATGCCTCCTGAGGAAGACTGACAGTTGACAGTCGAAACATGTCGGGAGATCAAATTTCCTAAAAACAGTCATCTGAATAAATGAAACCTTACATATCATTATCATAGATGCCAACTGTACTGACTGTCTGTCTCCGTCTGTCCCTCAGGGTGGAGGGCGAGGTCAAGCACTGCGTCATCAATAAGACGAGCAGCGGCTTTGGTTTTGCCGAGCCGTACAATCTCTACGGTTCCCTGAAGGAATTGGTTCTTCACTATCAGCACACGTCCTTAGTCCAACACAACGACTCGCTCAACGTCACGTTGGCCTTCCCCGTCTACAGTACCCCACGCCGGTGACAGGCCACGCCCTCTCAACTCACAGCTGATGGCGAGGTGACACTTTAATAAATCTCTCCGCCATTCCTCCAGGAGCACAGTAAACAAACACACAAGAAACAACAACCAGTAATAAACAAACACAAGTAATAACAATTAGTAATAAACAAACACAATATACACAATTAGTAATAAAAAACAAACACAATATACAACAATCAGTAATAAACAAACACAAGTAATAACAATGAGTAATAAACAAACAACAAGCACAATATACAACAATTAGTAATAAACACAAATAACAAACACGATAAACAACTGTAAACCAAGAACAGCAGCATCTACCAACCAAAGACCACAAAAATGAACATAAAAACATAAACATGAACAATGAAACAAACACAATCAAACATAAACAAACAGCAGGGGCTTTACTGTGAGCATCTAATGGAGGCAACGCAATCCTCAGTCTGACCTTTGGAGAAGGTCACCGTGGGACGATGGAGGAACGTTCAAACTGTTAGAGGAGGTCATGAGTTCTTCAGTCCATCCTGATCAGGGATGGACTGAACTCCGTCTGGGCGGAGCTACGAGCTCGCCAACTGACTCCTCTTGTGACGGAGCGTCTATAGACTCACACAAATGCAGAGACAATCACTTTCCTGCTGCAGTCGCTCAGTATCTGTAGAACAACAGCTTCTTCTCACGTCTTTGGTTCACCTGCATGTTCTGTTTGAATCTCACTTCCTGGTGCAGATGTTCGTCTGTTCCTTGATCTTCAGGAGGAAAACTCAAGCATCAAATGATCAGAGGACTTGTTTTCCTCCTGCAGGTTCACATTTCTCTCTGAAACGTCTGTGGACCATCTCATATCCTGCTCACTCCTTTCGTTTTTTCTGCATGTTTTCTTTGGATTTGTCAGAACCAGTCGAGCTTTGACGGTCATTTCTTCTTCCGTCCAACGGCGCCGATGAATGAAAATGTCCAACTGAGCCTCGGCAGCAGTTTTTTAATTTTTCTGTGAAGGTAAAAAAATTTAACTCGTCTACTACTCTTTTCAAAATAAAACTTAATTTATGCAGAGATTTTTCAACTAAAAATTATTGAAGATGAACAGATGACCACCAGGGGGTGACACACTCTATTGTCCATGTTTATGTGCTTTTTTTTCTTAAAGTTTTTGTTTTTTTTATTTCAACTTTTGTATTTTCTGTGTCAGAAATGTTCTGTTTCTTTGTCTCGTTATTGATGTCCACGTTTGAGCATGAAAAATAAAGAAATCACAATCGGGAAACTGAGTGTGAAACATTTTGTTGTATTTAAATAAATAAAATTTCAAAAAGTTATTTTTTTAATGTGAATATCATTTTAAATGATTTTTTTTTACTAGGTTTATGTTGTTTACAATGTCAAAACCTTTTTATTTACACTATTTACCAAAGATCATTTAATTTATTCTATTAAAGTCTGTTAATAATTGTGTTTGTTCTCCAGAGCATAGAGAACTTTGTTTAGAAATAATCAATTTAACTTGTTCATAAGTATGAAAACGAGTGACGACAGAAAACTGATCATTACAGCCTCAGGTTTTCCTTTTCAAATTGAACCTGAAGTCGAGCCTTTTGCACATTTCCATTTCCTCGTTTTTCCCTACTCAGACTCAGACTCATTAAAGATTTTTAAACTTCTTGAATTTGCCCCAAACCTGCATAATAATGGTAAATGGACTTGATTTTATATAGCGCTTTATCACCACACTGAAGTAGTCTCAAAGCGCTTTACATATCAGCTCATTCACCCAATCACTCTCACATTCATACACCAGTGGGACAGGACTGCCATGCAAGGCGCTAGTCGACCACTGGGAGCAACTTAGGGTTCAGTGTCTTGCCCAAGGACACTTCGACACATGGGGACCCTGGGATCGAACCCCCAACCTCTCGATCAGAAGACGACCCACTACCACCAGTTAATGGAGTTAACGACTGTCATTAAATTAATATTTCTCTGCTGTAGAAATCCACTGCACTAGTGAAAAACTAATAAGCAATAAATGATTATGAGACACAACCTACAATAATCTTGTGAATGATTTTCAATATTTGTGAGTGGTGAAACAACCCAAAGTTGGGTCTAAAAATAAAGTCTCATGAAGAAAAATTGTTTTATATCTCAGAAAGAGTAATCTTTATACTATAAATTAAAACAGAGAACAGATTTTATTCTTACATTCCCACATGCAGTTATGGGCAAATGAAAATAGTACCAAAAAAAAGTATTTTTTCAGATTTCAAGTAAGAGACCAAGAACCAATGCATATATGTGACTAATCATTAGTGATATGAACAGTCTATGTACATAGCTTAAAGCTGATCAAATTGCAGTGAGCTGAGGCCTATGCTAAGTTGTTAACTGAAGGCCTAAACATGTTCCAGCCCCAAACCCACACTAACTTTTTTCCAATTTGGGGAGCTGGCATGTCCACCAGACAGGATGTATAGCAGATATTTTAGTATATACTGAGAGTAGGTGGAGCTGTATTACTATACCAAATGATCAGTTTCCTATGTGGTGTAGTTCCTGAGATATTAAAAGCAGTAAATGGAAGAAAAATAAGGACGCACGGAAATCTACGCACACACCCTTCTAACTAAATTGTCCATATTTCAAAAAGAATTCATCCAATCAAACAAAAAATGTACAGTGACTATTGAGTAATTACGCAACATTTCAGATTTTATTTCAGACTGAATTGCGTGTGAAATTTGACGTCCAGCCGTTTGCTTAAAGCTAATGTTAGCACACCTGGTTTACAGTGGAAAAATATGGAGGAAATGTGTAACGTCCCCAAACATGTGGGCGAGGGTTAAGTTTGTGTCATATATTTACATTTCAGAAGGTGATGTCCATCGACTCAGATTACATCAGGTTTTGTCGAAAATTGACATTCTGTCTCTGACCACACTTTTTTGTGTAAGACACGTGTAAATGTGTGATACTCCCTAAAACGGAGGTTCTCAACCTTGGGGTCGGGACCCCATTTGGGGTTGCAAGACACTCGGAGGGCGTTGCCAGATGCCTTCAAGAAACTTAGAACAATTTCTGAACAATTTGAGCCCATTATTGCTTTTTTTTTTATTACCCTTTGTCTGCAACTACACCAGATTTGTCATATTTTAATCACTTTTTCTTACATATTTTTATTCTTTTTAATGCATTTGTGCTATATTACTCTAATTTTTGCCACTTCATCAAATTTCAAAGCCTTTTCTGCATATTTTTTCTACTTTCAAGACATTTTCAACACCCAAATCATACTAAACTTCCTGGATATGTTTACTGGATATCACTCAGATAAATAAATGTGGTTATTACAGATTCATAGAACAATGGGCCATCATTTTGCTGACTTTATGGATGGGCCTCAAATAGCTCTCTCCTTTATTCCCCCTTATAGATGGCCCTGTCTCCACATGACTGTTCTTCAATGTTCATGTCTGTGTTAAACCACCTTCAGGAACAGTGGGGGTCCCCAGTCTTTGGCACCTTTAATTTTGGGGTTACAGGCTGAAAAGGTTTAGAACCACTGAGCTAAAACATGCATGTTATGTAAGGACATGTTCTTTGTCAGATTGTAATTTCTAATAAAATATGAGAATGTTGGCATTTCCATTTCAGGAAGTGAATTCCATGTTTTCTGTCAGTTTTATTAAATTTGTTTGAAACAGAAGAAGTGGATCTACACATGAACAGATTCAGACGACAATGTTAAAGTTCTTTATTCTTTCCCACGCTGCTCTCCAACACCAAATCAAACTTCAATAACAGTTCATTTGTTGTTTTTACTAAAGCTAAGTGTGAGCGTAGATTATCTTGTGGCTAATCGCAGGCTGTGACGTGTGTCAAGTGAAGGTGATCAGGTACTCTGGATATGCTTGGACGTCATTAAACACCACAAACATGGTGGGAGGGGTTTTGTTGTCGGTGACGGTGTCGTACAGGTCGGCCATGTTGGTGGACTTGGCTGGAGGCGAGATCAAGCCCGGTTTACCAACCGTGTGGTCTCCAACCAGAACTCGAGCCAGATACATTCGCTTGTGCCCCTTAGCGTCCGCCCGGGCGTAACCTCTGGCTGAGTAGTCGGGGTCTACGGCAAAGTAGGAGCCGTTACCATACATGGCACCTGCACATAAAGCAAAGTGTTTAACGCTCCTTGTAGTTCCGCCCACCAGAAAACGGCAGATTGAACCACTGTAAGAGAAAGTCCCAATGTCTGTGTTTCTCAAGTGGATGCTAGATGAGGCCACGCCCCCTAAATATTTGCTATATAGGTGAACAGTTTAAAGCTAATCTCACACTTTCAGCTGCACTCAGACAACGACCATATATGGATTGTGACGCACTCTCATGGAGACCTCCTGATCCAGGACCATCCCGTGGGTCACAGTGGGATTATTGTGGTGAGTTGCTGCTGTATGGTCTTGTAGCTAAGCTAACGTTAGCATGTGTATAAACAATGCGTGCATGCCCCTCCTCGTGCGTTGATAGTTTATACTGATCTGTTCCTAAATCTGCATCCCAACATCAAACTGTGACATCAACCCACTGTGACATGCAGTTGTGTGTGTGTGTGTGTGTGTTACCGTGCATCCCTGCGTAGCTACGGTTGAATCCTTTGCTGTTGATCAGATCGATGGACTCTTCCTTTGTTCCATGGAACAGCAGCAGCTCGTTGTCGCTGCGATTGTTCTTCTGCATCAGTTGCTTTTTCATCAGCTCATAGCTCTGATAGAGGGTCGGGTTCTGCACACGCTCGATCTGCACACACACACACACACACAGGTTTGTTAGAACAGTTTCAGATGATAATTGAGTGTGTGTGTGTGTGACCTACACTGATGATGTTCACACTGAGTCCGGTCCTGCTCAGCTCTTTCACCACGTTGATGAACTCAAGGGTGGCGCCGCTCACAGAAAACATCTTCACCAACTCTCCCTGCATGGGGCTCCAGTGGGACGGCAGAGCTGAGACTGCTACACAGGAAGCATCAGGTCAAACTGACCAATCACACGCTCTCTCGTGTGTGTGTGTGTATGTGTGTGTGTTCACTGATAGCAGAGACTTAGGCTGCGTCTGAATAGACCCTCCTATCTCCTTTCCTGTCCACTTTTCCCTAATCACTTGGACGTCACAGGGTTAAGGAACAGTGTTAATAGACTTCCTAAAGGAGTTAGGGAAAGGCCATCACGTTGTTTTGACAAGCAGACACACTTCCACTAGATGATGTAGTAATCTGACGGCGGCAAAGGTCAGTGACGTCTGCTGTGGTGAAAAAAACTACAAATTTCCGAAATGGATTACTAAAAGCACATTTATAACACATTCCCCTGTGCCTCTAACCGCTGATATAATCTCAAATATCACAACGTTTGAATGTAAATCAAGGAAAAAGAGGCTACCAGGCTACGAGGAACAAAAGTGAAATCAACATTAATCCAAAGTAAGTATAATTTTATGAAATTGTTTCATTTATGCAAGATATAGGCCAGTATGACATTGTATGCATATGTCACGGTAAATTTGCTGTTGTCCTCGTTTGGAAACATAATTTGTGCTCTGTGTGAATGATGAAGTCCAGTCTAAGCATGATGATTTTATAAAAAAGGATTTTATTGAAACTAAATAAAAGGAGTACAAAAAAAGGGTGTTCCATCCTGCGCAGGAGGGAGGAATGCAAGCTAATGGAAGAAAACCAAAGAGCAGTATATTAAACAGTGGTAGAAAATCCCCACGCCCCCCGGAAGAGACTTGGAGAATGATGTCTTGAGGAAGGCTGGCGCCACTGATATCTGACTTTGATAGTGTTTGTGTGTGTGTACGTCGCATGTGAGTCTGCTTTTTTTTTTTTTTTTTTTTTTCTTTTTTTTTTTTTCTCTTGTCTGCACATTCTGTCGAAGGTTAACACTACAAGAAGTGCAATCTTTTAACAGCAATGCATATTTTGTTATTGCAATTAAATACATTTATTTATTTCATTGCATAATTGTGACCATCACCAGCCCTCCCTAGGGAAGGGTAAGAAATACTTTATTAAAGGGAGGATGTAAAAAAAGAGAGGGCAGTGTTACACCAAGGTGAGGGGTTGGAGAGGGGTGGGGAAGTTAACAGGGAAGAGGAATACAAGATAGGAAATGGAATGGGTGGGGAGTAGTCGATAGATTTCAAGTGATGCGATGTGAAATTGTGTTTGTGTATATTGTGCTTATTGTTGAGTTATCAAGCCAGTTTGGTGACCAGTGTGTGGTTTAGGAATAATGGTGGTGGTTGTGAGCAGAGGAAGAAGTGAGTGGAAATTCCATAAAACAGGTATTTGGGAACAACGTGTCTGTGGTTGAGCCCAGTATGAGTGTTATCCCACAGCCCAAGGCCAGTGCATCCATGACAAATGTATTTCCAAGAACCGCCACTGCAAAACCCACGAGCCGCCCCCGGGCCCCGGAAGCAGCCAGGCCAGCAGCAAGAGCGGGCAACCCGGGGGCCCCCGGCGACCACCACACGGCCAGGCAGCCCCCCGAACGCCCCCAAGATCCCAAACCGAGAGGCAACCATCGCCCCCCCCATACACACCCGAGAAAGCCCCAAGGAGCCAAGGACCCAGCGCACCACGCCACCAATCCAACCCCCAACCCCCAGACCCCCCACCCCACCCCCCCCCACCCCCCCCACACCCCCACGCCCAAACCCCCGAGGGGAGGGCCCAGAGAGCTCCCCGCCCGAGACCCCAGCGGAGGAGCCGAAGCCCACGCCCAGCAGACGACCAGAGCCACGCCGAACGGGCAGCCGGCGGGCACCCGCCGCCGGGCCCAGAGCCAGCAGGGACCCGACCCCAGGCCAGAGGGACCCGGAATGAACGCAGCACCAGGAGCAGCCCGCCCAGGGAGGACGACCACACCCCAAGCCGCATAAGGCACCAGGGGGCCGCCGGGAGTCTCCCCGCCGGCCCCCAGGCACCCCAACCTAGCCCCCCATGGCGCCCCAAATCACCTATTGTTGATGTCGCCCGCGCCACGGGCTTTAGTTTTTTTATTTTTTATTTTTTTTTTAAAAGCCAGGGCCCCCTCCAAGGGCCAAGCCAGACCGCCTTGTGCATCCCCAGCACCCTGCCTCACGGGGCACTGCCCAAGCAGGGGCCGTACCATTAGGTATGCAAGGGCGCGGCACGCGGCACCCGCCCCGAAAGACCCCCGCCAGGACCGGCCCGGCCAGCCAGCCAATCACCCCGGGCCCCAGGAGCACCCCCCGGGACCAGGACCCCCCAAGGGCAAGTCCCCGGGCCAAGCCCCCCGGGACGCACCCCCCACCCCCGCCCAGGACCCGGCCACAGCCCAGCAGGACCGCACAGCCCCGGACAGCCCAAGGCCAGCAGCCCAGGGCCCGCCGCCCCCCGGGCAGCGCCAGCCACGGAGCAGCGCCACCCACCGGCCCGCGAGCAACCGGCGATCCCCACCGCGGGGACGGAGGCACCCCAAAGGCACACATCAAGTGCGGAACCGCAGCCCCGAGCCAAAGATGCCCCGGACCCACCCACCAGTCCGCAGATGGCAGGACAGACCCACCAGGCGGCCGACAGCAACCTCCACCACCGGAACAGCTAGCGCCGCCCCCCAGTAAACAGCATCGCTCCGAGGCACCTAGCAACCCCGCCCCAACCCCGGTGAGGACACCAGCACACCCCCAGCACACCCACCCCCCAAACCGGCGAGGCAGGCCGCCCCAGGCCCGCACACCGCGGGGCCCGCCCCCAAGGCCACCAGCCGACGAAACAAGCACCAAGCCTCACCCAAGGGGAGGAAGCGTCCCCGCGCTCCACCAGGCCGACACCGCCCGGAAAGACCCCGCAAGGAGAGACCCCAGCAAAGCCCCCCCGAGACCCACCGCCACGCCCGACCACACCATCCTGATGTATTTTCACTCTATGTAGTGGCCCAGCCACCAACAGAGGGGCCAGGCCCCCACCGGAGAGGCCCAAATATGTGAGCCAACCCACCACCCTGTTATGGTGCCTCTCCATTCCCCAATGGAGAGGCACTTCCCTATCCCCTGTGTGAGTGTGTGTGTTCAGTGAATGTATGGGGTGTAATTAAAAGAAGGGGGATGGAGGGGAGCGGTGCTCCCCATCCTACCTCTGTGGATATACGTGTATGTGGTGTAATAGGCCGGAGGGTGTAAGTGAGGGTACACCCTCCGGGGGGTGGCATGTTGAGGTGTGATTAAAATTGGAGGGATTAGTAGGGTAACTAGAGGTGGGAGTGCCGCCCCCACGCCACTACATAGTGACACAGGTGGCGGCCCCCTCCACCCCCAGTCCCACCATCCAGCCCCCCAAGGGTTGGGTATGGGTGTGTGGTGCATATTGTGAATGGGCCAGACCAGCTGGGAGTGAGGTGAAGTGTACATGTAGGAGGACTGTCCGGTGCGAGCCGGGCCCGTCCGCGTGGCGGGCCACGCGAGATGGTAGATGGTGCAGACGGGCAAGCGGCACTGTGGGCCCCGGAGCAGCAAAGCCGGAGACCCCCCCCACGGCACCCCCCAGACTGCGACGGCCCCGCGGAGCACAGCGGCACCCCCCACCCCCGGGCGCAGCCAGGCACCAACCCCGCCCCCCGGTGCCCCAGGGAGCGACCCCCGCCGCACGCCGGCCCAGAGCGACGCCCCCCCGCCGCCAAGGAGAGCGGCCGAGCAGGGGGGAGGCCCGTGCCCGCACCAGGGCCAGCACAGGCCCACCCGGCGCCACGACACAACACCCTCCACCGGAAGGCGGCCCCGGCCCCCCCGACGAAAGAGGACACCATCCACCGCCAAGCAGGGCCACCCCGCCAGCCACGGACCGGCAAGCCCGAGTACCGAAGCACCCCCAGCCCGGTACCGCCATCCCACACCAACGGCGCCAGAAGAGCCCCCCCCCCCCCCACGGAGGGGACCCCCGACGACCCACGCACCGGCACGAGACACCCCCCCGACGCCAGCGCACCCCGGACGACAGCGGGCCCCAGGCCACCAGCCCCGCCCCACCCAAGGCTGCGCAGCGCCGCCACGAGCCGCGGCCGGTCCCCGGGCAGATGACAGGAGAGCACGCCCCCGGACACCCAGACCACGGATCCACCCCCGGGACACCCCCGCCCCGGAATGGCGCCCACGGCGCCCGGTGCGCCCAGCCAGCAGACCAGCCAATCCCGACGCGGATCCACCAGGCCAAGAGCCACGCGCCGCGCCCCCGCACACCCACCCAACACGACCCCCGGGGAGGCCCCATAGCACCCCCCACCCCACACCCCCAGCCGTACTGGCCACACCGGAGGGGGGCCCCGCCCGGCCCGTCACGCAAGCGACATCCCTGGCGAAGGCGCGCCCCAGGGAGCCAAGCCGAGGACCCGCAAGGGCCGACGGAGCAACCCACGGCCACACCCCGCCACCCAGCAACCCAGGAGGCAATGTGAGTCTGCTTTTGGCCTTGACCGTCAGATGCAGCCGGTGTCCTATCTGTGTGCATAGGTGAAATAATGTGAGTCGGCCATCTAAACCCTCTCCGAAGGAAGAAGTGAAAGGCACAACAACAATAATCACATCTTATTATACGTAGGCATACAAATTATATTACAAATGACTATTGTTTTTTCTTGAACGAGTGCTCTGTTTCCATGAACGCTCGCATGAGCATGTCCCTTTAAATGTTGTCATTGCAAGTAATTGTGGGGCAGCATTATCTAGTCTCCTTTGGTAAAGGATGTATCAGTGTTCCCTAGGCTAAAGGAGGTTATAAAGGAAGCATTGAGCCTCTTTTCCTTAGCTTAAAGAGAATTGGAACACACCTTATCATGCACTTCACCACGTCCAGGGGTGAAGGAAAAGTGGATAGGAAAGGAGATAGGAGGGACTATTCTGATACACCCTTGATAATTCTAATGTGTGTCACTGATGAACCTCCTGAAGTTAAAGCTAAACTCCAGAATCGCCATGACGACCATGACAGCACACTGTTGGTTCTCACTGTTGAAGTTTTGTTGCCACTTTGACTCTTAAAGGGTTCATGTATATGATATAAATGAAGGGTTGTTAGCTATCTAGCTTAGCTTACCTGCTTTATCTGTTCGAAATAGATCCACGTTGCCCCGCCCCTTCTCTGACTTGGCCTTCATCTTCACGGGATCAGCTCCGAACTTTACCCCATTGATCATAATGTTCAAGGTGGTCTTAGCCTGCTTCCCCTCCTCCAGGGCCAGGTTGGTGGGCGGGTCAAAGATCACCCTTTGGTTGTTGCGGTCCACATAATGCCACTGCACAGTTCTGCTGAGCTGCTGTTCTTTCTTCCTCTGGTTATCCGCTCGCTCCAACCTCCGGAGGATGTCCCTGTAGGACACACAGAACTTCATCAGTTCATTCATTTTTATTCACAAAATAACACACACACACACACACGCCTGAGTGCAGAGCTGAGAGTTGCTGGGTGTGTTTATCAACCTCATGATTCACTGAAGCCTGAAAGAACAATTACAGCAACAACTTTTTGACACTGTCATCAACCTTCCTTCATTTATGTCAGATTTACTGAGGAATAACAGTATAATAATAGTACAAACCAGTATAAACCCATACTAACCAGTATAAACCATTATAACCAGTATAAACCCATACTATAAACCATTATAACCAGTATACAGACTGGGAGAGCTAGTTAATCCATCACTGGGTCAAACACCATCAGCAGGTCCACACAGTGTCTCAGTACAAAAGAGTGAATGCTCAGAGGGACATCACGTGTCTCACCGGACTTCGGACTCTGCGGTGAACACGTCCCGGGTCAGACCCTGGAGGTGGATCCTGGGCTCCTGGTCTTCCTGCTCTGGGTCCAGGCGGAAGCTGACGGTGAGTTTCCTCTGCAGCTCTCTGAGCTGGTCCCAGTCAGTCTGTGTCAGCAGCCTGATGAACGGGTCACTGACCGTCCTCTCAGCCTGCTCGGCCACGATTAGGTCCTCAATCCGCCTTTTGGCCTCATCCAGAGACTGCAGCACACATACATAAATATACACATATATGCACACAAACGTGTATATATATATATATATATATATACAGTATGTACACACACACACATCTACACAAACCCATTCATTTATACAGACACACTGTATATATACATGCACACACATATACAGACATCTACACAAACACATACATATACACACACGTATAAACACAAACACATTCATATACTGTATACTAGTGGTGTAACAATACATCGATCCACATCGATTAATTAATTGACAATCCAATTATATCGATGCGCAATGAAAACATCGATAAACATTGTCATCTTTAAGATACGCCTTTATTTTTGAAATCCACATAACACGTCTGTACGTCCGTGCCACCATTTCCTGTGCTGGAATGGTGATGTAACGTTGCAAATGCCACACGACAACAAAGCTTTGCAACCCCTACTGCCACCCACATTTGTACACAATACTGTGCAGCCGCAGACCACTAATGCCCCACAGCCGCTTCCTGAATGTGGAACCAACTGCTTTAAAACGCCAACGAAGAAGACAATGAAACTGTGTTATTAACATTGTTGCTCGGCAAAGCGAGGAATCTAGGAGAAAAAGCCACGCGAGGAAAGAGGTAAAAATGATTAACTATATATCAGGAAATGAAATAAGAATGAATATAGTAGTGATGCTGATTTTAAGACGATAAGAATTGGGTTGAAGAAGGTTGTTTTGCTAGGAGTTTAGCATGCACGTGAGTGCACACACATGCAAGCTGAGATCTGATACTTTCAGTATTCGGTCCGTGCTCGTAAATGGGTTGATTTATACTAACGCCCCACAACAAACAGCGTCTGTTCATGTAAATAAACAGGACTACTAAATAACAAGCGTCTGGAAGTCCACTTGATATTTATTTATGATTAAAGAAGGAAAAAAATGATCAAAACCATATATGTAGCATTATTATCTGTGTACCCTTCGTTCTTTGCTTATTCCATTTTAAAACCAAATCAAAATAAATAAACCATGTGGTTATTTTTGTTTTACACTAATTCATCATATGCCCCTTAAAATATGTTTTTATACTTAGCTATATAACAGTGTGGCATCATTAACATGTCAATGTTAATATAATAATATTAATAAAAACATACCAGTGACACTTTTTTCCATCTGTTAGTTTGTTACAGTGAAATCAGCTGTTTTTAAAGCCATATTTTAATATTATTAAAAACGTATTGCACCATAGTAATTTAAATAAAACTACTAAATACTTTTTATCACTCACACAATTCAAAGTCTAACACTTTGTTAAATGTTACAGAATGGTGTTTATACTGTTTATTTAATGCCTGAGACCTGATAGACCTTAAAAATGAAATGGTCAAATCATATTTCAGTTGTTTTTTGCGAGTTGACATTAAAGTAAATGATTGTATTATCGACAAACATCGTATCGTCATCCAAACATATCGACGTCGTATCGTGATGAAACTGGTGATTTACACCCCTACTGTACACGCACACATGTATGTGTGTATATATATGTGTTTGTGTATATGTGTGTTATACAGTATGTAGTATATATGTGTTTGTGTGTATATATATGTGTGTGTGTGTGTGTTACCATCCTATCTTCAGCACACAGTTCAAACACTGTCGGCTCAAACTCTTCTGTCTCCAGGACGGGAGTTGTTCGGCTCTTCTGAACATAGGAAGAGCTAACGGTCAGAATGCCTGAGAATGTGTCTTCAGAGAAAGAGCAGAAGGTTAGTGGAGGTTCTTCAGCTGTGTGTGTAAGAAGAACACCAGAGCTCCTCCACCTTTTAGCCAGGCCCCTGCTTTCTCCATCAGGCTCCTGCTCTGGTTCTCCACATCCTGCTGCTTCCTCATCATGCTCTGATGGAACTCAGAGATCATGGATGTCTGAAAGATCAGGATCTTCACGTTCTGAACGTACTGCGGTTTCCTCTTCTTCTCAAATTCCACCACGGCCCCCACCATGGCGTCCGCCACCTCTGACGGCTTGGCCCCGCCCGCGCCTGATGGATGCACAAAAACGGAGCGTTTATAGTGACAGACCTTCAAACACATTCCCAGACATTTATCCAAGGCGTGCAAAGGTTCCTGACGTAACTGTCTGAGCATGTCAGATCACGCCGCTCATTCAGCGTGCACACACAGGATGCTGATTGGACGTCTGTGATTAAGGCTGCAATGAATAGTCGACATAATCAATAATATGGACTACAAAAATTTGTTGACGCGGATTTTATAGCCGCTTCCTGCTTTCTTTCTTCTGCAGTACCTTACATTGGCCACACGGGGTGCTAGTGTTAGTGGGGTTAGTGTCGCCTCACTAACTTTGTGCAAGTTAACAGCGAAGAAGAATGGCGAAGAGAGGAAAACACTGAAGAAGCTTAACGCTTAACCTAAAGTTTCAGAACTTTTCACCAAAAACAAACTGGTGAAAAACTTTAAGTGTAAACCCTGAAGTTCCGCTGTCAATCATTAAAGAACGATGGAGAAACACAGACACACAGCGAAGCCTCGGTTTGTACATGGATCCAGAGAGGAGTGGCATCACTACCGCTGATATTTACCCAATCTTTCATTTCTAATCACATGTAAATGTGTTTTTTAGCTGACAGTCTGAGATTCAAATAGGTATTAATTATTAATATGTTTTATTAGGTCTGTGTGTACATCTGAAAGCATGTTTATCACTGCACTCATCAGTGAGTTAGTGACTTACCCACTTTGAAATCGTTTTTTCTGCTGATACCAGTGTTTATTCTGAACAGTAAACCTTTTTCATTTATTATCAACTATGTGATTTGGATCAAACAAGATGTTATTTATTCTTTTTTTTATAGACTTGTTTAAGTAAAAGGAACTCTTTGATTGGTTAAAACCTCATTATCTCCACAACCTGCAGGTTAAAGTTACTGATTTACTCTCTTTGTTTACTATTACTACTTTGTTCAAGACAACTTACACTTTAAGTTTGTGACATTTATTTTATTCATGATTTTATTGTGATTTCAATTATATTTGGTGTTAAATACAACAACTACACTACAAATACATGTTTGATTATAATTAAAACAATTCCTTTCTGTAAAACATGCTGTCACAGTACAATAGGGACACGTTCACAGGTAGAAGGATTTAAGCAGGTGTTAAAAAAGCAGCACAAAATATATGTTCAAAACAGAAAAATAATTGTGACTAGTCGACTAATCCAAAAAATAATGGGTAGATTAGTCCACTACAAAAATAATCGTTAGTTACAGTGCTAGCTGTGATACCCACCTGTTCCCAGTGCCGGGAAGGACACGGAGCTAAAATTGTTCTCCTCGCAGAACTTCAGCACTGAGTAAACGGCATCCTTGATCATGGGCGGTTGACTGGGCACGTGCACGTGGACGATGTTGCAGCTGGGAAGGTTCCCGGCCGTGGTGTTGATCATTCTGCGCTGCTGGTAGTTTGGAGCTCTCACTGAGGAGCGAACAAACACTGTCAATGCACCGTGAGAGTTAGCGGAACGTGTTCAGAAAGTGTACGCACCAATCTCCGAAATCTCCATCATCACCGTGGGTCCCGCGCCATCGAGGATGGCCTTGGACACGCCTGTAGAACGTGGGAGAGAAACGCGTACAGGTCAGAGGTTACAACACAGTGAGTCACTACAAGTAGGTCAACACAACCTCTGCTGGTACAAACTGGTACTGCAGTAAAGAACCTAGAGCAGTCTTTTGATGCTCCAACGCCCCCTGCTGGGAGCAGCAAGGACGTGCTCAAAGCCTCTATTTATAAACACGCCTACACATCTAATGCTGTGTTCACACCGAGCGTGTTACAAAATGTTTGCGTGACCAGATTACATACAAAGTCAATGTGATAGATGCGCTAAGAGGCTAATTCTTCTCCTGTTGGGCGGTTTGATCCATACAGCAAGAGCGTTGGCCACGGCATGCACGCTCCAGATTTTACATGACATTCTTCATTCGCTTGAGTTGAAAATATTGAACTCCAGCGAATGTTACGTGTGACTTACAGGCACGAAAGCCAATCAGAGTCTTTGTTGTTAATGACGGCAGGCCATCAACACGGACACCGGTCCTTTCACCCATTTCAGCAAACAGGAGAAAATAATCATGGCGGTGTGTGACCACCCGGAGCTCTACGACAAGGCAAGTTTTATTTAGCGGGACCAAGCCAGGAAGGATATAAAGCAGCCCCTGAAGAAAACAGTGAAACTCATCAAGTTGGACGTTTAGCTGGTTAACCTGGTAAATCCAGGAACGCCGGCGTCAAGTGTTTTGAAGGCACTTCAGCTTCCGAAGGTAAAGACCATTGATTTTACTGTGATCCTCCATAGTTGATAGTGAAAAGAAAGGCAGTCTGGTTGGCGGCACTTTTATATTCACTTCAGACGTGCATATGAAGCGAATATGGGGAAAATGTTTTTGAAGCGGAAGCTTTCGGTGTGAACGCAGCATAAGGACGCCATCTGTTGCCACAGCAACGTGCAAACATCTGCTGTACAGATTTTAGCAGCCTCTTTTATCTCTACAGCAGGTGTTCTCAACTATAGGGTTGGGAGCCTATTTCGGGTCGTGACACAGTGAGGAAACTAAGAATATTTTTTGGAACAATTTGAGCCCATTTTTGCCTATTGACTATTATTATTACCCTTTTTCTGCAACTATCCCAAACTTGCCAAATTTTAACCTATTTTTTTCCACTTTCAAGACATTGTGAGCACTGTAAACCATTTCCACCACTTTTGCTTCTTAATGTCACATATGTTGACTAAGAATGTGCAATATATCGTCGTTCACGATATATCACCTCACGATATATCATCTCACGATAGAAATGATAAATGCCCATGTCTGAAATTAGCGAGGGCCACGTGCCATTTGTCCTTCAAGAAGGTCCCTAAAAACCTTGTTCCAGGGGACAAAATTGCCCACAAGTTTGTTGTCAACAACTTATTATTCTGTGGAGCGGAACGCTGTTCACAGCAACTCCGTAGCGGAGCCTGCACGGTGTGCACCACTGACGCTCCCGCCCCTCACACACACAGACGGCAGTGCTCGTCACGGCAACCTGAAGCTGCTGAGCTGCGATGCATCATGGACCGCTACTTGGTAAAAACCAGATAACCATCCTACAAAGTCAACCAGTACAAGTTCCTCCATCAGATCCACCCAAAGTTCCACAAACACGGGGACAGAAATGAACCTGCAGCATCGATTATGCACTGGAAACTCAACTAAAGCTAACTATGGTAAGCTAACACACCGACACACAGACTGGGCTAAGAGCTAATGCTAACCACTCTATATAAGGAATAGACCAAGTAAAAAGAACACGTCTTACTGTCATAAAGCCACAGAGAGCCATCGATTTGTTTATGGTCAGATTTAACACCTGTATGGAAGAATAAAAGCTAACATGTCACACAGCTTGTGACATGTTAGCATAAATATTTCACATGTTCACAGACAAAGCTGGTCCCATTAGACTAATGTAACTATTGAGATTATTACACCTAAATATACTAAATGATTAAATCATCAGTTTGATCTGGTTTAATTATAGGAAATCAGAAAGATATAATTATCAATTATAACTTTATGTAACTCATTATAAGACAAATGAAACAAGATTCAGCAGCAGTAAAAACACTAATGAAGTTATTTTTGCTTTTTAAGAAAATAATTTCATTTTAGGTGAAGAAATAAATGAATTACATACAATAACACTAATAGTGACCCACATGCACTAATATATTCCATAAATATCAGCTCATGAGCTGTGTGAGTCAGCAGTTATTGTAGCCATTTTTTAATGTATCTAGTGTTGATTTATTCAGATTTATTTGTGTTTGTAAGGAACCTGTTTACACTTTAAGTTGGGAATTGTTTTATTTATTTATCATGATGTTTATTGTTATCGTGATAAATACCAGAAATTATCAGGATTTTTTTTAGTCCATATCGCCCATCTCTAATGTTGACCCATTATTGCCACTTTGAACCTCTTTTCACCATATTTCCTGCTTATTTTTGCCAATTTAACCACATCTACGATTTGTCATGCCTATTATAGGCCAGTGTAAACTAATTGTTCCAATATTATTAAACAATTTTTACCACTTTTTCTCTCTGTTTTTGATCACTCTAATTTGCAACTTTTACCCAATTTTTGTTTTTATTTAAAATCCCATTTCACCACCTTTTCCACCATTTTTGATGCATTTTAACCCATTTTATTTCTGATTAAAACAAGGTTTTAAATCTTTAAGATGACTACATACTATGGCCAAAATAATATTAAACTAGGATAACAGTGCATATTATTCAGATTCATAGAACAACGGACCATCATTTTTCTGACCCAAAAAAGCTCTCCCCTTTATTTTGGGGGTTGTGAGCTGTCAAGTTGGAGAACCACTGCTCTACATTAAAGCACCTGTTCTCAGAGTGAATTCGGGATTGGACGAGTTGACGATGACATCAGCGGAGTCCTTAGTGATGTCACCAGACGATACCTCCAGGGTGAGCTGATGGATCTTCATCTGGTAAACACCGAGGGAGGGGGAGGACACCAGGCTGGATGGGGCTGACACACACACACACACACACGCACTTTTATAGTACTCATGTTTCCATGGCAACCCTGTTTGTCATTCATTGGTCTTTAGGAAATGGGGCTCTCTAATTGGTGGTGATTGGAATTAACTTCTTCACATTATTTTTACACACACATTCTCTTACCCGACGCCTGCTGTGATTGGCTGATCACCTCCTCATCAGGCTCCTCCTCTTCCTCATATTCTAGCTCCTCCAACTCGATGTCCTTTGACCCTCCGCAACGAAAGAAGTCCTGAGTGAAACACTGACACACACAAAGCTGTGTTACAATGTGCATCTGTGTGTGTGTATTTTCAGATAGTTTCTTGACTTCATTAAGTATCAAATAAAATACACACATGTTGGAATGCCCAATAATGATGGGATATGACACAACAAAACACACAAAATGACAACAGAATGACTCCAAAAACCCTTTGTGGTTATTCAGATATTCTCCTCAGATCTTAGGCGCTTCACACACTCACCTCCATAGTCTGTCTGTCACTGGGATGGACTATCACCACCACCTCCCTCAGGTAGGAGGGCGCGGCCCTCCGGCTGAAGGAGTGGATCTCCTTCAGGAGAACCTTGGAGACCACGTCCCTGGGGAACTTCAGGTTTCCGGTTCCCACAGCCGGGAAGGACAGTGACCGCATCTGCAGCTTTTCAGCCTCCTCCAGGCAGAACCTGACGATGGAGACCAGCACCTGACAGAGGAAGAAGATTCAAGTTCACTTCAGCGGTAACCGACCAACTGAGAAGATCCTCCCATCATCGTCTGGTAAAGTTAGTAAAGCTTCTGGTTTCACTAATAGCCAACAGACGGGTCTCTCACCTCTTCAGCCTGGCCATCTTGGTTGTCCCAGAACGGACAGACCACATGGAAGACTTTCCGACAGGCGAGTTTGCATCCGTCCGTGACAATCACGTTTCCGTATGGCGTCAATCCTGCTCCGACCTTGGAGCGAACGATGTCCTGGAGGCCTCGCCCGGCCACCGACAGGATGGCTTTGGAGACAGCTCCCTGGGCCAGGTTCAGGTTGGGAGAGATGGTGTTGACAATCACGTCGGACTGTGGGGAAACACAAATCAGGATGGTCAAAGGCTTCATCCTCATCGCCTCACCCGGAGAGGCGGAGCCATACTCACCATCTGATCCTGGATGTTTCCTTCACACAGAACCACCTTCAGCCCCTCAGCGGTCTGGTGTGCTGCCGTCACTGACCTGCAGGGTTTTGACCACATATCCTGACAGAGCTCAAAGAAACCAAGAAGAACAGGTGGAGATACGTACCCCCCATGGTGCCCTGGCGCTTTGCCCTCCCTGAACCTCATCCTTTCTGTGTCGATAACTGCTGGCTTTGGAGCTTCTTTCAGGTTTGTTTCACTCACCCAGTGACTCGACGGACCAGGACCAGAACCTTCAGAGGTCTGAGCAAGTCCACTGAGGAAAGAACACTCAGTTAAGAACTAATCCACCAACATAGCTGTTCTCTCTACATGGGGAACTCACCCTGAGGCTTTGTGGCCTCCACTGCCCACCTTCTGCTGTGGCGCCATGACAGCTCCAGACCCGCCAAACTCTCTGTTAACAGCTTCAGCCAAAACTCTGACTGTGTTAATATTGTTGTCCACCAGGTGGACCTCAGTGATCCAGCCCTGACTCTGAGAGTGTCCGAAGTATTCCTGCACCGCCTGAGCAATGGTCTGAGCACACAGGTCGATGGGAAAGCCAAAGATGCCTGAGCTGATGGCGGGCAGCGCCACACTGATACAGCAGTGCAGGTCCGCCTGCTTCAGACTCTCCATAACTGCAGCCTTTAGCTCTTTAACCGCCGTCATCTGCTGATCCCAGGAGAATCGCGGACCGATAGCGTGGATGACGTACTTGCAGGGCAGAGCAAATGCAGGTGTGACCACAGCGGTGCCGGGCCACAGTTGTCCATTTTTTGCCACGTACTCGTTGCTGGATTTCTGCAGCTCTGGTCCAGCCGCCCGGAGGAGCGCTTGTGCCACGCCGCCGACATGCTGCAGTGTCTCGTTGGCAGCATTGACCACAGCGTCAGCCCTAAAGGTGCAGATGTTGGCTTCACTAACAGAAACCACAGCTCTTCCAGCAGTTTGTACTCTAGTGTGAACCATGCTGCTGTCCAAGTCCTCTTCGCCCTGGATCTTGGACTTGAAAAGCACCACACAGTTGAGCTCTGTCATCATGGTTGAGAGGAACATTCTTCCCAGTGATTCGAAGTACTTCTTTGCTCCGGGTTTGTCCACAATCAGAGTGTCAGTGAAGAGGACATTGATCAGATCGATGAACCAGGATTTTGTCTCATTGACGTGAAGTCGAGGTCCAGCCAGGAAAATCCTCGGCCTCCTCTTGTCCAAGTTGACTGACACATTCTTGTCTTTGGTGATGTTGATCCAGTCCTGGGACTTCTTTTTTTCAATGAACTGAGTGACAGCAAGAGAACGAAGGGGGAGGCATTCTTGAACATGCGCATAGTCAGAAAGGAACTCACGGAGGAGCCCGCTCACCTCTTCCACTGGATCCATGAAGCCGGCCACAGAGACTTTGCTTCTCTCTGAGTTGATTTGGATTTCCACAGACTTCGTCTTCTTTGCAGTGTTGTAGGTGTCTAACAATTCTTGGTTCAAGTCACCCCATTCTTTAAGCTTCAGGACATTTTGGTCCTCCACATCCAGAATCTGCACGGACAAAGCCAAATTAATCTTCTTTTCTGCTTCGGCCAGGGCTTGATCGGAGCTCCCCACCAGAACAACTTCTCTGCCTTCCACGCTGAAGGTGGCAGTGATACCCTGAGACTTAAACATGTCCATGGGGTCCACTGTCCTGAGAAAGTCAAGGAGACAGGGGGCAAAGCTCAGCTGTTTCTTACACATTTTCATCTGCCGCTCGAAGATCCAGACTTTGGCATTCGAGACCTCTGCCGGGAGTCCTGTGATGGTTAAGATCCTGGCATCTTCATCATATAAAACCTTCATCTCGGGGGAGATTTCATTGGCAGCCTTCTGAAGACCTTCCTGTTTGAGGATGAAGAACCAATCTGGGGTCAGGCTTATCCCCTCAGAGGTGGCGTTGGTCAGGCGCTCCACGTGGTCCATGGCTTTACAAACAATGTTCTCCACAGGAGCTTTCAGCCGTTTCATATCGTCAGCTCGACCGCCAACCACCAAAACGCCCCTGTGGACATCCAGCATCAGAAAGGCATCGTCTTTCACCTCTGTGCGGACATCGTTCTCTGCAGCTTTCCACGCCGTCTCATTGGTCAGACACTCAAACATAGAAAACTGAGACATGACATGGCGGAAGGCTTTGTGAGCCTCTTCTGTCCAGGCCTCAATGAGCTGGGTCGTCACTTTCTTCTGCCTCAGGAGTCTTGGCAGAGGCCTGAGCTTGGCCACTGGTTCCTCCAGGTCCACACTGCAGAAGTGTGGACGCATCTGCTCGTTGATGCTCCCCGACAGCTTCTTCTTATGGAGGTACCTCCAAATCACATGGTGGACTTTGTCGGTGATGGGAGCAGGAAGCTTCCACTGCGGTTGCTCGGCGCCATACAGGGCGGTTTCCAGGGAGCTGTGGTAGGGATAGATCCTGATTGGGATTGATCGAATCATGTGATCCTGCTTCACGCAGATGGATTCCACCACTGGAACGAAGACAAAAACATATTCATTGAGCTGGTTACCCTGGGACACTCGGATGTTCTATCCTTCTATCCTATTCTGTTCACTAACCACAACCAGTCGTAATGGATGGCTGTCACCTCTGAACCTGGTTCCGCTGGAGATAAAAAAGGGGAGATTTTTCTTCCCACTGTTGCTAAATGCTTGTTCATGTGGATCTTGTTGGGTTCATTATTTCTTATTATGGACTCTATATTTGTTAAAGGGGACATACTATGAAAAAAAAAATCACCTTTTAAAACAGTTCCCTGTGGTCTAAATCAGGGGTTCTCAACTGGTCTCACCCCGGGACCCACATTTTGCCACGGTCATTAAATTGTGACCGTTTTTCAAAAATAGCTGTTGAAAACACATATATTTAATCTTTTTAAAAACATAAATCTCTATATTTTCCTTTGCAACATGCGTTTCACGGAATGCCTGCCAAAAGAAAAGTATTTTTCGAAATAAAAGACAAGTCCAACATGAGATAAGCAATAATTCTTTTTTTTTGACCAGCTGTCTGTGACCTATCCAGTACAGGTCTATGACCCACTTTTGGGTCCCGACCCACCAGTTGAGAATCACTAGTCTAAATGACATGTTTGTGCTGGTGTTTGGTGAAAACATAACATGAATTAAGGAACAGAAGAGGTCTAATACCCTGTAAAAACGAGTTCTGTGACAACGCTCTGTTTTGGGGGGTGTGTCCCTAGATTTTCATAGACCTCCCCCTTCTCTGCCCACTGTGTGTAGAGAAAGCCGAGACAGCAGCCTGTTCCTCACGCTCCGCTACAGTGACACAGCTGCACGCAGCTGCAATTTACCGGGGCAAAATTAAAGCGAAACTTCAAGCTTGTCTGAGCGCCCATGAACACGCCCCCTTCAGTACTCATACAAACACGCATGGATGTTTACTCCTGTTTTTATGTGGACTGTGTGGTGTCTTCAGGAGGTGGGGGCGTTCCTCGGAGGACTCAGGCGTATTTACACCTAAAATGGATGCCGTCAAGAGTTTTTAAATATTACTCAGACATACATGAATGAACCAAGGCAACACTCTAGGTATGTTTTTAATGAGGGAATGACATTGTAACATGATATAAGCACTTTGAGATGACTTTGTTGTAATTTGCGCTATATAAATAAAGTTGAATTGAATTGAATTGAGGATTTTCGATACCGGTACCTAGACTTTGATATGGTTCCTAAACAAAACTTTAAAATGATTCCAATGTAAAAAAAAAAAAAGTGGAAATAAACATTACTTTTTTAATAGTTGTACATATTGCTTTGGAGATTTTCCACTCAAAGAAGTTTTCCAACATAAAAAATAAAAAAATAATATTCATTTCAAAACAACAGTTGAAAACAAGTGACAAGTTTATTTTAAAGTTTAAATATTCACTAGGGTTCTTTCAGATCATAATCTCAGCCTTAATGAGCTCAAAGGTCAACAATATGATTTGATTCACTACTGTTCCTTAAGTAGCCATGAGTGTCACTTCTATATGAACTTTATTGGCCAAAACTAATACAAAATATTGTGTCAAAAGCCAAGGTATGTTAAGGAACTTCTGAAACTGTTATACAGTATAAGCATGGAGAGGATTCTCATAGGTTCAACCACAGCCGTATAGAGAGAGAATAGCGACAACTCCGTTCACTCTAATGGTTCATATTTTTTTTACAGCAATGGTGGCTCATGGAGCCTCAATCGTTCCCCGGAAATGATCAGTTTACTATTGCAGCCAATGACGCTAGAGTTTTTGATTTTTCTTCTTATTATTATTAGAGTATCTAAACCTGTTAACGTGTGCATTAAAACATGTCAGTGGATTATCCCTATATATTTTAGATTAAGGGATCATTAGCAGATAACAGATGAAGCTAGGCTATGTTAACATTACTGGATAAAGTTAGCAACACGCAGCCTCAACCACAAGATTCAATTTTATTAATGCGATGTGGAATTAGAGAAAATACTTTTAAACATGATTTAATTAGCTGTAATTAATTAATTAATTAATTAATGCCTGAAAATGTGCCTGCAGAACAATTTGAGTTTACTTCACACACACAACTCAGTTTTATCTACCCACATAGGCTACATATCTTCATTTTTTTTTTATCAAACAGTAAGCTTTTCAATTGTGTTATTTGTGGAAAAAGTGCAAATTGTTTGAATATGATTACCTCACAGATTCTTTTATTGTTATAATCCTGATTTTTTTTTTAGATTGCTCCTGCTGACTTTGGCTAACCATTTCTGTCTCCTCTCTGGTTCGGTTGGGAAGCCGTACATTTTGCTCCTTTTTCAGAACGAGTGGATCATCCACATACAGCACAGCAAACTGCATGACAAGTTATTAATGTTTTTGACTTTGTTAGATATTTATTTAATGAATTTATCTTGGTACATAAGTGCATAATAAAAGTCTAATTTCTATTTTTATATATGTATAAACATAATAAATATGTTTTCAACATGTCCTGTCTGGATGTGGTGTTTCTTTTAAATGACCCCTTTTTCCAGATTTCTGCACATGCAGCTAAAGATATATTTCTGCCTTTTGCAAAACAAATTCTGAATTTGTAAATGTTACGTATATAGTGTTATATATATATAATATATATGTATATATATAGTGTTATATATATATATATATATATATATATAAAAGAGTATCTGAAATATTTAGATATCTGGAAGTAAAAAAATTACATTAAATCATTAAGATTACATAGGCCCTTAATTACCATGGAATTACTGAAATGGAAAAAATAAACCAATATGAATTTTTAAACACCCCCCTTCCAAATAGAAGTTGGTTGTATGCATAAAAGTTGTATAGCTAGAATGTCAATAAACATATGGATGTGATTGCTCTTAATACCATACAAGTTTAAGAACATTAAAGAAAATTCAAAGCAATACATCCTGTATACAATACATAGCAACACATATTTTCACCAAATTATTGTTGGCCGTAACTACGTCAAAAAAGCAGGTAAGGTAGCTGTTTACACTAATCTTTAAAACAAATTTACGTTAAGAAAAAAATCTATTTATGGAACTACATAAACATATATTGTATATACACATACATATGACAGCGTACTGTATAAATATTGTAAATCAATGCAGTTACTGATGACAAATTATCAAAAATCATGCGTCCCTGAGAGAAACTCAAACACACTGGGCCTTGCTGCAAAGGATGCTGCCCCATCCAGGATGGATGATGCAGTAAGTCCAGAATGATTTTAAATAATGTGAAAATCAGATGTTTAATAGGTAAATAGTAAATAAGGCCTAAAGTAATTGATTCTGACAGAAATAAGATGGAGTGATGGCCCAGTGTTTGTAGGTGAGCTAACGCTAATCAAATGACAACATAAATTAATCAGGGACAGTTAATGAAGGTGAAGGGGTGTGTGTGTGTGTGTGTGTGTGTGTGTGTAGGAGTGGGTGTGTGAGTGTGGGTGGATCCATTCTAAATCCATTCACACCAGTCTATCGAAAGTCCTCTCTCTCTCTCTCTGCGCATTGGTGAATGAGCGATGTCTCATTACCAGCGCTGCATGAGGATTCAAAGCTGAACCAGTGTCAGCTCAGCCTCCACTGAGGCTTTTTAAAGGATTTGTTTATTTATTTTAATGTGTTATTTATTGCTTCCAATGTACAACGGTGTGTCTCTCCAGGGTCTCTGCTCTATATGATCGGTTTGATCGCTGTGCAGCACACAGTGGGGGGAGAGAGAATGAACAATGAATATCCTGTTTTTTATTTATTATTAAAAGAATAATAAATAAAAAACAGGATATTTCACCGTATCGAGAGTGCAGAGAGAGAGAGAGATAAATTAGATATAAAAACTTTCAGGTGTGAATGCACGTGTGACAAAGCCAGAAGGAGTACAGGAGCAAACACACAAGGGAAGAAGCAGACATAGAGGGAGTGTTAGAGAGAGGAATGGGACCCTCTCCGGTCCCTCTCTAACCTAAATGACCTCTCTCTTAACGCCCTCTCCAACCTCTCTCCGACCGAGCATGCCAGACCCCCCCGGCAGTCTATGCCTATTGCATCTTAACTATGAGCTATGAGCTGGTTCCTAACTAAAAGCTTTACCAAAGAGGAATGTTTTGAGCCTAACCTTAAAGGTAGAGAGGGTGTCTGCCCCCCGAACCTTGGTTGGTAGATGGTTCCAGAAAAGTGGGGCCTGATAACTGAAAGCTCTTCCTCCTATACTACTTCTAGAGACAAATGGAACAACGAGTAGTCCAGAATTTTGAGAGCGTAGTGTTCTGGGGGGATTGTATGGCACTACAAGCTCCTTGAGATAGACTGGTGCCTGTCCATTTAGGGCTTTATAAGTGAGAAGAAGAATCTTGATTTCTATTCTATATTTTATGGGAAGCCAATGCAGAGAGGCTAATACAGGAGTAATGTGATCTCTTCTCCTAGTTTTAGTCAGTACACGTGCTGCAGCATTTTGAACCAGCTGAAGTGTCTTAAGCGACTTGCTCGGGCAGCCTGCTAAAAGAGAATTACAATAATCCAGTCGAGAGGTAACAAAAGCATGGACTAGTTTTTCGGTGTCGCCCTGAGACAGGATAGATCTGATTTTAGCAATGTTACGGAGATGAAAGAAGGCAGTTCTTGAAGTTTGTTTTATGTGAGAGTTGAAGGATAAATCCTGATCAAATAGAACCCCAAGGTTTCTAACAGTTGTGCTTCGTGCCAGAGTAATGCCATCTAGGGCAGTTAGGCTAGCATAGGTTTCTCTAAGGTGTCGTGGGCCCAGTACAATGACCTCAGAAAATTTTGGTCCATCCAGGCCCTGATGTCCTTTAGACAGGCCTCAAGTTTAGATAGCTGATTTGTCTCACCTGGCTTCATTGATACATACAGTTGGGTATCATCAGCATAGCCGTGAAAGTTAACAGAGTATTTTCTCATAACATTACCAAGGGGGATCATATAGATACAGAAGAGGATTGGACCTAGCACAGAACCCCGAGGAACCCCGTAGCTTACTTTAGTGTACACAGAAGACCTATTATTCACGTGTACAAACTGGTACCTATCAGATAGGTAGGACTTAAACCAGTTTAGGGCAGTCCCTGTGATTCCAAGTAATTTCTCTAATCTCTCTAGTAGAATATAGTGATCTATAGTGTCAAAAGCTGCACTAAGATCTAATAAAACCAGCACTGAGAGTCGTCCTTCATCTGAAGCCCAGAGTAGATCATTAGTTACTTTAACTAAAGCAGTCTCTGTGCTGTGTTGAGCTCTAAAACCTGACTGGAAGTCCTCGAACAGGCTGTTGTTTTGAAGAAATTCACAGAGCTGAGCCGCCACAACTTTCTCAAGAATCTTTGAAATAAAAGGAAGATTAGATATAGGCCTGTAATTTGCTAAAGTGCTGGAATCAAGAGTAGGTTTTTTGAGAAGGGGTTTGATTACAGCTACTTTAAAGGACTGTGGCACGTAGCCTATTGATAGGGATATATTTATTGTCTCCAACAAAGATGGGCAGACCAGGGGAACAACTTCTTTAAACAGTTTAGTTGGGATCGGCTCTGAAAGGCAGGTCGATGATTTGGAGGATGAAATAATAGAGTTAAGTTCCTGAAGTCCTATATGTGTGAAACAGTTTAGGTTAGGCCTATTTACATTTATTGGTACAGCAGGCCCAGGTGAAGGCAGGGAGTGGCTAATTTTATCTCTAATCTTGTGAATTTTATTGTTAAAAAATGTCATAAAGTCCTCACAGCTGAGGGCTAGAGGAATCATGGGCTCAATAGAGCTCTGACTTTGTGTTAGCCTGGCTACAGTGCTGAAAAGGTACCTCAGATTATTTTTATTTTCTTCAATTAGTGAGGAGTAGTATGTAGATCGACTATGTCGTAAGGCTGTCATGTATTTACTATGGCTTTCTTGCCAAAGTATTCGTGACTCCTCTGTTTTATTGGAGCGCCACATTCTCTCTAATTTACGGATTGTTTGTTTGAGTGTGTGAGTTTCAGAGCTAAACCACGGAGCTTTCCTCTGACGTTTAATAGTTTTTTCCTTCAATGGGGCAATTGAGTCCAAGGTGGATTTTAGTAGACTAGCAGAGCTATCGACAAGCAGATCCAGTTGAGAGGGGTTATAATTAATATCATAGTTATTTATTGGATGGTGCACTGAGTTTAAGGCAGCAGGAATGGCCTCTTTAAATTTAGCCACAGCACTATTGGACAGA
Source organism: Gouania willdenowi (assembly GCF_900634775.1). NCBI lineage: Eukaryota > Metazoa > Chordata > Actinopteri > Blenniiformes > Gobiesocidae > Gouania > Gouania willdenowi. Next base: position 30,818,721 of record NC_041052.1, read on the forward strand.
TTTCTACTCGTAACTATTTTATTGCACAGTGCGAGATCCTCTAATATAATGTTAAAAGATATTAAAAAGTGATCTGATAGCAGAGGATTTTCAGGGTAGACTTTTTGTTCATTAATATCAAGGCCATATGTTAGAACAAGATCAAGAGTATGATTTAAACGATGAGTAGCTTCATTAATAGTTTGAAAAAAGCCAACTGAGTCTATTAGGGACATAAAGGCTGAGCTCAGGCTTTCACTATCTTTGTCAACATGGATATTAAAATCTCCTACTATCAGTATTTTTATCAGAACTGAGGACTAAGTTTGAAATAAACTCAGAGAATTCTGATAGAAATTCAGAATAAGGGCCTGGAGGACGGTAAATTATCACAAATAAGACTGGCTGGCAGGTTTTTGATTCGGTATGAGATAAATTTAGAACCAGGCTTTCAAAGGAAGTGTAACTGGTCTTTGGTTTAGGACAGATTAGGAGAGAGGAATGATAAATAGCTGCTACACCACCTCCACGGCCTATGTCTCGTGGCATATGAGTATTTAAATGACTGGGAGGAGTGGCTTCATTTAAACTAACATATTCATCTTGATACAGCCATGTTTCAGTTAAACAGAATAAATCAAAGTTATTTTCTGAGATTTGGATCTCAGTGATCTAATATTTAATAGAGCACATCTAATGGTTTTATGTTTTGGTGTTTCTAGATTTGAGATTTTAATTTTTTTCAGATTTTTATAATTGATAGCTCTTTTATTTGATTTTATGTTAAAATCATTGTGAAATTTGGGTCGGGGGACAGACACCGTCTCCATAAAATAATATTCACCACCATCACAACAGTTGTCATGGCGATGAACACAGCTATCATAATAGCAATGGGAGGGAAACTGTCCTAAGGCAAGCGCAGAGGGGCGTGGAGGACTCCCCCTCTGTAACATGGTCTCATTCATGAGATGTTATAACAGTGACTGTGCCATGTTTTCTGATAGTAGAGATGCTCCCTCCAAAGTAGGATGGATTCCATCTCTTCCTATCAGGTTCAGTTTTCCCCAGAAGGATCTCCAATTATCAATGAAGCCCACCTCGTTTTCTGGACACCACCTCGATAGCCAGCGGTTAAATGATGACATGCGGCTATACATGTCATCACTGGTCAGATTTGGTAAGGGACCAGAGAAAATTACGGAGTCCGACATTGTTTTAGCATAAGCACAAACTGATTCAATGTTCACTTTGGTTGCTTCCCACTGACGACGTCGGTAGTCATTAGTGCCGACATGGAGGACTATCCTATCAAACTTACGGTTACTCTTTGCCAGCAACTTTAGATTTGATTCTATGTTGCCCACTCACTATCACTGTCTGCGTGACATGTAAATGCTTTGAAAAAATTGCTAGGTGCTTACACGTGTAGGCGTATACACGCGTCCAATCACAGCAAAGATCTGACTCAAAGCGAAACGCTACAGTCACTATCACTCTATGGACAAGTGTCGTGACACTGACTGTAACTGGACTAAATGGTGACCCGTTATACACTCACACTCACACTTACATACCTGCACACGTGTACACGCCTGCACGTCTAAGCACCTAATATTGTTTGTGTTTACATGTCGTGTAGACGGTGCTACATAGTGAAGGTCACCTGATTGTTATAGCTTCACTCACGCCACACCTGCGTCTACGTGTGACTGATATATGTATGTTTGTTAGGTGCACATCCAGGTTCAGCGTATGTGTGCATACACTTTAATGTGTGTGCACATTAAAGCATCTGCAAACGTGTTAACACATTAACACGTCTGCAAGCACACATGCAGACGTGACTTGTGCATTGTGCCCGTGAACCCATTCTAAGTCTATGGGAAATGTAGATCAGACGTACAGATGTGCAGGCGCAGGGTACGTGTTCGTTGACGCGTTCGTTGGACTGATGCGCATGAATTTAGAATGGATTCACACCCATAGTGACCCACTCCCCATAGTGTGTGTGCGTGCGTGCGTGCGTGTGCGTGTCTCTCTCTGACCTTTGGAGTCACTGAAGGTCACGATGGCAGCTTCTTCATCAGAGATCAGTTTGATGTTCAGTGGGTGAGTCCAGTGTTTCTCAAAGTGCATCTCCAACATGTCTGAAAATAACCACACGTGTGAGTTAGCATTGTATGTGTGTGTGTGTGTGTGTGTGTGTGTGTGTGTGGCAGTGGTTCCCAACCTTTTTTGGATTGCGACCCCATTTTGATATCAAGACTTTTTGGCTACCCTAAATCCGAGGTTTTTTCTACAGTTAGTTTTGATTATGTTTGTTATACTGTATTACATATACAGATACAAGTTGTGCCAGCTCAGATATTTATGGCCTACATTTTGTTATCATTTTTATTAACTAGATATATTTGACACCGTGAAAGTGTACACATGGGGTCCTGACGCCAAGGTTGAAAAACACTGGTGTAGCATTTCCTCTCTTCCATTTCATCCTCTTTAAACCTGTCATCTGAACACCTTTAGATACTTTACTGATGTTAAACTTCCTAAAACTGTACCAAACATGATCAATAGGGTTATTTAGTCAAATACCATTCATATTGTTATAATTATATGCTTCACACGACTTATGGAAGTTGGGAGGGTTACGCTGAAATCCCAGCAGAATGTGTGGCGATGAATTGGACGTGTTTGTTTGTTACACATGTAGACACTCAGTGAGCAGTTTAACAGGAAAGATACCAGGAAACATGTGACATAGTCCACAATGTAAAACAAATGAGGTATTGTTGTCATGTTAGAGCCTGATTTAAAAAAATAGTGTGTGAGCATCACCTGTGGAGACGTGTGGAGGAAGTCCTTCCACTCTCACACTGTCAGCAGCTTCTACAGCCTCCACCTTCAGTCCATGTTTCAGCAGCTTAGGGTGAGAGAGGCTCAGAGACAACATGTGCTCGGCATCTACACACACACACACACACACACTGAGTATGTACACACACAAACACACTATGTACACGCACACACACACACACTGAGTATGTATATGTACACACACACACACACACAAGACCTTGACCCTCAATTATTAACCTTGTGTGAAAACGGGTTCAGATGTGAATTCACATTGTGTCGTATGACAGGACCAACGTGTGATTTATGAACATTGGTATCTGACCAATCCCAGCGTACCACTGATTGGCTGAATTCGATCGTCATAAACATGTTACGCCCTCCTGTTTTGGAGGCCCCGCCCACTGAGGTCAAACAAGAAAAGAAACTTTTCCAAGATGAAAATGAGCATTTTCACATCTGAGGTGGAACAAAACAAAGATTTGCTTTTTGAACATGTGAAAACTTGACTTAATAGGAGGCAGAAACCTCAATTCTGGAAAAATAAACATAATTCTGGTTTGGTGAATGTAAGACAAAAATAAAACGGGTGTGTGTGGAAAGATTTTGTGCCTTGAATAGTGTAACTATGTTGATATGGATTCATTTTGATATCAGTCAAAGTTTGTGCCAAACATCTGAAACCAGCACATTGTTGAGGTAATAAGCTTTTATTTGATATACAGTATATCAATCATGGTTTGCATATTTTTTCGTTCCTTTAGGGTCATATTTGAAACCTCATAAAAACCACAACTGGGAATGAGTTATTTTTCTGTTACCACTCAATAATGTGATCAGAACATTCCAAGGGTTGAAAAAAATCAAGTGGTCAATGGTTGTGGGGGCTCCTGGAGACACACACGGATATGAATGACCTCAATCTCCAACACAGAGCAGAAGCAGCGCTGCATCCCGTGTGTGTGTGTGTGAGTGTGTGTGCGCGTGATGTTATACAGTATTCCGTGGAAGGAAAACCATAAAAGTGTTCGCAGTAATAACGTGGGCTTGTTTAAGATTCATTTTACTAGTACAGTGCCCGTCGGAAGTATGCATTCATGTGGGAGCATAAGGGGTATATTTGCGGGTGCAAAATGTGGGTGCAATTTTCCTCGTTTTATTCTATGGGACATGTGCATGATAAATGTGTTTTTTGTTTTGTTTTTTTTTTTAAACCAGCACATTGTTGAGGTAATAAGCTTTTATTTGATATACAGTATATCAATCATGGTTTGCATATTTTTTGGATGCAAAAGTAGCTTCAAGAAAATTCTGTTTTGTCTGTAATAATCACAATTGCAAAAAACAGCGTTTAGGGTCATATTAGAAATATCATAAAAACCACAACTGGGAATGAGTTATTTTTCTGTTACCACTCAATAATGTGATCAGAACATTACAAGGGTTGAAAAAAATCAAGTGGTCAATGGTTGTGGAGGATCCTGGAGACACACACGGATATGACGTTTATATCGACCTTAGTTCGAACGCTTTAGGAAAATATCACAATAAAAGAATTTAACGATCGAAACGCTTTAAAAAGCCTTAAAAATGACTGAACGTTGTCCCTTATCTGTGTTTATTACACCTTCAGCCAATTTCACTTATAATTCATCACATTACTGATGAAATACTTCAATGTATATGTAAAAGTTTGAGGAACTATTTACATTTAAATGAGGTCTTATTTCCTCCGTATAGCCCCCAGTGATGAGCTGTACATAGGAAATATCATTCTCTAATACAGAGCAGAAGCAGCGCTGGGTCCCGTGTGTGTGTATGTGTGTGTGTGTGTGTGTGTGTGTGTGTGTGTGTGTGTGTGTGATGTTATACAGTATTCCGTGAAAGGAAAACCAAAAAAGTGTTCTCAGTAATAACGTGGGCTTTTTTTAAATACATTTTATATTGTGTTTAATTAGTTTTAATAATCAGTTTAGATCTGTTCTGAATGTGTGTGTTTATGCTGAACTTTGTTTAATACTTTCTTTTCAGTCTCAGTCACATTTTGCTGCTGTTCCACTAATCCTCACACTCAGATTATCATTCACGAGCTCAAACATGACCTGAGATCTGATCAATAACAAATTTTGCGTGAATTTTGTCGAACGCACGTCGTACGCTCTGATCTGAATGTACCAACGGTTGATAAATGAGGGCCACTGTGTCCACACACACACACACACACACACACACATACACGCTTGTCTTATCTGATTCTTGTCGGCGTACTAATGGTGACAGCCCGTTACCATGGCAACGCCTGGTTTTCTTCTTACCTTTAGGGTTCTTAAAGGTGACCAAGGCTCGGCCCGACTCCCACAGCACCTCCAGATTGAAGCCGCTCTCATCTGAGCCAGAGGTGCTTTCCACCAGCATGCAGAGCAGGTCAGGGTCCATACTGGGAGTGATGGGTTCCATCAGCAGTACTGACGAGCCAGGGAACACACACACATACACACAAACACACACACAGAGCACAGCACAGCACGTTAACCTCGTGAGACAAACCACAGAAGAAAAACATGCAGGAGTCGCATTCTTAAGAGCAACTGGGCAACTCGCGGCTCGGGGTCCACACGCAGCCCTCGGTCTAACTTAGTGTGGCCCCAAAGTAAATGCATAAAAATACGCAAAGTTTGCTTAGCTATGATTGGCGACAGTGATCAGTGAAAGCTGTGATGTGTCAGTGATAGAAGCAGGACTTCAGTCATAAATGACCTTTGACCTCCCGTCAAATCCATGTTGATAATCATAATGGGACGTGCTTTGAGTTAAAAAACAACATTGTACACAAAGCAGGAATAACAGGGCGGAGCTTAAAGGGGCAGTATTATGACTTTTTTTTTCATAATGGTTTTGCTACAGTGATATACATCCCTTTAGCCTCATTCAGAGGGTCAAAGTTGAAAAAGTTCTGTTTCTCCCTTTCTTGTTATTCCACATTTTGTAAAAAGTCAGCTCCAAACTGGCGTGTTGGATTTTTCTCACCAGGTGATGTCACCTAGTGGAATCTCCTCCTCCTGACAATCCTGGCTCCTCCTACCCAATTAGAATGTGAGTTCCTCCCTCTCAAACTACCTCCTGTGAGTGTTTGAAGCAGCCAGCTGAAACAGCTGATTGACTCCACTGCTGCTGTCACACACACACCCTGAAACAGTGTTTGTCTGACTCACAATCACAATAGCCGCTGAAATAGCTATGTGTTTTACTGTAATGTGCAGTTTTTTGGCTGAAAACAATAACAAGACTGTGTGGATAGCAAAAGAAAATCGCAAGTGATCAGCTGTTGTGTGGAGTCAGCGTCTACACACACGCCCACTCATGCATATGCATAAATAGGCCCCAAAACAGCCTTTTTTAGAACTGCTCAGGAAGTCACTTTTCAGAGGCTAAACCTCTGTAAAACAGGTGAGTTTGGGAAAACAAACCTCAAACACTTTGTTGTTGGGGTTCTTAGAACAAATGTAGATGGGTGATAAATAGCACAATACTGGACCTTTAAGGTGGGAAAGTGCACAAGGATAAAGGATAAAGGAAGATAAGATGACCTTTGTTTGTCCCACTGAGAGAAGAGCAGCAGAAAAATAAAGGACAAGAACACTTCACACAATAGAAATAAATCAATGAAACATGAAGAACTTGAACACAGACACAATCACAGGGTGAACAAACCTGTGGAGCTGAGAGGAGGGGCCGCTCCGTCACTGCTCACTGACGTCTGAGAAGAAAAGACACAAACAGTAGGTAGACCTCAGACACTGGGAGCAGTGGTGAGGCCTCACCTTGTAGCTGTCACCCTCAGCAGGATGAATCAGACGCAGCTTCAACGATTGGTTCTGCAACACAATTTCATGGTTCTTCTTTGCCAGGACGAGATCTCTGACTGCAAACACAGGAAATACACAGTCACCCTCAAAACCAGTGATCCACAAAATATGTGACCCTAGAAACCAGTGACTCTCAAAACCAGTGACCCTTAAAACAAGTGATCCTCAAACCAGTGATATTTAAAACCAGTGACCTTCAAAACCAGTGATATTTAAAACCAGTGACCTTCAAAACCAGTGATCTTTAAAACCGGTGACTCCTAAAATCAGTGACCCTCAAAAACAATGATCCTCAAAACCAGTGAGCTTTGAAATTAGTGATCCTCAAAACCAGAGACCCTCAACCCAGTGACCCTTAAAACTAGTGATTCTCAAACAAGTGAATCTTAAAACCCTATAATAATAATTATTATTATTATTACAAATTATTATTATTAGTAATAATAACAATAATAATAATATAATAAAATATATTAATATTAATGTTCTTATTGTTACCATTATTATTATTTTAATTATTATTGTATTATTTATCATTAACTTTCAATAATATTATTATCTATAGTCCATATAAAGGACACACACATGAGGAACCAGTGTTTACATAGAATAGAATAAAATAGAATCATTTTATTGTCATTGTACAAAGTGACACAAAATGACAAATGTCCCACACATAACAAACATTCATTTACACTTTAACGTTTATTTATTTATTTATTTATTTATTCAGTTTATTTCCGACATGGTTACATTCACTTTTTTTTTTTTTTTTTTTTTTTTTTTTTACTTTTTTTTTCCTTTTTTGTACATGTCGAAAAAGGAGACGAGAGAAGCAGTTTGCTTATCCGGGTCCCGTCCCCTGTTTTACCATCGCAAATTTACATGGGTTTACATGTCAAGCCAGGACAGACACAGCTATCATAAAAACAACGTGTGTGTGTGTGTGTGTGTGTGTGTGTGTGTGTGTGTGCGTGTCACACTGTGATAATCACAATGTGATTTCCCCTCAGGAGAATAAAGATTATGAATCAGGTTTGATACAAACTAAAAGACATTGTTTACAGGATTAAACAATGCTGTTATGAGTTCTATGAGGTGTTTGGTGAGAAAACTAATCCTATGTTTTTACTTTCACTTTCTTTTAAAACACACACACACACACACACACACACACACACACACACACACACACACACACACACACACACACACACACACACACACACACACACAGTGACCCCCCCTCCCCCCCCTGCCTCCCCCGGGCTGCCCCTCACCCTCTGCGGCCTTAAAGTAGACTGCGGCCCGCGGGGCCCCATCCTCCAGCTCCACTCGACACTCTCCACCGTTGGAGCGCTTCTTGCTCTGGAAGTGGAGCTGTAGCTTGTTCCTGACGGAGCAGACCTGAGCCGGAGTCCAGTCTCCCTCCACGATCACCGGGGGAAGCTCCAGACCGTCCATACTGCACCGGGGTCAGACACAGAGTGAGTGACTGAGTCGGAGCGGCTGGAAGCGGCTCTCACACACTTTCACTTTCACTTCTGGTGAAGAGAGCAAAGTTCCTCTGAGAGGAAGGAGACCCGCACGGGATGGGATGGGGTCTACACCCAGGGATCTACAACACATCTATGTGTTCACGTTAAAAACACAGACACAGACAAACTAACCTTATCAAAGATACACAACTTTAATCACAACAATCTGATAGTATCTGATTTAAGTGTCACTTCATCAATATTCATATTTATAATCCTGATCATTTCGAGCATTAACACGGACACAACGAAGGCTTTGTGTGTTTGTTTGCTTTCTTATTGTGATATTAAATACTTCGAGTGATATTGTGTATTTATCTTGTTAGTTTTGTTATTATTTTGTGTGTACTTGTTGTCACTTTTTGTATTTTTCTGTAATTATCTGAATTCTAGTAGTTGATTCGTGCAGTTATTAAAGTCATTTTGAGTAATTTTGTTTTCAATTTGTGTGTCTTTGGAGTTTTTTGTGTTCAAGTGGTTGTTTTGTGTTTTTTAAGAGTTTAATGTGTCTTGTAAATCTTTTTTGATAATCCCATTGTGTTCTGAATTCTTTTTAAACATTTACTCATTGACAACTTCACAGCCTGTGATGGACGCAGACCTCAGGTTGGGAACCAGTGCCTTATATAAGCCTGACGTCAGTAAAAATTACGTGAACACGGCGCCCTCTGCTGGTCACGGTGGAACACAGGTTTGATAAAATGAGGTTGATGAAGAAAACGATGAAGTCGTGAGGATTAAACGTGTTTATTTCAGTGAACGTAACCAGACAACATTTGATTCACTGTAAACGTTAAACCCTTTCAGAATAAAAGCTCTCAGGTTTTACTTTGAAGGAGGTTTCCTCTTCTCCTGCGTGTGTGACGTCATGCTTCACCTGCTGCTTTCTCCTCACCTGCAGAGAAAAGGAACAACTTGCTTTACAACAAAACTACATTTCAATAATTTAGGGGATTTGCACAGCAGGTTTAGATGAGACAGATTAAACATTGTTATAGTATATTTAGAAAATGTGAAAGCGTGGCTCTGTTTAAAAAGACAAAACACGTCACTTTTGAATTTAAAAAAAAAGGAAAAAAATCATGTACAAAGAACCCTTCCTTTTTTAATCTTTTATTTTCAAACAAAACAGTTGCTTTTTAAAGAGTTTTTTTTTTTTTTTTTTTTTTTAACGTGTTCGTGTATACGTGAGGCATAAGTGACCACAGGGGGCGACATCTCACCACCTCAGTTTGTGTGTGTGTGGTCAACGTCAGAATAGGGCTGCAACTAAAGACTATTTTAGTAGTCGACTAGTTATCGATTATTGAAACGATTAATCGACTAATCAAATGACAAATCGTACAATTATTTGCTCTATAATGCTACAATGTTTTAAATTTGGCTTGGGTTAAATTATGACAAATATAAACGATAAATAAATAAAACAATTCCTAGTGTAAAAATGTTCCTTACAAACACAAATTAAATTCAGTACATCAACACCAGAATCTGCTTCAGTAATAATATTTATACATTAAAAAAAGCTCCAATAGTTGGTTCACTTTGTTGGGTGGTTGTCAGGTCTTAATTAAGTAGCGGTGCGTGATGTATTGCTGCTCGTCACAGCTTCAGGTAGACTGTGACTGTGACGAGCAGAGCTACATGTGTGAGCGGTAAGAGCGCTGAGCTCCCGGTAACGGCGACATATTCTTACCAGTGGTAATGTTTTTGATGATATATCTCCCTCTAATCAAGTCTGAAACAATCAAAACAATGTCCAGCTAGTCCATCCACAGCTGGAAGAAGACGGTGATGACGTAACATACAATTGTTGACAAATACATTTGTCGGTGACTAATTCTGTTATCGCTTTTTGTTCACAATGTCGCACCCTTACATCAGAAGAAGAGAAGTTACACAGACTGCTGTGCTGAGTCAGGCAATAATACCCAACTGCAGCACGGGTACAGTACAAGCGACACCCCCTGCAATTTTTCAACGTAAACAATACACTGAGCCGTTAAAAAACGCCGACGTGCGATGGTAGAAACCACGCCCATGCAAACAATTTTTCAATGTAACATCGAATTTAGCCAGGAAGTGGAGGCGGTTGAGGTTAGTGGAAAGGTTCATGTCCAGGTATCTTCTCTCTATGAAAGCAGACTGTCGAGGCCGAGATTGTGCATCCATTATTTTAGACTTATTTGGTGATTACTAGGGATGTAACGATTCACTCAACTCCCACTACGATTCGATTCACGATACTGGGTTCACGATACGATTCTCTCACGATTTATTTTACAAAATGGGACTGTATATAAATGACTGAAAAATATTCCTTTATTTTTTTTGGGAAAATACTATACTATTTTTCATTGTCAAAAGAATCCCTTGATAAACTATTCAAAACAATGCAATTTAACTAAAAATAAATCTTGAATGAAATAAATAAAGGAATAATACAAATGAATTGATTGATTGATTTGATTTTTTATTTATTTTTGAGCAATTTACATTTTACATTCCTACAACATTCACATTCACATTATTCTGTTACAGTAGCTCAAAAAGGGAATAGGCTGAAGCCAAAAGCTTATATACGCCTATCCCGTAATCAATATAATAAACGGTTACATTTCCTGGTGATATTGCACAATCCGCTTATATTCTAAATAATAATTAAAAAGGAAGAAAAAAAAAAAAAAAACTCAATTCCAGTGGCGGGAAGTACTCAATTACATTTACTCACGTACATGAACTTGAGTAACTTTTGAAAATAATTTTACTTCTTAGAGTATTGTATCCATACAGTACTTTCACAGTTTTACTATACTCTTGCGTAAACAAAAATAGTGGTTACATTTTCCATCCGAAGAAATAATCAAGCACCATAATGATATCCATAACCAGGCGCATGTACAGCTTCTGCATCATGCAACTGTTTACGTAGCAAATAGAATTTAAATCCTTTCATCGGCACTATATTCAAGTAAAACTTTTTCTTTATACTTTTTCTTGAATTTGAAAAGAGTTGGGCACTGCTTAAGATCTTCCTCTAACCTATTCCAAAGCCAGACCCCTAGCACAGAAATGCACATCTTTTTTCTGGTTGAATGCACCATCTGCACTTTAAAGATCATACATCCTCTTAGATCATAATCCCCTTCTCTTAATTCAAATAGTTCTTGAATTTTAGCTGGTAACAATGATTTTGTAGCTTTGTATAATAGTTGTACCGTATAAAAGTCAACTAAATCATACAGTTTTAATAGATTAGATTGCAGAAATAATTTGTTGGAGTGCTCATAATATCCAGCCTTATTAATTGTTCTGATTGCTCGTTTCTGGAGTATGAAAAGGGAATGTAATGAACTTTTGTAATTGTTACCCCAAATTTCTATACCATATGTCAGATACGACATGACCAAAGAACAGTACAGCAGATGAAGCGCTTTATACTCCAGCACATGCTTAGTTTGATTAATCACTGCAATACTTTTTGAGATTTTATTTTGAATGTGTCTGATGTGCGGTTTCCAATTCAGTTTATCATCAATAATCATCCCCAAAAATTTGTTTCAGACACCTTTTCTATTGTAATATCATTTATAAAGATTACCCGATCCTGATATTTAAATTTACCAAACATCATTACTTTAGTTTTATTTAAGTTTAGTGAAAGCTTATTAATATCCATCCATGATTTTATCTTAGTGAATTCCAATTTTGCTATATCAATGAGATTGTTGAAATTATCATTAGAATAAAAAATATTGGTGTCGTCAGCAAATAATATCATTCTTAACACTTTAGACACATTGAATACATCATTTATATAGAGATTGAACAATTTAGGACCCAATATAGATCCTTGAAGAAGAAGCTTATTATTTAACTTCTGGTTCTATAGTAAACAATACAAAACTGCATAATAGTTCTTTTTCTTTTTAAAAGTGCAACTGAAAATCTATTTTGTGCCTTAACAATTGGACTAAAAAAACAAACAATTTTACTGTATTTAGGTCAGATATTTGTTTGGACCAGCAGAGGGCGCTGGTAACCCTATGGTCGGTTGGCATGCAGATATTTTGCAGTGAAGAAGAGATGCTATGCTAGCAGATAGAGCTAATAGAAAAACGTGACTTTTACAGATATTCACATAATATTACAGATAATCTTTCGGTGCTAAAGGGGTAATGAATCATTTATGAATATGTTTAAGAGTAGAAGGCGGCCAGAAAGAAAGTATTAGCAAATTTCGCTCGCCGCCAACACTTCTAAGTAGCGCCCTCTGTTGGTTAAAAAAAGTACTGAGATTCAATTTTCACAGCATCGATGTGAATCGTTATACCTATGAATCGATTTTTAACTGCCTTACGATTAATCGTTACATCCCTATTGATTACGTTTCAAAACGTTTTAAAACAATGCGGAATCAACCGCATGCGACAGCGGACGGAGGGTTAGACGGAGAGGGGGGAGGAGCATCTGAGCAGCATGTACACTGATATACTAGCAAAGCTCTCAAGTGTCACCCGTTGAGCGTGAGACATGCACATTTCAACCTGATGTGAGCCACGGAGTAAGTGTATGCACGTGGCTCATGCGCGCGCGTGTGAGAGTGAGCCCACGGAGGAGAGATGAAGAGAGTCTGACACAGCAACCGGCACATGTAGCGCGTCACACACATACACACACACACACACACACACACACACACACACACACACACACACACACACACACACACACACACACACACACACACACACACACACACACACACACACAAAAGATAAGCACCCCGAAATGTTAAATGCTAAATAAATTGTTTTATTTGAACAAATGTATGTGTCCTTTATCAGATTCTACCTAAACTGCTGCATTGGTGCAAACTTTATCAATTTATCATGCGCATGTCCCATAGAAATAAACCTGGGAAATCGCACACGCTCTTTTACTTTGCACCCACAAATATACCCTTTTATAACACTACAGAGTATGTACACCTCTTTGTACATCCAACCTTCAAACACATACTCATTTGGTCTATTTATGCTCCCACATAAATACATACTTCTGACAGGCACTGTACTAGGAGTGAAAAAGAAAGGTAAGTATTGCAAAGTTCCCCAAATTTGGCAGAAAAGTGCCGGCAGTAGCGGTTGAGGTTAGTGGAAAGGTTCGTGTCCAGGTATTGGATAAGGGTGATCAATAGGGCATATTTTGTAGAGGGCGTGGTTTCTTGCGGAGCGTGTAGCGGCTGCAGCTAGACCCTTCTTAAGTCAGGAGCAGAAGTGGTGATTTTTCAAAATATAACACCTGCGCACATGTGTGTGTTGTATGTGTGTGTGCGTGCGTTTTTGTGTGAAGGTGCATACGTTTGTATGTGTTTGTGTGTGTGTGTGCGCACATACAGTCAGGTTGAGCTACTTTCACTGGTGCTGGTGGTTGAGGTGGAGGTGGAGGTTTGGCGCAGCTGTAGGAAACTTCCAGATAGCGAGTCTGCTCCTCACAGGGATATTCACCGAAGACCAGCTCAGTCACGGGGACTTTACAGGTTCTCTTGTTCCCACATCTATACACACGAACGCACACGCACACAGGATTAGACTCATAATAATGGACACACAATAATGGACACACACAGATGGACACAGATACCAAGCTGTGTGTCACTCACAGGTCCTCCACCACCATCTCTGCCCAGGGGAAGCTGCAGTACACGCCCTCCCCGTCGTCCGGGTGACGCTTCCCCTCGCCACATCGCGTCCCCACGCCAACCTTATACAGGATGTGCTCCAGGCTAATGCTGGTGCCGACGTCTACAAACACAATGGTTAGGATTAGTTTATAAAACGTCCCATCCTAGCATAAAAGCTACATTAGCATTTATACTAAAGTAATGTTAACATTAGCATTTTGCGAAAGCCATGTTAGCATTGCCATTTTTACTAAAGCCTTGTTAGTGTTAGTGTCTTAACTAAAGTCATGCTAGCATTAATGTTTTCACTAAAGCTACATTAGCATTTTATGAAAGCTATGTTAGCATTAGGGTTTTTATTAAAGCAATGTTAGCATTAATATTTTTACTAAAGCTGCATTAACATTAGCATTTTTCGTAAAACAGTGTTAGCATTAAAATTTTTACTAAAGCCACGTTAGCATTAGGGTTTTTAATAAAGCTGTTTTAGCATTAATATTTTAACCAAAGCTATATTAGCATTTATACTAAACCTACATTAGCATTTACATTTTTTAGTTATCACTAAAGTTTTCATGTTCTAGTTCAATAAGTCAACTATAGCATTTTTAATTGTTAGCATTTCATAATCTATATCAGCATTACTGTTTGTTCACTAATATGACATTTAAAGCAGTTTGGCTTTGTTTTCTAAAGCTTTCAGTAGCATTAGCAGCAGTAGTGACCGTTAGCACTTGCACTAGCCTGTAGTTAGCAGTCTTTAACATGCGTTCTCACCGCAGGACATCTCAGCGGTCTGGTTGTGACAGGCGTAGATCACCTCCGTTTCTGTCAGAACACAAACATGTGACTGGGACTGGTTCTCAACTCGTGGCTCCAGACCCCAGACCTGGTTTATGGAGCTAGCAAGCATTGAACTGTCTAAAACATGCTCATCATCATTGAAAGGCTCTCAGTAAGTGTAAAAACATGAAACCTTACATAAGCTTGTAATACTTATTTAAAACTGTTCTGTGAAGTAAGGTCAACGTTTGTTACCTTTATATGAGCATTTGCTACATTTATGTGCTCACTTCAAAGCTTTTGCAAGTCAGTCTTACCTGCAGCAAAGGTGGAGCCCCAAACAACAGCCAGCACTGCAAACACAGAGAGGTGTAAGGTCCAGCCATTACTACTAACAGGAAGATACACAGCTTTTATTCTGAAGGGGCATAATCCCTGAGCAACTGAAACACCCACAATATGTATAGAGTACAAGTTTGGATATTGAAAATATCTGTAGAAGAAACAACAACGTGATAAATGTGTTGTTCTGTTTCATTTTAACATGTTGCTGATTTGTGTAGATTGTTTCATAGTAATATTGTGTGTTTTTGTCTTGTTTTTGGAGTTATTTTGTGTATTAAGTTGTTTCATTTATTTTTCAAAAAGCAATGATAACAAAAAAACTGAGACTAAAGGAACTTCATACAGAGACTAGTCCACATGTTTAGCTTTGGCAGTTGTTGGACTGTGTCCTTTTATTGGGGTGTGTTTTAGATGCTGTGAAAGGTAAGGGCTGACTGACCTTGGTCATTTTTTACCAAAGCCATGTTAGCATGAGCATTTTTACAAAAACTATGTTGTATTACGATTTTTACAAAAGTCATGTCAGCATTAAGGTTTTTATTAAAGCTACATTAGCATTAGCGTTTTTTCCTAAAGCAATGTTAGCATTAACATTTTTAATGAAGCCATGTTAGCATTAGGGTTTTTATCAAAGCTTTCAGCATTAATGTTTTTACTAAAGCTACATTAACAATAGTGTTTTTACTAAAGCCATGTTAGCATTAGCATTTTTAATAAAGCAATGTTAGCATTAGCATTTTTTACTAAAGCCATGTTGGCATTGGGTTTTTGCTAAAGTTAAAATTTGTCTTGCCACAAAGCTTGGTTCTTCTTGATCTTCTTCATTTGTTTATTTCATTAGTTTTAAAAACATGTTGACATCGTTACACGTGCACTAAACCAGGGGTCTGCAACCTGTGGCTCTGGAGCCTAATGTGGCTCTTTGACTCTTATGCAATGGCTCCCTATAGCTTTTAGTTTTTTTTTTTACAATGGATATTAATGATATTTGACAAATAAAATCAAGATATAACAATTTGTTAACCTAAAATAAATCACATTGTGCAATGACTCAGCACTTTTCTACGTCACCGCCTGCAACATCTAGAGACATCAACTTTCCTGTGACTAACCTTAAGTTTTAAATCCCTGGTAAGATAACTAAACCAACATAAACACTATTCTGGAAGAAAATAGAGATTTTAATTGTGTGGGAACTGATTCATTTTACCGCCAATGTGCCGGTTAAATATGCATGTTTTATTTGAGGCAAGAAATTAGCAATTACCACATGATCATGTGTTATCAACTTCAAGTGACTTTTTGTAGCCGTTCAAATACATTAACTGAAAAAAAGAATTTTCTTCATATAACATTGTGTTCATGTAAACTGAGATGCAATTTACTGTTTTATTTCTTGATGCCATTTATTTTTATTTTAAACTGTTTTTAAGTTGCCATTTACATGATCAACAAAAATCAAATCAAATTAAATCAAACATTATTCTCAATAATTTTAACAGTATATAATTTAATTCACTGTATTGTCTTCATTGAGAAGGTATTTTTTGGCTCCAGGAGGACTTTAATCCAGGTGAGATGAGCCAAAATGGCTCCTTGTAGAGTAAATGTGGCAGACCCCTGCACTAAACACTGACAACACGGACCAATCACAGGCTGTCTGTCAGTGGTGAAACATTCTCATCTTTTTTAATTTGAACATTTGGTTACAATAGTTCAATGAGAAATGATGCTACAGGACTATTTAAGGACTGTGCAGGTCAGAGGTCGTACTCACGGCTGAAGGCGAGCAGCCTATGAAGGTCCATGTCGGCGTCTCCTCAGCAGTGATGGTCGTCCTCCTGCCTGCACAGTATTTATCAGCGGCCAACGCAGACATGCAGACGCCTGCTGCGGCAGCCGCAGGCGAAACATCAAACACACACACACACACACACAGCTGCTGCTCGTTAAGGAGAAACATCTGGACATGCTGAGTTGTGTGCACGCTCACCTTCTTCTCCCTTGTCTCCACGCAGCTGAACGGCGCATGGAGAGCGGTCAGTTTGAACTTTTGGGGGGCGGGGCTAATATGGTAGTTTTGTGTGCTTTTGTGATTATTTGTGTATGTTTGCGTGTATTTTTTCAGCACGTTTGACAGCCAGGTGTTCACTCTCACAGCTTCACTCACAGATGGCTGCAGGTATTGTTGGAAGAGGCGACATAGGCGTACCGAACGGCAATGCAGCTTTTCTGCTGACTCAGCATTTTTGGGATGAATAAATTAATGAAAAATAATGTAAACATGAAACTGCTGTTCTTCCCACAGATAGCATCCATGTGGTATTTCTTCTGCTTACATTCACCAACATGTTTCTTCTCCCCACACCTCACACACTCAAACCTCACATTTCTGACACTTCTTGTATGAATCAACCGTATGTGACCTAATCTGGTTTTATTTATTGAATGATTGTCCTTGTCCTTTGCTGGTTCTTTCCTGGTCGAGGTGATGAGCTGGAGGTCTTCTAGCGCTCGCTCACCCACAATTTCCACTGGATGTGTATCTGCTGCGTCACGGCAACAGAGCTGTTTCCATCAGTGGCCCGACTTTTATTTATTGACTTTTCATCTGCTTTTAACACGATTCAACCCCAAATTTTAATCCGCCGGCTGGTGGATCTTTTTAATTTAAGTAATAATCTTGTGGGCTGGATTTTAGACTTTTTAACACACAGAACACAGAGAGTCAGAGTGAACGGGTTTTTATCAAACACAGTGTGCTCTTCCACTGGCTCTCCACAGGGGTGTGTGCTTTCACCTCTGCGTTTTATTCTCTACACAAATATGTCAGAGTACTTTCAGAAATCAGTCTATTTTAAATATGCAGATGATACAGTGGTCCTTAGTCTCCTCCAGGGTAACGAGAGCAGCCATGGCCCTATAACTGATGATTTTATCAAATGGTGCGATGAATCATATCTGGAAGTTAACATTGTAAAAACCAGAGATATGATTATTGATTTTAGAAGAAAGACAAGGATCAACAATGACATCACAACCATCAAGGGAGTTAATATTGAATGTGTTCAATCCTACAAATACCTTAGGACCATCATTGATAACACTCTGAACTTTGAGGAGAACTGTGAAGCTGTCTGTAAGAGGGGCCAACAACATCTTCACTGTTTAAGGAAGCTATCCTACTTCCACGTGGACGAAACTATGATGATCCTGTTTTACTGTGTTTTTATTGAATCTGTTTTATCTTTTTGTTTGGTGTCATGGTTTGGAGGATTATCCCTGAAGGACAGAAACAAACTGGGCCACATAGTGAAATGGTCCAGTCGACTCATTGGTGAGCCTCAGCTGAACGTGGAGTCCCTGTACTCTAGACAGTTACAGCGGATCGCCTGCTCTATTACAGTAGATACCTCCCACCTTCAGAGTGTTGAAGGTGAACCTCCATCCGGTCGGAGGTTCAGGGTCCCAAAGAGCAGAACAAAGCGCTACAGGAACAGCTTTGTTCCAGTCACAGTTGTTCTTTTAAATAACTTATAGTTTTAGATATGTTATAGATATTTATAGTAGTTTTAGCCTTTTACTGTCCTTTACTGTGATGCTGTAATGATCTTTTAGTTGCTCAGTTGCCCCTCTTTCCTTTGGTCCTGGTCAGCCTGCGAGTACGACGTTGTGTTGTGAATTGTCTGTTTTTGTCAGTGCTTTGTAGTCTGTTGTTTTAATGTCAATGTAGATGCCATCCTCTGTTTTTCACTGTGAAACAAATCTACCTATGGGTACTAATAAAGTCACCTGAGTGGCCTTTATTTATCAAACGTTCATACGTTCAGAGTTGAGCGTACGACGTGCGTTCGACCAAATTCACACAAACCTCGGTATTATCAATAGTGACGAGAGTGTACGCTACGATCAGATCTCAGGTCTGGTCTGAGCTTGTGTCATCTAAAATGTGTGGATTTATGGTTCAGTAGCAAAATATGAGTGAGAATGAAAATAAAGTATTAAACAAACCTCAGCTGTCATTTAAACATAAACAGACACATTCAGAACAGATCAAAACACATTATTAAAACAAAATAAAATGAATTTCCTTTACTGATAGGACTTTTTTGGTTTTCTTTCCACAGAATTACATACAACCTCGCTTAAAAAACTCTGTTACCATCTGAGCAGGAGCGTGTGGTTCAACAGTGTGCGCACACACACACACACACATACGGGAATGCAGCACTGAACGCTGTTGTGAATCATTCATGCTTTTAAAATGTAAAGTATACCATAAACTTCATCAGTAATACGATAAATTATTGGTGAAATTGGCTACAGGCATAATAAACATGGACAAGGGACAACATTTAGTAATTTTTAAGGCTTTTCTAAGGGATTTCTTAACTAATATTATTATTTATTGCCTAAAGACAACTGATGCTGATATAAACGGTATATTTTACATGTGTCTCCTCAGGATCTCTGCTGTGAAGTGGTACGCAGTGTGCACAGGTGGGCAGACGACACCAATGAGCTCCTTTATACGGTGGCCTACAGGGACAAATGCACAGCAAAATGCTGCAAATACAGTAATGCTGCTGAACTGTACATTTAAGTCCAGTTTTCACACTGTCAAAATGCACATCTTTGTTTTGCTTCACCTCAGATGTGAGGATTTACTTCCTTTTCTTGCCAGTGTTTGTTTGATGTTAGTGGGCGTGGCCTCCGAACCAGGAAGATGTAAGGCCATAACATGTTAATGATAATCGAATTATTTCGCCGCATTTATCAACACCCGATCATTTACCTGTATATGCTGGGATTGTTCAGATACCAGTGTTCAATAAATCAAACGTTGATTCTGTCGTACGACACAATGTGAACTCATATCTGAACTGTTTTCACGCAAGGTTGATAAATGACGGTCATTGTGTTTCTGCGTATGTGCTCCATCACTACTGAGTAAGGACTCTGTCAGTCCGTAGCCCTCCAACAGATACTCATTTTTGACGTATGACGGAGCAACAATGCATAAATTCAGGAAAAATATGCTTGTGTGGGACAGGATGTAGTGCACAGACAGAATAAAACATCCGGTTTATTTTCAAAACAAGGTAACTTGTGATGTGTCTCTGTTGCAACGAGGACTCAGGAGATCTCTCTTGTTCACTCATAATCGTGCAATATAGTGAGTTGCAGTGAATCCAAAGAGAACCACAAAAGCCATCCAAACAGTTGATTGTGTCCGTGGAGAGGACCGGACCAGAAGGAATTCCACTTGGTCCTGCCCTGTAGATCTTCACTTTTTGTGGAGATTATTGTGATCTATCATGGATAAGGTAAATATTTATATGTGAAATATGATCCACTGCCGCCCTGTCCAGGGTGTAGCCCCGTCGAGCCCCTGAAGACAGCTGGATATATGCACTAACAGACTCCCGCCACCCTGAAAAGGAGCAAGAGGGTCAGAACATGAATAGCATTTTGATCCACCTTGAACTCTGAGTATTTTATTTTGAAAATTAAATGGATGTTTTATTCTGTGTGTGTGCACTACTTCCTGTCTCACACAAGCTTATCTTTGCTGAATGTATGCGTTGTTGCTCTGGCGTCCATCAAAAAGAGAAGGTCTGAGTATCTGTTAAAGGGCTACGGACTGACGGAGTCGTTACTACACTTCACTGCTGGTTTGTCTGGCCCCGCCCTGAAATGGTACAGATCCTATGTCAACAACAGGTCAGAATATGTAGCCCTCGGGAAAGCTCAATCCCATATCCATTATTCCAACTGTGGAGTACCCCTGGGATCAGTCCCGACCCTCTTCACACTCTAAATGCTCCCTCTCAGCCACGTCATACACAGACATGGAATCTCTTTCCACTGCTATGCTGATGATACACAACTCTATCTGAAAACGAACCCCTCTACCTCTGTCTCTGCCCCCTTACCATCTCCACCTGCACTCAACCTGTATTGAGAAGCTAAAGGCGTGAATGAGTCAAATCTTTCTACAATTTTTCTACATTTTCCACCATTTCTCACTATCCAAGATGCAGAAAACTCATCCACGCCTTTGTCTCCTCGAGGCTGGACTACTGCAACGCACTTCTCATTGGGATCCCAAGCAAGAGCCTCCAAAGGCTCTAATACTTCCAAAACAGCGAAGCTAGGATCCTGATCAGAGTTCATACATTTGATCACATTACTCCAATCCAGAAATCCCTTCATTGGCTTCCTATTCAGTACAGAATCCAATATAAAATCTCCCTTCTCACCCACCAGTGCATCCATGACAACGCCCCATCCTACCTGAAAGAACTTTTAACCCCGCAAACCAGCTCCAGCAACTCAAACTGCCTCTTCACACCCAGAACTAAGCTCTGCACAATGGGGGACCGTGCTTTCTGCTCATCCGCACCCCGCCTCTGGAACGTTCTCCCGGACCCCAAACCCTTTTGGTCATTAGCCACTTTTATTAGTTTTTAATATTATACGGCTTACTTTTATTTTATACTTTTAAACCTTCTTGTATTCCTATGCACTCATTGTTGGGTTTTTAGATTTGTTTTACATGTAAAGTGTATTATAAATAAAATGTATTATTATTATTATTATTATTATTAGCTCTATTAGTGTATAGACATCTAGTGGAAATCGGGGGTTACGCTACAGTGACACAGCAAAGACGTTTCAGAGTAGTTACACATCCAGTGGTACATACCTGTCAAGTATCCCGTTTTGGCCGTGAAACTCCCGTATTTTACCCCTCTTTCCCGCTATCTTCCCGTATTAATATTTTCCCGTAAATATCCTGTATTTTAATGTAATAATAATAAAAAGATGCCTTACTGAACTGAATGCCGTCACTAGCCTCGTGAGAACTGAAACCTGAAATGGCCTGAGTGGCAGTTCTCGCGAGATTAGTGCTGACAGCGGCAACAAACCCGGAAACAACTCAGAAGAGAGATGAATGAATGAAGACGTGCTGGCAAAAAAAACAAAGAACTGGTGTAAATACGTTGTAAAATGTGACAGTGAGTTTATCTTCATAAAGAGCAGCAGGATGTGACACAGTTACACGTTCTGTTAGATTAATAACTGAGATTTTAACGTCTACCACAGTGGAAGGAACAAGTAAAACACCATGAAAAATCAATCAATCACACGCGCCACAAATATACACTGCTTTAAAAAAGTATTTAAGAATGTAAAGTCTGTAATAAATGTGTCTAATAAGTCATTAGTGAATACCAGAGAACCACATGAGTGAGCATGAGATAATATCAGAAATTATATAATGAAAATAAAATGTTAATGTATAACTTAAAGACAAGCAATGTGAAATAAACAGTAAATATGCAACGTGTTGACTTGTATATAAACTGTAAGTATATTAAATAAACACGTGCTTCATATACACATTTATGATTTTATTTAGGCTGTTTTATAATTTAGGAATTAGGCCTGGGCAATATATCGAGATTCAAGATGTATCGAGTTTTCTATTTTGGCGATATAGAAAACTATAATATTTCAAATATCAAATGAAACAAAAACCCAGCCCTAGTAGGAATGTTCACAACATTTCAGTGTTAATAAAGGTCGACCTACCAGATTATAATCATATAATTGTATTTAGTAAGTGGTTGACAAGTGGGTATTTTAGATTTCTTGTACACCTATATTAAAATATAAGGGATACTGGAGTTTGGTTAAACGGGTGGGAAGGCTCATAGTGGGCGCCAGAAAATTTCCCTTATTTTCAAATCCAAAACTTTCCAAGTATGGTAGTAATCTTGTGTAATGCACCAGCGGTTAAAGAGCAAAGCCACTGTAACATGGTCCAAACATGTTCAGATGGCTCCTGAGGCTCATAAATACCAGTGAGCAGCTGGAGAAGAATACCTGGAAACCCTGACATTCCATCAGCTCCCACTGACAGGAAGACTAATAACAGGTTGAGCAGGAACACCAATCATCCACCCACATCGTTGGCTGTTACACTTCCACTGGTGTCCATGCACGATGAGGGCGGAGCCACTGAAACCTGCAGAACACCTAAAAAGGACAGGAATACAACACACACATACACACGCGCACACGCACACACGCATGTTCATGTAAAGAAATGAGTGGTTTATTTGGTGGCAGTACTTCCTGTAGTTGATCAGCTGATCGAGAAACACAACATGCAGAAAGCTCTGAGGAGTAGGTGTCGCACTTTAACTAGTCATTATTATAAGTGGTGACTCTTCAATCCTGTCACTCAATTTTTACATGAACCCAAACCACTCGCTCACCACAACACTATAACAACAGACTTCAGATGAAGCTATGCATTCATTTACAGTTGTTAGAACATCAGTGCTTAAAGTCAGTCACAGGATAACATGGTGACCAATCTGACCCTAACAGCAGCTGCTCTGAGTGCTCAGTGTGATCAAAGTTCAGCCTCTTCCTCCTACAGTCAAGGAGAAAGACGAACCATTCCACAAGGCTTCAGTGGTTTTTGTGACCGTGTGCGTCAGATCGCGAAGTTCACTCACTGCACACACTTACAGGATGATGA
This sequence comes from Gouania willdenowi, assembly GCF_900634775.1. Taxonomy (NCBI): domain Eukaryota; kingdom Metazoa; phylum Chordata; class Actinopteri; order Blenniiformes; family Gobiesocidae; genus Gouania; species Gouania willdenowi. Next base: position 30,842,334 of record NC_041052.1, read on the forward strand.
TTGAGAAAGGGGCGGGGCAGTAACAACACAACCTGACCCCAGAGATGACACGTCAATAAGTAAATAAACCTGTTACTGGTCATGTGCTGTCTGAACACAAACACACAAAGTGATACCAATGCACAGTGGGGTTTTTCAGAAAGCGGGTTATGTTCAAAATCTGAGTACGTTTGGGCTCAAATAAGGGAAACTCTGAGTTTCTGGTTCTAGAAACTGAACCTTGCTCGTAGGTTTTGTATAAGAAACCCTGGGTTTCTACCTGGCTCCATTTTAAGTTAATTAAAGTATACTTTAAGTACACTTTTATGAACTACACATTTTTTTTACTCATCTATATACTACTAGTGTACTAAGTTTATACTTTTTGTCCACATTTTAGTTTATCAAAGTATACTTAGAGTATACTTTTATGAACTATGAATTTTTTTTTACTAGTTTACTTGTTGTTATACTTTAAGTATACTTGTAAGTTTGCTTAGCATATTCCTTGTAGCATACTATCAATATACTTGAAATATACTTCTTAAAGTTAACTCATTGCAGTCTAGTAACTGTATGTACACTAGACTGCAATGAAGTTGATCAATAATGTCAAGTCAAATGTTTCTCTGTTTTTGAGTATGTTTTTAAGATACATAAAGTTAATGCAGTTGAGCACACAAACTATTTACTGTAAACTTTTAACTCCAGCACTAAATGATCTTGAACATGTAAGTTTATAACAGGGGTTATAATTCAAAGTAAATGTGTGCAGTGAAAAACTTTTTTATTCTGCTAAATGAAATGTAAGCACAATGACTTGACCTTATTCTGTACTTGGATCAAGATACTAAATATAAATACTTTGTGGCAGAAAGAAGTAAAAAAAGTATACTAATGTACAAGTATAAGCTTTTGTATTAAAGTACTAAAGTGTAAGTCTAAGCATAATGTCTATAATGTCTTAGCTTATACTGAAAAGCATAAAGAATAGTCTAAGTATACTTCAAAATACTTTATATAAATTATAGTATATAAAATGTATACTTGAAGTATACTGCCTTAGTTTTAGTACAAAATAAGTATACTTGTAGTACAAGTATAAGTTTTAGTATTAAAGTGTAAGTCTAAGTATTAATCGGAAACACTTCCGTTGCGGAAACCCGGTGGCCGGGAAGTGTCAGGTGAATGCATTTAAAGAAATGAACACAAATGCAAAAAGGTCACAACACGAATGCAAAATGGCCACAACGGAAGTGTTTCTGACGGACCGGTATTACAGACGGACACGTTTCTGGCGGATGTTTTTAACCCACCAGAACAGAGAAGAACAAGAAGAAGACATCGAAACGCGTATGAAAGTAAGTGAAAGTTGATTAGGATACTCTTATATTTTTCATATCAGGCTATCATATCATAATACCCGTTCGACTGTAATACCGGTCCGGCCGGAAACACTTCCGTTGTGGCCGGTTTGCGTTCGTGTTGTGACCTGTTTGCATTTGTGTTCGTTTCTGTAAATGCATTCACCTGACACTTCCCAGCCACCGTATCTATTACGTTTTTTGAACTATTACATCACAGTATTTGCAGCGGAACTGCCAAATTAGTACATCAACTCCAGATCCAACACTTCGAGCAATCCGCCATTTCTATTTCTCGCTTTTATTTTGTAGTCCAAGCTCAAGGATGCCGAAGTTACGAGAGGATAAGTCAAAATGTTTGGTTGTTGGATGTAGTAACCCACACGCTTCATTACAACGTCTCCCAGCATCAGAGCCTTTTCAAAGTGCCTGGTTGAGTTTTATTTTTCACGGAAATGTACCCACATCTGTGGGTAAGGTCATTTTTGTGCGCGCGCAGCACTTCAAGGATGACTGCTTCTGCAACCTCCGCCAGTAGAAAGAAGGATTTGCCGAAAGACTTTGTCTGATTGAGGGTTCAATTCCTTCTATCTTTGGAGACGACGAACAGAGCACTTCGGTAAGCTGTAAATAACGCTAAAAAGTGTTATAAGACGTCCCTGTCATTGTTTTGTTAGCATTAGCAGTTGCACCATCTTCATATGTTAGCGCTGTGTGCTCGTTTTAGATCCTTGATGATATGGCCTACGTGGTTTAATTTAAATCTAAAGTTTTCATTAGTCATTTCATTTTGCCGTTTTTGTCTTTGAAAAGACTGTATTAAAATGCATTTCGTGACGTTAGCTTGGCGCTAGCGTTAGCTCGGCGCTTGTGTTAGCTCACTTGTTAGGGTTCTGCAGGTTCATCATCTTCATTTTCATCTCGCTCCGCTGGGTCCGACTCTGGCTCAAACATGTAAGGCTGGATGGACAAGTATTCTGTTGTTGACATTGTGTAAATAACCTCTGAATAAAAAGTTTATGCGCCGCTACATAGCCCTATCTCTTCTATCAAACTACAAAAATGGCCGAGCAGGGTGGAGTTGAACCGAGTGTCACCTGAAGAGGGGGCGGGGTATGGAGTGTCTCATTTGCATTTAAAGAGACCGCACCAAAAGGAGTTGCTCTCAGAAGCACATCAGAAAAGGGGTAGAAAAGGGGCCTGTGGAGCTATAATAATGAGGAATTCAGACCCAAGCATTGCAGTTCCTCTTTATATAGACCATAACTGTATGATTTATATGTAAAAAGGAAGGATTTAAAACATGATATGTCCCCTTTAACATTTAGATTAAACATTTAACATTTAGATTTAACATTTAACATTTAGATTTAACATTTAACATTTAGATTTAACATTTAACATTTAGATTTGACATTTAGATTTAACATTTAGATTTAACATTTAACATTTAGATTTAACATTTAACATTTAGATTTAACATTTAACATTTAGATTTAACATTTAACATTTAGATTTAACATTTAACATTTAGATTTAACATTTAACATTTAGATATGGGCGCCACTCTTATCTATCCTTGATAGTGTGTGTGTGCGTGTATATCTGCATGTGAGTTTGAATTTGGCCTTCAGCAGAGACTCTGTGTTGCACTGAGTACAATACGATCTGTACTGTTTAATTTAACATGACTCAGCTGTTCAAAAGTGCAAAGAGTAATGGAGTCATCATGTATTAAAACATGACAAATTGTACACATGAACATACATTTGACGATATTATGATGAATATAATTGCCATAACAACTTAGATTTAAGATTTAGATATAACATATAACATTTAGATTTAGATTTAACATTTAGATATTGATTTAACATTTAGATATAACATATACCATTTAGATTTAGATTTAAATATTTAGATTTAATGCTTATTTTCACCTCTATATATGTGTTTAAATGTTGTGTTAAATGTAGGAAATTGTGCTAAATATGAGAAAAGTGAGATAAATAATGAAAACATGTTAGCTAATACTTTTATACTACATTTTTACACTTGGCACCCCATACCACCTTAGATATTTTTATACTGCATTTTATTTTAACTAGATTTATATTTCAGAAAGTTTAAGTATAGGATACAGTTATTTGATGTTTATTGTGTGTTATGTGTATAATAATAATAATTAAAACAATTTTAATCCTTTTTTACCTACTTTTTTTTCTATTTTTGTTTTTTTTTTTTTTTTTTACAATTACTAGACATATAAACCCAATTTTAATTCCAGGTGACCCCACATGAGTCCTGACCCTAAGGTTGAAAAAACTGCAATAACCTATTGACTCCATATCCATTGCTTGTATTTCATAAATCTGTTCTACTATATTTTAGTGATTTGTTGAATATTGTGTTTGTGACATACTTTTGCTAACTAACACACAGACAAAGTGTGTCTATAAAGATAGAATGATTAGAATCCTGGGAACACTCTGGCCACCTACATAAGAGTTGATGGCAGCAAAATTTAATCTTCAAAATATATATGTTTTTAAATGATTTAATTTCCAATTAAGATCTGACATGCAAAAGGAATGCTCCAGCATTTAAATGTTGTAGTTTATTTCAAACTAAATAATATATTGCCTAAAAAAGCTGTGAGCGTTTTAAAGCTCTGATTAATTGAGTAAACGGTTGATTTCCCCCATTTCACCTTCTCTTCATGAGCATGATGCTCCGTGTCACATCCACAGTGCAGCAGTAGATGTTGGTTGTACCATTTGCACAGTTTTAAAGGGGGTGGTAGCTAGGGCCTTGATGCAGCATGAATAATTGTTTTAGAGCAAAACTGTCTTAAATGATAGCTCAATGTTGACAGGTAGTCATGGTAACTTAGGATAAGTTATAACAGCTCAATGTTGACAGATAGTCATGGTCCGGCTCTGCAGACACATACTATGCATATTATTTCCCTGTCGTCACGTCACTGGAGAGATGAAGCGATGGAGCGCAACAATGTTCAAGCGACTCATCACGGCGATTTAAGCGACTATAGTCGCTAGAGTTGCGTTCAGTGTGAACGCACCTTTAGAACAGGCTCATATTCCCCAAACACCTACAGGAGAACTTCTAGCTCCATCAGGGTTAATAAGTTGCTCTCTTCTGGCTCGTTGCCATCGTAGCTCATGGTATTTTTGCTCCATCTTCGCTTTTTATTGCACTCGTGCACATGAGTACCTCAAGGTTTACATACTCAGTTGATTGACTCACTTCATACCAGCTGTAATTGACCCGGATACTCTAGAGTTTCCCATCGTGGGGTACGTTAACTCAGAGTTTATGGATAGACTCAGCAAAGTCTTTGTGTCATTTCATGTTTTAATATTTAACAAATATAAAATACACAATATATTACAAATACAATAATACAATTCAAATAGAGTACAGTATTCTGTATTCATCCTGCAGGGGGCAAATTTACTGTCATGAAAGCTCAACAAAAAAGTGCAATAAAAAAGACAACAGAAAAATCCGAAAGACACCCAAAAAATAGTGCAATGAAGATAAAACAAAATAGACAATAACAGAAGCTATATATAAATGGAAAAATATAAATAGAATATATATATATATAAAGAATAAAGATATATGCATATTTACATGTGGGGGGCAAGGAGATACATTTAAAGACACTTAATTACACAATGTGTGTTTTTAAATGAAACTTTACAAGATAATAATGACTTATCTGTCTTTATTTTGCCAGTCCATGAAACAAACTAATATTAGACAGGTTTATTATTTACCGTTCTGTCTATTTGTTTTTTCTTGTATTTTGTCAACAGTGTTGTTATTGTTGCTTCACTGTAAAATAACATGTCAATGCAAGTGTAAATAATTTGATAAAGTGTATTTACGTAATTGTACTCTTTTTAATCATTAAAATAGTGCAAATGTTAAATTTGTAATAATTAAAACAAATAACAGCCTCACCTGATGTTCTCAGTTATCAATATAGTATTTATCCATAAATAAATATGATTTCTTTAGAAATAAACACCTCAGACTGAATCTCTGTCCTCACATTGTTTTAGAGCTTCTGTCCAATCAGAGCCCTCTGGTCTAAAATCACAGCCTCAAGTCCCGCCCCTCGTAAATTGTCCCCTGTTTAGCCAATCCAGAACTGATCTGGAACCTGGACCAATCAGAGAAGCTCTTGATAGAATTTGCCCTTATATGGCCATGATGAGCTCTTAAAACCGGAGCCACCGAAGTTCTAGCTGTGGTTGACAGAGGACACACCTCACTCACCTGCGCAGGTAAGAGTTCAGTATCACTTTTATATCTCTGTGTGTGTTAACACATAAATAGGTGACTTGTAAGATTCTGTCATCATCTTATAGTAGTTCAGGTGTGTGTGGGTGTAAAATAAAAACGTTTTTTAGAGCACGAGGTTATTATGGTAAGTTGACTTGATTTAAATAGAGCTTTTATGAAGTCCCAAAGCGCTTTACAATATCAACTCATTCAGCCATCCACACACCAATGTGACTGAGACTGGGATTGAACCCTCAACCTCTCTACCACCTGATCCACGGTCGCCCATTATTGTAGATGTCAGTGTAACACAGATCCTCAACCTGTGGGTTGGGGCATAAAACAGGTCATGGATGTTTTTGGACCAAAAAGCTAGAAAAAATAAATGTAATACTTGTCAGTATTTAGAAAATAACTGTAAATGTTTGAGTTAACACAGAAAATGAATTTTTATTTATTTTGTGATTTATTCAGATTCATTTTTGTAAAAGTGTGTTTTATTCTATTTGCATATTTATATTGTATTTTCTTTTTCTGTGTATGTTAATGTTGTGTATTTGGAGTCATTTTTGTGTTTTTCTTGTGTTAATGCTCTGACTGTTCATTATTCTAACTAGTACAGTAGCTCTTCAGCGATTGGCTCTGGCCGCACACGTGACTCTAGCTTGCTATTGTGATTGCCTCTAGCACGCACCGGAGCGGAGCTGTGCAATGATTGGCTCTTGCACACGTGACTGGATTGGCTCTGCTTCGTTCTATAGACAATTTTATGAAATTATTCATTAAATGGACTTTTTTCATTCATGTATTTCAGTACAAACCAATCCAACGTCGCACAGCTTTGAATCAAGCTGCAACTATGTAGCAAGTATAAGCTCTGTGTGTCCCTGAACACTAGAGTTAGAGAGACAGACAGACACAGAGATTCCTTGCTTTAATAGAGGTATTCACGGTGCGTCATCAACCAGGAAATTGCCATTTTGGAGATAAGCAGCCAGTTTACAAACAGCCAGTAGTTCTACATCAGGAGAGCAGTGACATAACACTAGCTCACTGTTGGTGTCCACTCCCTGGAGAACAAACTGGACTACCTAAAGCTGGATTTAAATGCAAGTTGGGAGATGAGGGCGGGGGTGTTTGCATTAACACCAATAACAACTGGTGCAACAACAGTGAGCTAGTCTCATGTCACTGCTCTCCTGATGTAGAACTACTGACTATAAAATGCAGACATTGTTATCCCTGATCTGTTATAACTTTTGGCAGTCTATAAAACTCAACGTTTTTCATGGTCTGATTGGTTAGTACAGCCAAAAACAAGGCAATAGTGCACCATTTCCTCTCAAAATGTGTGCTGTTTGTAAACCTGCTGCTTATCTCCAAAATGGCAACTTCCAGGTTGACAACGCACTGTGAAAACCCTTTATGGAGATACTGACGTGAATGTGACCCTCAAATCAATTATATTTTTGTGGCTATGGCTAAAGTTGCTCACTTCTGTTTTTACTCTTTGGTGGTTTAACACATTTTTATAAAACTCTGTTAAATTAACAGTCACTAAGATTAGATTCAACTATTTTAACATGATTTAAATGAAGGTATTTAATGATCAGGATTAAATAAGCAGGCTTTGTGAAATCATGTTCTCATTTTGTTGTCCTGTTGTGTTTATGGAGTAATTTTTGTGTTGCCTTGGGGCTGCATGAAGCCCATGACTGATTTATGATATACATTGACACATAATACTTTGTGAAGCACCAAGTATTACCACACACTGAGCACAAAACCCACAAGAAAAAAGCATGTTAACTGAATGAGCCTCATGACAATGACCTTAAAGTTTTCCAAGTGTGTGACTGATCAAACATCTGCTCTCAGACATGGATGAAGACATCGCCGCCCTCGTTGTGGACAATGGATCTGGAATGTGCAAGGCCGGGTTCGCCGGAGACGACGCTCCCCGAGCTGTGTTCCCATCCATCGTGGGACGTCCCAGACATCAGGTAGGTGGTCAGGGAGCTGATGGAGGGCCGGGCACAGAGAGGCGGGGCTGCTCCTAAAGCTTGTGCTGTGCTGCTCCTACAGGGCGTGATGGTTGGAATGGGTCAGAAGGACAGCTACGTCGGAGACGAGGCTCAGAGTAAGAGAGGAATCCTCACCCTCAAATACCCCATCGAGCACGGCATCGTCACCAACTGGGACGACATGGAGAAGGTCAGGCCTCCTGTCAGAGCTTAGCTTAGAGCAGTGGTGTCAAACTCATTTTTGTTCAAGGGCCACATATGACCCAGTTTGACCTTAAGTGGGCCAGACAACTGTTTTGCTTTTTGTGAAGGAAAAAGCGCAAATTCAAACAAAATCTTCAATAATAAGCAGTTTGGTTAAAATTCCTTGAGTTTACAAATTTCCAGAAAATTAGTTGTAAAGTGATTTGCCAGAATTCTGTGGGATAATTTGCATGAATTGTCCAGAATTTTGAAAATAATTGGAATTTAATATTACTGTAAATGTGATATTGCAACTGCCATCGTATTTTATCAAGAACTTATGATTATTTACAGAAGTGCTGTTTTTGCTGCATTTTACTTTAAACCAAATCTTCCTGTGGGCCGGATTAGATGCTCTGGCGCGCCTCGAGTTTAACATGTCTTAAAATTTGTGTAACATGCCCACTTTAGTGCGTCACTGATGCTTCAGCTTCTCACTCAGCGTCTGTTTGCAGATCTGGCATCACACCTTCTACAACGAGCTGCGTGTGGCTCCTGAAGAACATCCAGTCCTGCTGACAGAAGCTCCACTCAACCCCAAAGCCAACAGGGAGAAGATGACCCAGGTTGGTCCATGCTAATGCTAACTCTGATGGTAAACAGCATGGGGAGAGATTTGTCTCAAATATATCCACAATTTACACGTGATTTTGTGTGTTTATCATGAATCATGTATAAATTGTGAATTGTGTGTTAGTGGATCGGCCGGCTTGTACATTTAGTTAAAAAAAAAAGAATTCAACACGGTTTTGCTCATATTTACATTCGAGATTCTGATCCACATGCTTAGAAAGCACCACTCCTCCACTAGGGGCAGTATTGAAGTCTCTACTGAAGATGAATTCCATTTTATGATTAAACATCTTGCTGTTCAAAAGCACATCACAAACTGTCTAGTCCGCTCTACCTCTATTCCGCGGCAATAGTCAACTGCTCACTTCCGGGAACTATTGTGAGGTTCCGTAATTCACCATTTCTGTAAAAAAAAAAAATGAAAAAAAAAAAACAATCCCATTGGCATGAACGGAGATGTCGCAACTCTCTCTAAACGTCTCTGATTCCATTTACTGATACAAAAACAGATGCTACAAGAATGTATTTCACTGCAGCCTTCCCTTGTTTTGACAGAAAATGTTTTAATAATTTTAACAGATTTTTGAAATGATCTGAAAAACCTGTGAAAATTGTGAGTCTATTTCTCTCTCTCCATAAACCAGCAGCTCAGTGTTCTCCCATCTTTGTTCAGATCATGTTCGAGACCTTCAACACTCCGGCTATGTACGTGGCTATCCAGGCCGTCCTGTCTCTGTACGCCTCTGGTCGAACCACAGGTCAGTGGCAGCTCGTAGGTCACGTGACCCGGCTCGCCCACACAGGCTAACGTTCCAGCTGCTCCTCCCTCAGGGATCGTGATGGACTCTGGGGACGGAGTCAGCCACACTGTGCCCATCTACGAGGGCTACGCTCTGCCTCACGCCATCCTCCGTCTGGACCTGGCGGGCAGAGACCTGACGGACTACCTGATGAAGATCCTCACAGAGAGAGGCTACAGCTTCACCACCACCGGTAGGCCACGCCCCCCCACTGGGGGCTCAGCCGCACCCCTGACACTGTCTGCTTCTCCGCAGCCGAGCGCGAGATTGTGCGTGACATCAAGGAGAAGCTGTGCTATGTGGCGCTGGACTTCGAACAGGAGATGCAGACGGCGTCTTCGTCCTCATCTCTGGAGAAGAGCTACGAGCTTCCCGACGGGCAGGTCATCACCATCGGCAACGAGAGGTTCCGCTGCCCTGAGGCGCTCTTCCAGCCTTCCTTTCTCGGTGCGTCTCAGTTTCTTCAAAAAGTGAATCCTTCACCAACCAAAAGAATCTTCACTTGTTTGTTTGAGAAAATCCAAACGTGGTGCAGGTATAACGACGTCCATCAGCTCCACACTTCAGTTCAAACTTCAAACCAGTGCAGCTCTGCCTGTGCTTTTATTTTGAAACGCACAATGACAAAGGCTCTTCCTGTGTAGACTCTGAAAAGTTTAAAGGCAGTATGTGAATTTAACCCTTGGCCCCTGAGCCACATGAGGCTCTTTAGCTCCTCTTCTGAGGTTCCATCGCTGTACGCACACCATGTGCTGCCATTGAGTATTGACTAGTTTGCTGAATTTGAAAGTCCCATTGTTTCTGTGACATAGATCAACAGTGTTGAAATCTATCTATAAATACAAGGATGGTGTGTGTGGAGCGAATATCTCCCCGTGAGTTCAACCTGAAACTTAGTCAACGGGTTCCAAATACTCTAAGTGTGTGTATCTGTTATTTTGGAATAATTTGGTAAAGCAAAACAGTCAAAACGTTAATTTTAAGATCACGGCTCCCTCGGTAAGAGCGCGGTATTGATTCTGGTTCCGGGTTCATGAAGTCACTGTTGCAGTTTGTTTGGGTTAAAAAAAAGGTCAACATTGAAAATGTTTTTGTACAGCTAAAGTTATTTAAGTTAATATTTCATGGTTATTTAATATTATTCCTGTGATTCCAAACTTCCTTTTAAATCTCGAGTCACGGACTTCACTTCCTCCTTCGTCTCATGACTGTGGGCGGTGGCTGTGCTGATGGTCATTAGCCGATTATATCACAAACATTCTGCTTCTTCAGACAGAGGAATGTATCATTTTTGTGAGTGGATGCTCCACTATGATTATTGTTTGTTCTGCACAAGGGTGAGTTTCTTCTTACATTATTCTATGTGCTAAGAAAGATGCTAGCAGCTACAATGTAAACGCACACACGGCTGATGCGCGTTCGTGCAATACACCTGGGTGAAAATACAGAACTCACACAGAGCTGTTTAGAGAGAGTTGCGACTTTGGTGTTGCAGAACGTTTATTTTCGTGGTACTTCCGTGTCTCTCTCAACAACCTGCGACATATGTGCAAGACACGTGTGAGAGAACGCACGGAGCAGATGACTCACACACACCCACAGACAGTATTTATAATAAAAATATACTAAAGGAGTAAAAACAAAACTGAACAATATTTATACAGAAAGTACACAAAATGACAACAGAAAGGCATAAAAATTTACAAAAGGCTCCAAAAACACACAAAATTACAAAAACATACATAACAGAAAAATACAACAAAAATATGAAAATGACTCAAAATACACAAAACTAAATACTTATACAAAAATACACAAAATGAAGACAATGCGCAAAAGTACACCAAAAAAGATACAAAAATTCACAAAATGCTCCAGAATCACACTATGGCAACAAAAAGCAGTAATTATACAAAAGACAACAGAAAGATACAAAAATACTGACTCCAAAAACATACATTACAGAAAAATACATCAAACAAAAAATTATAAAAATAAGTATTAAAAAAAAACAAACATCTATCATTTACATGTCCCATTAAAATTAAACCAGGGAAATCGCACACGCTATTTTACAACACTAGAGTATGCACACCTCTTTGTACATCCAACCTTCAAACGTATTCTCATTTGACCATAATTAACCACATTCTCTGGTGCAGGAATGGAGTCGGTGGGAATCCACGAGACCACTTACAACAGCATCATGAAGTGTGACGTGGACATCCGTAAAGACCTCTATGCTAACACAGTGCTGTCCGGAGGAACCACCATGTACCCCGGCATCGCAGACCGCATGCAGAAGGAGATCACAGCGCTGGCCCCGCCCACCATGAAGATCAAAGTAATGTTTGACACACACACTGTCCCTTAGTGCGCAAACCCCACAAAATAAAGGTTCCGGAGACTGGGGACCCCCACTGTACCTGAAGGTGGTTTAACAGTCCTGTTGAGACGGGGCTATCTAAAAGGGGGACTAAAGGGGAGAGCTTTTTAAAGACCATCCATAACGTCAGCAAAATGATGGTTAGTTGTTCTATGAATCTGTGATAACCACATTTATTGATCTGAATAATATCCACTATCAATTGGGCATTAGTGTATATTCATCTTAAAGATGTAAATACTTGTTTTTATCAAAGTGTCAATATTGAAACAATTGGTTTAAACAATTGTGAATGTGGTTAAATTTGTGAAAAATAATCCTGAAATATTGTGAAAACAGGTTAAAAGTGGTGGAAAAGGATTAAGTGCTGAAAATGACTTGAAAGTGGTAAAAATTGAAATTTGATGGACATTTCGGCGAAATGTAGCAAAATACATTGAAGGAGCAAAAAATATAGGAAAGTGGTTAAAATATAGTGTTGTAGAAAGGGTTAAAAAAGCAAAATGGCCTCATTGTCTCTTGACCCCAAGGTTGAGAACCTCTGCCCTAGTGGACAAACTGAGGACAGATGTGTTCTGTTTCCATTTCAAACCAGTTTAAAGTCCTAAAGCAGTCATGTGACTAAAGGTTAAACTAGAGCCTAATGTGCTGAATCATGCTGTAAATGTCCTTTCAGATCATTGCTCCTCCTGAGAGAAAGTACTCCGTGTGGATCGGTGGCTCCATCCTGGCCTCGCTCTCCACTTTCCAGCAGATGTGGATCAGCAAGCAGGAGTACGACGAGTCCGGCCCCAGCATTGTCCACCGCAAGTGCTTCTAGATCCTCCAGCAGGGGGCGCTGCAGTCCCACAGCTGCTTCCATCACTGTTCTCTCCTGTTTTCAATAAAAAGCCAGCGTTCCTTTACTGCTTTTCCTTGTCATCTTCTTCATATGGACTTTAAACTCCTGATCTTGAGAAGGAATCAAAACATTTGACAGATTTTCCTAAAGAATTCAACTGAAATAAATCTTTACTCTGAGCTCATCATTCGCTCAGTGTCTCAACCAGTGTTAGGCGGTAACCCAACATCACTTGACAGTAACTAGTACTGTAACGCAATATTTTTCTAAAGAAATGACGCCGTTACCGTTACTATATGGTGAGTTTGTTCGTTACTTTGCTAGCAGCAGTGTACTGCCTGTTTACAGTGGCGCTACATATTTTTGCGGGACGCCGTGCCAACCATGGTAAAACAGTAGAAAAAGCATTGCCAGCGTGTTTCTGTTTACATCACGTGCGCCAATCATGGCAAGTCATGCGAGTGCAGGACGAGCTTCTCAGTGGAAATACGCGCAGTATTTTTGTCTCCAGAAGATGCATCAGTGAAGCTAACGCTGCGGCTGGATTTTAACGGACTGACTGTTATCCAGGGACAGGTCAGCCAAACTATTGCACGGTATGTTGTAAATAAGCAGCCTGTCGCTGTCTACGTTTGGGCTTAAATGAGGGAAACTCTGAGTATCCCATTCCTAAACGCGAGGTATGTTACCATGGCAACATTGTCCGTGAATCAAACCTGGTCGCTGGCAGGTTTTATCAAAGAAACCCTGTTTCTACCTGGCTCTGCCCACCTGAACACCGTTTCTGAACACTTTAATGAACCTTAACACTCTTCTCTGAAACACATTAGTAACATCACACACCACAGACGTGCTCACATCATTACTAATGTGTTGCTTTACTTTTTTTTTTTTCTTTTTTTTTTGTGATAACGGTAGTCTTCTTTAACATTGTGAATACAGATCATTAAGTGACAGTCACTGAGAGGCTGATCTGCATTAAAACATCTAATGACGTCTGTAGTAATGTTCTCTGAATACAAAACTGGATAATATAAAGGGGAGATGATAATTTAAATAAATCAACTTTTAAGGCTTGATTGGTGTTTTATATTGTTATACAGTTAAATCTGTAGACCACACATCATATTATTCACCGCTCGTCACGTCACTGAAGCAATAAAGTGATGAAGCGACCAAAAAGTGTGACTAATTATGAGTGATTTAAGCCACTATAGTCACTGAAGACTGAACGCACCTTTAGAACAGGCTCATATTCCTCAAACACCGGCTTATTTCACCCATTATGGTGAATAAATCACTCTATTCCATTTGGTTGTCATGGCAGTTTGAATATTCTCTGATCCAATGATGATGGCTTTTTAACGCGCGCATGCACGTAAGTAACCCAATGTTTACATATTCAGGGTTGATTGACCCACTTCATACCAGCTGTAATAGAATCCGATACCCAGAGTTTCCCATCGCTGGGTATGTTGACCCAGAGTTTATGGATAGACTCAGAGTTTGTTAACCTTCCTTTATGGAATAACCCTCTGCTGAGTCACTTCTAACTGCAGCTCATTAGCCTGATATGTTGGTCGAGAGCTTTAAGAGGCGGTGTATTTTGGTTTGTGAGCTCTACTCTCTTCATTTAACACTTGGTGATCAAACGTGGTCGGTTGTTGGATCAAAACCTCAATCTAGAAAGTAAAATGACTGCGAGTAACTGACGATCTACAAGTCCTCGTCAGAAAGCTAATATAGATTAATGTTAAGGGATTATCACATCTTGTGCCTTTAAATGTGAAAATAGTGTTTATGATAAATTTTGGGCAGATGTTGGGTTAGTGACAATATTAAAATATTTTCAGGTTGTGTTCAGTTTTAAAGATTTAAAGAGATTTAGTATAGCCCAGTGGTTCTCAACCTTGGGGTCAGTGAAACATTGGGAGGGGGTCATCAGATGCCTTCAAGAAAATAAGAATGTTTTCTGAACCACTTGAGTACATTTTTGCTTATTTTTACCCTTTTTCTGCACTTGTCACATTTGACCCTTAATCCATCTTTTTTTGCATATTTTAATGCATTTTTTGCTGCATTTCTGACCCTAAATCCAATTTCATTGCCTTTTTTTTAAACCATTTTCAGCATCTATAATTCATATACAATTTCCACCAATTTTTACATCTAATAACATATGTTCACCCATTATTGTCACTTAACCCTTCCGCCATAGTTAATTCTTTTTCAAATTTAAGCACATTCACGATTTGTCATGCTAATTATTTGCCAGTTTAAACTAATTGTTTATAATTTGTCCAATATTGACACTTTGAACCCCTTTACCTCTTTATTCTCTCAATTTTTGGTCACTTTTTACCTATTTTATTTCTGATTAAAACAATAATTTCTATCTTTAAGATGACTATATACTACTACTGAAATAATGGTAAACTTCCTGAATAACAGTTGATATTCTTCAGATCTCTGAATAAATGTGGTTATCACAGATTCATAGAACAATGGACCATCGTTTTGCTGATTTTATGGATGGGCCCCAAAAATCTCTCCCCTTTATTCCCCCTTCTAGATGGTTCTGTCTCCACATGACTGTTCAATGTTCATGTCTGTGTTCAACCACCTTCAGGTACAGCGGGGGTCCCCTGTCTGTGGAACCTTCATTTTGGGGGTCATGGGCTGAAAAGTTTGAGAACCCCTGCTCTAACCTATTCATGCCTGAATGTTTCCTTTCACTTTATGTTATTAGTGGTTTAGTCATTAGACCTTAATTAGATGATGTAAAGGACTGTTATGGAGTAGTTTGGAATTTCAAAGAATCCGATGACTAATGTTAGTGGGAAGTAATGCTGGAAACATACTTTTCTTAAATTCTGTAAAAGGACATAAAGTACAAAACCACTTAGTGACACTTTCATTTTGTCATTTTTTTTTTTTTTTTAAATTGATATGTTAAGGTTTTATTTATTCAGACAACTTTTTTCAGGAAATTTACTTTGATCTCCTGATATGTTTCGACTGCCGACTGTCAGTCTTCCTCAGAGGAGTCTGCTGATCATGCCAACAGACATATATATATATATATATATATATACAGGAGAAACAGAAATACTGTTTAACACAAGGAAAACGAACATCAGAGGGAATGTGAAAAGGAAAGAGCAGGCCAGAAAGAACTCATACGCAGGGGCGTAGCATCACATTTTGGGCCCTGGGTACAAACCATCTTGTTGGGCCCCTCCTTTAAGTTTTAATATGTACACTTTTTTTTTGCCCAGAAACTATACAAGTATTCTTTTATAAGCTTTCTTTTTTTTTTTTAATTCATATTAACCCAGAAGTTCCAAACCTTTTTCAGGTTGTGACCCCATTTTGATACCACAAATTTCGGCGACCCCAGAGACATTTTTTTTTTTCTAGAATTAGTTTTTGATCATGTTTCTGAAAGTGTTACAAATACAGAAAAGCCAGGATTAGCAACAAAGTGACAAGTGTCCATCTCAGATATTTTTATATTGTATTTTAAATTATAGGATACAGTTATTTGATATTTATTGTGTGTGATGTGTATTTGAAAAACAATAATTCAAATAATTTTATAAATAGAATTTTAATCCGTTTTTACCTACTTTTTTTCCTTTTTTTTCTAACCAATTATTAGACATATAAACCCCAATTTAATTCCAGGTTGACCCCACATGGGGTTCTGACCCCCATATGATATGGAGTCATTGCAATTATCCAATGACTCCATATCCATTGCTTGTATTTTATAAATCTGTTCTACTATATTTTAATGGTTTATTGAATATTGTGTTTGTGACATACTGTAGCGTCCCAAAGAACTCTGGAAAGGACGACAACCTTCTTGCTTGTTAGCCGCTTTGTTTCTGCACAGAACTGTGGTTACTCTCGGCCGTAACAACGCCAAAAATAACAAAAAGGGTCAAGGCTTATCGGGCTCCTGCTCAATCATTTACATCTCAGCTCTTCTCCCGCACACGGGCCTCCCCTCCTCCCTGACCCGCCCCCTCATGCACTCACATCCCCGCTCTTCCCAAAGGAACCATCAACATTAACATTAGAACAACAACACTACAACTATAACACTCTGCAGGGATGTTACAATACTTTTGCTACAATTTGAGGGGCAGCTGGTAATTTTTTTATTTTTTTTTTTGGGGGGGGGGTATAACTAACACACAGACAAAGCAAACTTGTACAAAGGTTAATAAAAGGTAAATATAGAATGAATAGAATCAATGGGACACTCTGGACACCTACTTAAGAGTTGGTGGCAGCAAAATTTAGTCTTCAAAATCGTTTTTTTAAATAACTTTATTTCCAATTAAGATTTGACGTGCAAAAGGAATGTTCCAGCATTTAAATGCACGAGAGTGCACGTAGTTAATTTCAAACAAAATAATATATTGCCTAAAAAAGATGTGAGTGTTTTAAAGTTCACCTCTGAAAAACTGAGTAAGCGGTTGCTTTTCTTCATTTCACCTTCTCTCCCTTTCTTTGACTTTTTGGCCTGGTTGGTTTTCCTATGGAATCAGAACAGTATCATAATGAATGAACTCTTGCAGGGTTTTTCACAAATGCACATGCTTTGTTTTACAGTTGTATTTCAGATTCACAAATGCACACGATCTGTTTCACAAATAATATTTTCAGGCACACTTGTAATATAAATCCACAGATAAAGCAAATTGCTGAATGTGCATTTACAAACCGCTTCTGTGCTGTGAAACTTCTGTGCATTTGTGAGAGAAATATGTGGTGAATTTTGAGACTGCCCTGACGTCGCGGGTCAACAAACGTCACCATTGGCTGATAAAACTGATTAACAGATTCATCAGCCAATCAGATGTTTGCTTCCAGCCAATCATATGGCTTCTTACATTTTCTCCACACTTTTCACATATCAGTAGCTCTACAATTGGTTTAAAAGTATAGAGAAAATGTAAGAAGCCTGCAAGAGTTCATTCATTATGATACTGTTCTGATTCCATAGTTTCCTTTCTTGAGGAAATACATGCTGCACATCCACTGTATAGACTACCTGCTGCAGCAGCACATGTGGGTCGTACCATTTGCACTGTTTTAAAGGGGGTGGTAGGGTCCTGATGCAGCATGAATAACTGTTTAGTGCAAAACTGTGCTTAACAACCAGCTTATTTTCAAACAGGACCCTTTTCATTCCAATATAAATAATCTAAAAATGTTTAAAATGCGTCTTTGTACATATACTGTATAAAGCAGACTTCTGAGGAACCCTCAGATTTAATTTAAGTTTTGTATATTTCCTGTCATTCTCTCTATTTTTATTGTTGTAAATGGTATGAATCTTTTTGTGTCTTGGTTGACATTTTGTGTTTTGTTTACATTTCTGTTTTTGTGTGTGCATTTGTTGTCGTCTTGTGTGTTTCTTGACTCATTTTGTGTGTTTACTTTACACGTTATGGAGTTGAATTGATTTAATTTGCTTTGATCCCAGCGTTCCTCTCGTTCACCAGACGGGAAGGCGTCATGCAGCACTCAGGTAATCTGATTACATCTGGGAATGCAAACACGGAGGTTCCTGATCACACTGTTTGCTTTGGTTTGTTGAAGTGTACACAGCTCAGTTCCTGCCCTGGAGGGAATGTGCAGGACTGCAGCCCTCCAGCACCACAGAAAGAGAAGGAAAATGATACAAAAAAAAAAAAAAGGCTCTGAAAGATGTGGAGATGTTTTTTGGAAAGAATGTGAAACCTGACAAAAACAGGACAAAACCTCAATGACAAATACACACAACAGCAGAAAGGATGTGGAGCTGTGAAGAGTTAAAGAATGTTTGAGATGAAATCACAGCCTATTCCTGGTCCTTCTGCTTTCACTTTCTGCTTCTGACTGAGCTCCAGCAAATTAAAACAGACTCCTTACTTTCTATATCTACAGACAGGATCCCACCGTGTCGGAGCCTGTGTCTGTCCTCCAGCCCCATGTGGACCAGGACCAGGTGAGTAGAGAACTGCATCTTCTCATCTGCTATGCTTTGCGGAGCCACGACACAAACAGGAAAATGTTCCTCCTCAGAATCACAATATAAAGAAATTTTTAACAGAAATGTGACAACCAGCAATCTAATGTTAAACAAAGTCTGGGTTTTTATCCACAAACTCAAAATAAACTGAAAAGTATAGAATTGTTAACAACTACAGTAGGCTTGGGCGGTATCCAAATTTTGATACAGTTATGCTACCTCCCTATTTTACCACTGTATTACCGTGGCTAATTAAAAAATATGACGTAACTTAAAGAGTTCATGTTACGCTTTAAACATCATAAAAGTACTATATGGGCTTCATACACATGCCCAAAGTATTTTTTTAATTGATTCCCTCTATCATTAGTCAGAGGGTGATTTGCTCCTTTCTTACTGCAGGGTGAACCCAAACACCTCGCTGCAATTTGATGACGCGTTCCCACTTTGATGATGAATTTGACGCGGCACTGAGCTGGAGAAGCCGCGCCTCCAGGAAGCTCTCTGCCGTGATTGACATGTAAACAGACACAACAGAGCATTTCAGCGTCCTTCGCGCAGTGGCATGTATGTATTTTCTACAGTCTATGTATGTACCGGTGAACGCCCCGCCCCCACGCTCTGTCTCGTGTTTATAAAGCAAGTACCCACTTTCTCTCATTTCTGAATCTAAGTACCCCTTATGTCCAACTACCACATTTTGCTCAGAATACTATGAAAAAACTACTATAGATTATAACGATAGAATGAATGAGTGATGACACACATTTTAAAGAATCTCATTTTGTAAATAAGTAGAAAAAAACAGTATTTAGTGCCTCATGAATAGATTTATTTCTATAGTTTTTATCATTTATGGTCCTCTCCCTCCTGATGTGAGACCAGGAGAATAATCATTGTTTTTTTCTAATAATGTTCTAATCAGTATCATTTCTATCATCATCATTTTGTGAGTTTTCTGTGTCAATGTGTGTGTTTCTGGTTTCATTTTGTGTATTTTGCTTTTGTGTGTGGTTGGTATGATTTAAATTATTCCATCTTAGTCTGTTTCTTAGGTCGTTTTGAATGTTTCTCTGTTATGTTTGTGTATTTTGTAGCAATGGGTTTTTGTTGTTGTTTTGTGTGTTGCTGGTAATAGTAAGTATTTTAATCTCTTAGTGTGTGTTTTTGGTGTCATTTTGCAGATTTTGTTGTTGATTGTCTGTTCTTTTTAATATTCAGTATATTTTTCTCTTATTTGGTGTTTTTGTTGTCATTTTGTGAATTGTTGGTAATATTTAGTAGCATTATAATTTTGAACTAAAGAAATAAACATTATAAAACCCCATATTTTTAATGTTTTAATTTGTTAATTTTCCTTCTTTCTCTTTCTTAAGTACCACCTGTAGTGCCATCACATACCCTTAGGGGTACACGTACCACAATTTCAGAAACTCTGGTATATACAATAAAGTGAGTGTGTGTGTCAGGTTATTATACGTCTTGAAATTTAATTTGTTTTGTTTTTTAATTTTGTTTTTTAGATTTTACCTTTTTTTTCCTCCAGTTTTAGTTCGTTTAACAAGTAATTAAATAAAAACGGGGGTGAAAAATGAAGTGATAAATTAATGTACATAGTTTAAGACATGACAATATATAATTTAAGACCTAATTTACAAAATATGGACATATTCAAGATTTGAAATCATCAAATTTTGGTTGTTCCTAGTTTGTTCATGTTTCTTTGCCTTCTCTAAAAAAGGGCTTTAAATGGGTCCTGCCTGTCTTTATCCATGCTGAGTCAGCAGGTAGACGGGGAAAGCAGAATTATTTAATTTCTCTTTCTTCATTTTGCTTCTCCTTCTAACGTCCCACAGTGTCAAAGCCACTTCCCACCGAGCATTTTTAGGTCTATTATACGTCTAAATGTTCCTTAGACATCTAGTTTAAAATTGGTCTACCAGAGGTATAGAAATGAAAGTTTTATAGATGTCTAAATGTAGACTAGACATATATTAGACGTCTAAACAACGTATATATAAACATCTTAGAAGTTGAAATAACGTACAATAGACGTCTAAAATCAGATCTATCCTGTCTCAAAGCGACGCTGAAAAACTAGTCCATGCTTTTGTTACCTCTAGACTGGATTATTGTAATTCTCTTTTAGTAGGCTGCCCGAGCAAGTCGCTTAAGACACTTCAGCTGGTTCAAAATGCTGCAGCACGTGTACTGACTAAAACTAGGAGAAGAGATCACATTACTCCTGTATTAGCCTCTCTGCATTGGCTTCCCATAAAATATAGAATAGCATTCAAGATTCTTCTTCTCACTTATAAAGCCCTAAATGGACAGGCACCAGTCTATCTCAAGGAGCTTGTAGTGCCATACAATCCCCCCAGAACACTACGCTCTCAAAATGCTGGACTACTCGTTGTTCCATTTGTCTCTAGAAGTAGTATAGGAGGAAGAGCTTTCAGTTATCAGGCCCCACTTCTCTGGAACCATCTACCAACCACGGTTCGGGGGGGCAGACACCCTCTCTACCTTTAAGGTTAGGCTCAAAACATTCCTCTTTGGTAAAGCTTTTAGTTAGGAACCAGCTCATAGCTCATAGTTAAGATGCAATAGGCATAGACTGCCGGGGGGGTCTGGCATGCTCGGTTGGAGAGAGGTTGGAGAGGGCGTTAGGAGAGAGGTCATTTAGGTTAGAGAGGGACCGGAGAGGGTCCCATTCCTCTCTCTAACACTCCCTCTATGTCTGCTTCTTCCCTTGTGTGTTTGCTCCTGTACTCCTTCTGGCCTTTGTCTTGCAGGTCCGTGGGATCCTCAGTGTGGAGTTACAGAGTCTCAACAACTCTGTCTCCACCCTCTCCTCTGCACACACCCAACACAGCATAATGTGGATGGCTGTTCATCATAGGAATGGGATCCACACAAGGTTCCTGCTGCTTAACAGAAGGTTTTCCTTGCCGCCATGAATGAATTCATGTTGGGTGTGGGATACATATGTATGTGTATATACGTATATATGCATATGTGTGTATCCATAAAATGAAGAGTCTGTCCTTAAGACTGCTCTACTGTAAAGTGTCTTGAGATACCATTGGTTATGATTTGGCGCGATACAAATAAAAGATTGATTGATTGACTTTAGACGTTCACCTGACGTTCATTCATAAACCAAATATAAACCCAGGTATAGACTTAGACGTTGAGAACACTCAACAGTGAGAACATTGTCCTTTTCACACTCAGAAATCTTGTTTGTCCCATCAATAATAATAATAATGCATTTTATTTATAAACACTTTTCTAAAACTCTAAAACACTTAATAGTTGTTAAAACAACTACACAAGTCAGAAAAAACCCAACAACAATAAAGTAAATACAGAAAATACATAACAATCAAAAGTTAACAGCTTAGGAGAGGAGTGTGGAAGCAGAGGATGTCTGTCGCTTTGATAACATGTTAATGAAAATCTAATTCAGCCGCCGCATTTATCAACACCCGATCATTAGTGCGCTGGGATTGGTCAGATACAAATGTTTCATAACTCCCACATCGGTCCTGTCGTACGCACAATGTGCACTCAGATTTGCATCCATGTTCACGCAGAGTTTATAAATCTGGGCCACTATGAGCAATCTGAGAACAAACACTGTGAGCTAACAGTGAGGGAGGCACATCTGGGTGGAAACAGGAGGGAGCCAATCACTTACAGCACACACACACTGACAGAGTGGGAGTGAAAATGAAAGAACTGACAAAGATAATACACACACACACACACACACACACACACACACACACACACACACACACACACACACACACACACACACACACACACACACACACACACACACACACACACAAGGGAAATGAAAGTTGTTGCTCTGTGTGTTTTGCTAAAACACACACACATACACACACACACACACACAGCCTGTTTCAAAAGGAAAATGAAAGTTGTTGCTCTGTGTGTTTTGCTAAAACACACGCACGCACGCACGCACGCACACACGCACGCACGCACGCACGCACGCACACACACACACACAGCCTGTTTCAAAAGGAAAATGAAAGTTGTTGCTCTGTGTGTTTTGCTAAATCACACACACACACACACACACACACACACACACACACACACACACACACACACACACACACACACACACACACACACACAGTACACAGCAATACAATTTATGATGATTATTGATTGATATATTATTATGTATTATTTAGGGGTATATTGTGTCTGCTTATTTGATTTATTAGGTATATGTATATGAGTTGTTTGATGTATATTAAGTTTAGTATTTAAATTAGAGTTATTCTTATTTGTTAACGATTTAGATTTTGTGTATTTTGCTCAAACTGTCTTTTTTAGTGTTAATCTTACTGTCTGGTGATTATATCTGTTTTGCTTCTTTGCTTACGTACATGGTTGTGTTGTTGTTATATTTAGATTAAGTTGAAATTAGATGTTCTGAAACTGTTTGACTTTATCCCTGAAAAATAGGCTTTGAGAAAGTTGACCTGACTATATTTTATCATGTGTAAATAAGAGCTGTTGGACATTTAATTATAATATGTTAAAAAAGAAACCATGAAGCAGGAAAAGTCTTTCTTCTATGATCCTTGTCGTGTTTCATGTGAACATTTGACTCGTGAAGCTCAGTGGCATTAGAAGCATTAGCATTAGCGGCGTTCCTTTGACTTCGGTCATATTAATGATGTTACTGTGTGTGCGTGCGTGCGTGCGTGCATGCGTGTGTGTCAATGTTCAGGATGGCGGCTCAGATGAAGCTCCTCCTCCTCTTCCTCAACCTCCTCAGCCTGTGTCAAAGCTTTGGTAAGAAGAAGATTCCTGAAACACATGTGGGTTGGTCTTTCTGGAGTGTGTGCGTGTGCGTGCATGTGTGTGTGTGTGTGTGTGTGTGTGAGGTTGATCTAACCTGGGTTTGGTCTCACAGAGCTGAAGGAGGAGGACTGGGATGACCTGAGCCCAGAGCTCGCTGCACTGCACCGCCTCAGAGGACTGTCTGAGCGCATGACTGAGGAGCAGTTCACAAAGTACGCAACACAACACCACATTACAATAGTACACAACACAAGACCAAACAATGCTCAAAACTAGGGCTGTCACTTTAACGCGTTAATTGCGATGAATTCATTACAGGAAAAAAATAAAGCACTAAAAAATAACAGCTTTTTTTTTCTGTGCTGTGTGTTCATCCAGCAGCAGCAACAGTCAGCAGCTTCAAACACTCACTGGAGTTTTAAGCTGCTAATTCACTTTTTTTTCCCTCCTCATCTTTATTAAATACAGGAATAGTGCATTTAAGGTGATAATCATTTGTTTATCACCTCAACCGTTGCGTCGCATTGGGTCACAAACACGTCAGATCAAGTCAAAGGTGATACAATTTCTGCTCCCTGGGTGCCTACACTGCAGTGTTCACTGTGGAGGCGTGGCACCGGCAGCAGGCACTTCCTGGAGGGGACGGTTCAGAATGCTAGTGACGTCACTAGCATTTGAATTGCATGTTTTTCAGAAGCGGGCAAAGAAGCAGCTCAGAGAGCAGGATTATTGAGGATTGCTCAGAAATGCAGGAAGCAAGCCCAAAAATACTTTGGGGGTGTTTTTGATAAGGAATTAACATTGTAACAAGGTTAAAAGCTCAAAAAGTTAATTTGCATGATATAGGACCTTTAAATTACTTTATAAAGCCACTTTGTCGTATATCAGTGTTTTGATATGCCACAATAATGTAGTTTAAATGAAAATACCTCAAGCTGAGGGTGTTTCTCAGCATTTTTAGATGCAATTAAAAAAAGAGATTATTTAGATGAATTAATTACAGAGCATGATTAATTAATTGTACAATTTTTCAGATCTCTTGACAGCACTACTCAAAACACAAAACAACACAAGACCAGACAACACGACACGAGATAACACGACACAGCACAACATACCATGAGACCAGGGGGGTATTCAAAAAAGGAGGTTCAACAAACTCTGAGTATCCTGTACTATTACAGCTGGTATGAAGTGGGTCAATCAACCCTGAGTATGTAAACCTGAGTTACTCACGTCCACGTCCAACATTTGTTTGGACCAGCAGAGGGCGCTGGTGGTCGGTTGGTATGCAGCTAATCTAGCAGTGAAGAAGAGATGCTATGCTAGCAGACAGAGCTAATAGAAAAACGTGACTTTTACAGATATTGACATAATATTAGAGATAATATTTCGGTGCTAAAGGGGTAAGGAATCATTTATGAACATGTTTAAGAGGAGAAGGCGGCCAGAAAGAAAGTAGTAGCATATTACGCCCACCGCCAACACTTCTGGATAGCGCCCTCTGCTGTTTAAAGAAAGTACTGCGATTCAATTTTCACAGTATCGATTTTTAACTGCCTTACGATTAATGGTCTGACAAGAGTGTCAAGGTAAATTAAAGTGTACCTTGGGAAGCGGTACCATTCCCATATATTTGGAAAGAACACACAATCCATGACTGACTGGGATACAGGTGGGCGGAGCCAGGCAGAAACCCAGTGTTTCTTATCCAAAACCTGCCAGAGAGCAGGTTCAGTTCACGGAAAATGTTTCCATGGTGACATACTCAGGATAACTTACCTCACTTTCTAGAACCGGAAACTCAGAGTTTTCCTTATTTGAGCCCGAACGTACTCAGAGTTTGAACATAACCCGCTCTCTGGACTTCCCCCCAGACGACACACACAAGACCAGAAAATGTAAATGTTTTTTACTCTAAATTCTCTTATTAACATGTTGCCTTCCTTACTGGATAGTCAGGGAAGCCAGTCCTCTGGCTTGTTTACATGTAAGTCCTATCCTACCACAAGCCCAATGCGCTACCTAGCGAACTGAACGTGCAATGGGAGTGTAGTAGTGTGAGTGCAAGTGAATGATGAAATGAATGAAAATAAATAAAAAATAATAAAGTCTGTTTTCTTCTAATTTATTTTATCCTACTGTTTTAATTTCTTTTTATTGCTTCCAACCCTCTACAAATGCACATTATTTTGGGGTTGATGTGGCATAGTGCTCGACAAAACAACTGTAAAATGTGTTCAGTGTACCCAGCATCACTACGATGACGCAGTGAATCAACAAAACACAACATACAGTATGTTGAAACGTTTGATAGGCATATTTATTGTAGCCTTTGAAACAGGCAAAAAGTAAACTTTTTTCAGTGTAAAAATGAAAAAGTGCCTCAGAACATTTAGCAATGGGAATCAATAATAGTG
The DNA here is from genome assembly GCF_900634775.1 of Gouania willdenowi. Lineage (NCBI taxonomy): Eukaryota > Metazoa > Chordata > Actinopteri > Blenniiformes > Gobiesocidae > Gouania > Gouania willdenowi. The sequence goes on from NC_041052.1 coordinate 30,868,160, forward strand.
CAAAACTGATTCGGTCAAGTTACCAGAGTTTTGGTAACATGACCCGGAGCCGTGGTTTTAGCACGTCGAAGCTCAGTTCCAGAGGCATCACTGCGGACGACATGAAATATTACCACGTCGTCGTGGAGTTGGATTCATCCACCACCCGCCGAGTGATGAGATTGCTGCGAGACCCACCGGTACACAGCAAATAAACCGCTCTCAAACATCAGCTCCAACGTCTACCAGCTGTTTGACACGGAACGAGTGGATTGCCTAGGGGACAGTATTCTCGGGCTGCTGGGATCAGGCGACACCTCAATAAGCCTTTTCACACTCTGAAAGTGCGCATGCGCAACCTGCGGGGGTCATAGGTCAAGAGATATAAAAATTTAAACACAACGCAGTTTGTGCTATGCACTGAGATTTTCAGTTGACTTTTTGTACGATAAAGGTAGGCCTAATCTATCTGACATTCAATATATTGCAAGTGCAACACTCACAAGGCAGCGTAGCGCGCCTTGTGAGCCAGGTGGAGGTTGACGGTGCAAAACCACGGCGCTGACACAGCGATACACATCTACAACAATGAGTGACCCAAAGAAAAGAAGAGTCGACAGTGAGAGCTGAGTGTTTAATAATGAATGGACAAGTAAATACTTTTCACTGAAGTCCTGTCAAAGGCTGTATGCCTTATTATTTTCAAAGAAACCGCTGCGGTTTTAAAGGAATACAACATCCATTGTCACTTTTCCTCCAAACATGCTGATAATTATGCTAATAACCATTATTAACAAATTATGTTGGAGGGTTTTTTCATGCAAATACTTTTTATTTAACTGAGCTACTTTTACACACACACACACACACACACACACACACACACACACACACAAATATATATATATATATATTTGTGGGTGTGTTATGTGAACTTTCAAGTCCCACATGTGCCCATTGCCCCCCAAATAATCCTGACAAATAACACATGTTAAAAATGTGTTGAACCAACAGGGAACAAGTAATATAATATTTCATAATCAATCAAAAACTAAATTAAACCCATTATCTGAATTTAAAAAAAAAAAACTAATAAAAAAAACAAATGTAAAAAGTGCAGTAAAAAAAATAAATAAATAAATAAATAAATTCAGTACAAGTATGAAATGGACATACAGGGATTAAGTATCATCATGTTTCATAATGCAAGTATATTTCATGAATAAATCAAAACTGAAAAACTAAATGAAATTATGTACCTGTATAAAAAACAAATGTAAAAGTACAGCAGTCCAAATATTCAGGAAACAACAACACTGTTTACAATCTGTGCCAAAAAGCTAAAGAAAACAAAAAGTAAATCAATGTTTTAAATCAGCTAATAAAAGTTTGTTTCTGGTTCTGCTCCACTTCACATGCCGACGTAAATCATTGTTTGCATTTTAGTTCCACGTTACATTTTGATCCCAGTCACATATCCAATGCAGTCTTAATTGAATGTTCTTTTAATTTCTGATACATTTTAGGATTCTAAATTTGCCTAGTAATGATCTTTATTGTCGATGAAGAAAGGGATTTTAAGAAGATTGGCATGAAATTGAAAATTTCAACCTGTCATGTCTCCATTCTCTACCACACACTGTGAGAAGCACTGCTCTACTAACAGGCCTGTCTCTCCTTAAATGTACAAACGTTTCTTTAGAATTGGGGCTAAATTTGGTTGAAAGTTGCAAATCTGTAGCATATGGTTTATTTGTTATGAAATTTTATAAATTTGAACTTTAGACCAGAAGAAGAAGAATGTATGTATGCATCGGGTGCTGGCCTGGCCCATCTGTCAATTTTTAAAAGTCCATGTGGCCCTTCAGCCAAAAAGTTTGCCCACCCCTGTCCTAGAGCAAATGTTGAAATTTGTAAAAAATGTTTTAAAAAAAAGCAGATCCGTCATGATCATTTTTTTTCATTAGTTTTATTACATTTCATCTGTTTGTGGTGATGTGCAGAGAATAACTGGGCTGTGTTTTGTCTCAGGGAAACGTCTGAGTTTCAATCCAGTGCGAGGACAACCACTTTACGGTAAGAAGTGTACACTTTATGTTTCACACTGTCCAGGACACGCACACATGCTGGCTTAGATTCAGATTTGGGAATGTTGGAGCCCCCCCTCGTTGTGGATTGTCATTTTGTGTGTTTTCGTTGTCATTTTGTATATTTTTCAGGTATTTAAAAAAAAAAAACGTATTTTCTTATTTTTGAATAGCAGAGATGGCATCATTCAACACATACATTTTGCAACATTTTCTTCTCCCGCTCCCCATCCCACCTTATAACAGAAGGCCAGATAACTGAAGAATTACAGTTTACAAGACACACACACCAAAAAAGCAAAACAAAAAACCCAATGATAATCAATACACTACAATAATAGAAATGCAATTATATCACATCAACAAACGTCATCTGTTTACATTTTCCAAATAAGTCAAAAAAGGTTGCCAAACTTCAAAACATTTTTGTATTGATCCCCTTGTAGAGTAAAAAATTGTCTCTAATTGAATAAAGTATGTGACCTCTTTGACCCAACCTTGGTGGCACTATCCACTTTTGTAAAATCGTCAAGCAAGTATGGTACAGAAAGCAATCATGTTTGCCTTTTTCTCACCTAAATTATTTTTCAGGTATTTTGTTGTCTTTGTGTGTGTCTTTGTTGTTGTTTAATACATTTTTCAGGTATTTTGTTGTATTTTTTGTGTGTTTTTGATATGTGATACCCTAATGTATTTTAAATCCTTCTTTGGAGGTCTCTGGAACAAAGCTCAGTAGGTATAACCTATTGGTAATCATCAAAGTTAGAGAGCCCGTCCTACACCATAAGTGATCATAATGTTATGGCTAATGGATTTACGTTTTTCCTCCTGAGCCCTCACTGGGCCAGTTTGACTCTGGCTAACTATTGGGAGATTGATCAAGATTCCCCATCTAGGCAAGGCAAGGAAAATGTATTTGTATAGCGCATTTCATAGACAAGGCAACTCAATATGCTTTACATGATAAAACATTCAACAGCTTAAAATCAAGAAGAACATTTAAAATCAATTAAAATCATCAACAAACACATTACATCAACAACATGACCAACAATCTCCCTCTTAGTCATACGCCAGTAGCGAGCCGTGCATTTCACACCTAGGCCTTCAGTGATGTCCTACACTGAATGAATCCACCTCTTAATACCATCATTATGACGCCATGTCTCTCGAAACCATACATTTATACAGAAACAACAGTGATGTGCCGTGACCACTAGGGCTGGGTAGGCACGTTGCAAATCGAGACCACCAATGACAATTTCATATGTTTCTGCTGTCAAGTGTTAATTCAATTCAGATCAATTTTATTTGTATAAAGCAATTTCCAACAAAGTCATCTCAATGCGCTTATCAAAATATAAAATTCATAATAAGAAAAAAAAACCCAACAAGATCCACATGAACAAGCTTTTAGCCGTCTAACAAAGTCAATATCATAAACACCATTAAAGAAACATAAACAATTATTTAATATAGCCTCCATACTCTCTCAACAACATTTATCTCATGACACGGCAGCACATCTGTTGTTTGCGTTGGAAACACAGAAACACGGAAAAAATGACAACTTAGAACAGCCTCAGTGAGGAGCATCCACAAAGTCAATCCTTCCTTTTGTACCATTCACTGTGAAAAGTAAGAAACATGTTCTGACTTTACCTTTGCTGAAGGTCTGGTAACTCAGGTGTTGGTCTCCATCTTTTAAAAGCTGTCGTTTTTCCTTAAAACAAAGTTTCTCTATCATCTCTAGGGCTGTCATCCTGACTGTAGTGTTATCCCGCCCACTAGATAGAGAATGTAGCAGCAGCAGTCACGTGTCATCTATTCTCTAATACAGGTAAAAGCCAGTGAATTAGAATATTTAGAAAAACTTGATTTATTTCAGTAATTGCATTCAAAAGGTGTAACTTGTACATTATATTTATTCATTGCACACAGACTGATGCATTCAAATGTTTATTTCATTTAATTTTGATGATTTGAAGTGGCAACAAATGAAAATCCAAAATTCCGTGTGTCACAAAATTAGAATATTACTTAAGGCTGATACAAAAAAGGGATTTTTAGAAATGTTGGCCAACTGAAAAGTATGAAAATGAAAAATATGAGCATGTACAATACTCAGCTGTCCAAAAGGCGACCATCGACACATTGCACAAGGAGGGAAAGACACAAAAGGTTATTGCTGAAGAGGCTGGCTGTTCTCAGAGCTCTGTGTCCAAACACATTAATGGAGAGGCAAAGGGAAGGAACAACTGTGGTCAGAAAAAGTGTACAAGCAATAGGGATCACCGCGCCCTGGTCAGGATTGTGAAAAGAAACCCATTCAAGAATGTGGGGGAGATTCACAAGGAGTGGACAGCTGCTGGAGTCAGTGCTTCAAGATCCACCACCAAGAGACGCTTGAAAGACATGGGTTTCAACTGCCGCATACCTCGTGTCAAGCCACTGTTGACCAAGAAACAGCGCGAAAAGCGTCTCACCTGGGCTAAGGACAAAAAGAGCTGGACTGCTGCTGAGTGGTCCAAAGTCATGTTTTCTGACGAAAGCAAATTTTGCATTTCCTTTGGAAATCGAGGTCCCAGAGTCTGGAGGAGGACAGGAGAGGCACAGGATCCACGTTGCCTGAAGTCTAGTGTAAAGTTTCCACCATCAGTGATGGTTTGGGGTGCCATGTCATCTGCTGGTGTCGGTCCACTCTGTTTCCTGAGATCCAGGGTCAACGCAGCCGTATACCAGCAAGTTTTAGAGCACTTCATGCTTCCTGCTGCTGACCTGCTCTATGGAGATGGGGATTTCAAGTTCCAACAGGACTTGGCGCCTGCACACAGCGCAAAATCTACCCGTGCCTGGTTTACGGACCATGGTATTTCTGTTCTAAATTGGCCAGCCAACTCCCCTGACCTTAGCCCCATAGAAAATCTGTGGGGTATTGTGAAAAGGAAGATGCAGAATGCCAGACCCAAAAACGCAGAAGAGTTGAAGGCCACTATCAGGGCAACCTGGGCTCTCATAACACCCGAGCAGTGCCAGAAACTCATGGACTCCATGCCACGCCGCATTAACGCAGTAATTGAGGCAAAAGGAGCTCCAACCAAGTATTGAGTATTGTACATGCTCATATTTTTCATTTTCATACTTTTCAGTTGGCCAACATTTCTAAAAATCCCTTTTTTGTATCAGCCTTAAGTAATATTCTAATTTTGTGACACACGGAATTTTGGATTTTCATTTGTTGCCACTTCAAATCATCAAAATTAAATGAAATAAACATTTGAATGCATCAGTCTGTGTGCAATGAATAAATATAATGTACAAGTTACACCTTTTGAATGCAATTACTGAAATAAATCAAGTTTTTCTAAATATTCTAATTCACTGGCTTTTACCTGTATACTGTGAACTTACGTATAGCGTTTAGCATAGCACAGTTACGTGCAAAGGCAGATCTCTACGCTGCCTTTACACGTAAATGGATGTCATCTTGGGGACCTGACTGCGCATGCGCAAACACGTAAAATCACGCAATGGGAACGGAGGTAGAGGAGCGACGTGCCTTTGGGAGGGTGCGTGGCCTCCCTCTGCCTTACAGCGGAGCGAAAAAAAAAAAAAAAAAAGACTGTGCAGCTGTTCCAGGAAATAGCGCTGTTTAGTAATTTGGGCTATGAAACGCACAAAATTCGGACACTTTCAAACTTATAGGTACAGTAGGCTGTTGGAAATGAAAAAATAAATAATTTATAATTTAAAAAAAAAAAAAAAAAATTATAATTAAATAATCAAAATATCAATTCACCCTTGGGTAGGCACTGCCTACCTTGCCTACCCTGACGGCACGTCACTGAGAAACAAACATAGTCGAGTACAACCACTTTATTTCCGGAGCATTTAAAATCAATACATCCGTATTAACAATTAAGAGTAGTAAAGTAAAAGTTATATGATCGCTTGGATACTGTCACAACTTAAAAATAAAAGGCAATTAGTCTACAAAAGTCCACTAAGCAGCACATTGTCGCACCTGTAAAGCAGTTTCATTCATTCATTTCCGACAGTGGTGAAATGGTGTAGCCTACTCCTTGAACGTTTGATATAGATTAAAGCGAAACAATTCAGTCGCTTCAATGAAGTCACAGGTGCGCCAGATAAAGGCACATTATGGGCTCTGTCCTGACGGTAAAGCGCAGGCTGCGCCCGGCGCGGCACGGCACAGACCGTCAAGACAGGGCTTACGAAATAAAATCGCAAAAATATAGAAAAAAAAAGAAGAAAAAAAAGCTTTGTACTCACCAAACGACTATCCCCGCTTATTTGAACACAAAATTCATCCTCCTTTCTTTCCTCAAGAAGACTTCAATGACTGTTGTACAGTTTATCTGTCCGTCTCAGTTCCACCAATAAGTCCTTTTCTATCGACATGGAGGCTCGTGCTGAAAGCTGACTCTCTCTGAACCTGTGAGCCGGGAATACCGCTCGTAGTTGCTGCTTTGAAAGTGGCGCACAAACCCTTTTCCCGGCTGGGACAGGTTAGCTAGCGTAGGGGTTGGACGACCTAACGGGACACCAGCTTCCATTTGGTTAACGTCACTCTACTTTGAATAGTGCTGCCTCTCACTAGTGCGTATCCAATCAGAGGACGTGAACGTCAGAACGTGTCATGTTCAACGTGATACCTGCTAGCTGGCCCTGATGTCGCCAACTCGAAATCTGATTGGTTATCACAATCTGTCTGTTTCAGTTCATTTAAGTGTACAGGCGCCCCCACTGTTAATTCTGAAGGCCTCGGGAAGATTTCGTGGAGCCTGGCAACACGTGACAGCTCAAATATGATTGGATGAAAGCTATAAGATAAATATACAATCCTGGAAGCAGCACAACCAAGAGGAAGGCTATGAAATGAAGAGAAAAGACTATGAGGAATAATTTAATACATATTTATGAAAAAAATATATTAAAATGAAATTTATTTTCTGATTATGTTTAGGCCAGCAGAGAAGGCCCACTGTCATACGCAGTAGAGATTTTGATTTAAAAATGTTCACATGTGATGCTGCAATTTGTTCCACTTCTTTGCAGCATAACAACTAAACGCAACATCACAATGTTTACTGTGAGCTCTGGGCTCCACTATCTGACCTGTGTCCATAGATTTGAGAGACCTGCTAGCAAACCTGACTAACAGCTCACTGATGTATTCTGGACCAAACCCATTCACAGATTTATACACCAGTAGCAGAACTTTAAAGTCTATTCTGAGGCTGACTGGGAGCCAGTGTAAAGATTTTAAAACTGGAGTAATCTCTTCTGATCTCTTTGTTCTGGTTAAGACCCGAGCTGCAGCGTTCTGAACCAGCTGTAGCTGTTTGATGCTCTTTTGGGGGATTCCTGTCAGAAGACCATTACAATAGTCCAGTCTGCTGGAGATAGAATCATGCACCAGTTTCTCCTGATCTTTCTGAGTCATTAAACCTTTCACTCTGGAGATGTTCTTTAGGTGGTAGAAGCTGTTTTTGTGATAAATTTGATCTGACTGCTGAATGTCAGATTTGAGTCAATCAGAACACCAAAGTTTTTGACTTGGTCTTTAGCCTTTAAAGATCGAGAGTCAAGATACTTGCTGATAGGAGTCCTGTTTTCCTTGTTATCAAAGACAATCACCTCCATCTTGTCATGATTTAGTTGAAGGAAGTTTTCACTCATCCAGCAGTTCACTTTTTCTAAGCAGCCACACAACACCTCATTGGGACCATAGTCATCTGGGTTCAGTGATAGATATAGTTGTGTGTCATCTGCGTAGCTCTGATAATCAGCCTTATAGTTCTGTAAAATTTGTCTTAAAAGAAGCATATAAAGGCTAAACAGAAGAGGTCCAAGAACAGAGCCCTGAGGAACCCCACAGGACATTGGTAATCTGTCAGATTCAAAGTTTCCAATGCTTACAAAATAACTTCGCTCCTCCAAGTATGACTTAAACAATTGCATTACTTTTCCATTTAGTCCAACCCATGTTTGCAATGTGTGCAACAAAATTGTATGACCTACAGTGTCAAATGCAGCACTTAGATCCAATAGAATGAGAACAGATACTTTTCCTGAATCAGTGTTCCACCTTATGTCATTGATGACTTTGATAAGAGCAGTTTCTGTGCTGTGATGAGAACGAAAACCTCAATGAAATATATCAAATATTTTGTTGAATATTAAGAATTGACTCAGTTGGTTGAAGACCACCTTCTCAATGATCTTGGCCATGAATGGAAGGTTGCTGATTGGTCTATAGTTAGACAGTATAGAGGCATCCAGTGTTCTCTTTTTTAACAGAGGTTTCACAGCAGCTACTTTCAGGGATTTTGGTACGGTGCCTGATTGGAATGAGCAGGTAATTATCTGACACAAATCAGTGACAATTGACTTTACAACAGTTTTAAAGAAGTTTGAGGGTATTGTGTCAAGGCAACATGTTGATTAATTCAGCTGCTGAACAGTTTCCTCTATTGTTTTTAGGTTCACTGTAATAAACTCTAACATTGTAGTTGACTTATCCCTCAGTGGTTGAAGCTGTTCAAGCTTTTTGTTATTTTGCTGGTTTGTTCTGATGTTTGACCTTATTGATTGTATTTTTTCATTGAAATATACAGCAAATTCATTGCATTTTCCAGTTGACAGTATTTCAGGGGCTATCTGATCTGGGGGGTTGTGAGCTTTTCAATGACAGAAAACAATGTGCGAGAGTGTTGACATTTTTAGCAATAATTTCAGAAAAGTATTGCTGCCTTGCTTTGAACAAGCCATCATTGAATTTTTGCAGACTTATTTTGTACAGTTCTAGATGAATTTGGAGTTTTGTTGATCTCCATTAACGCTCAGCTCTTCTACAGTCAGATTTCAAATTCTGCATTATCTCAGTCCTCCTCCAAGCTGTTTTCTGTGTGTTTGGTTTTCTCTTAGTTTTGATTGGAGCCACCACATCTATGACATTACAGACTTTTGTATTAAACTCATCCAAAAGATCATCAACTGTCTCACCACTCAAGGTTGGTGTCATTGCTATGGCTTCTATAAACTGTGCACGTGTGTTGTCATTTATGTACCTTTTCTTTAAACACACAGAAGTAGAACAAGATACGATACAACAAGATACACAACAACAAGATATATACACACTAAAGTAGGGGGAACAAATTTTACAGTCTCTAAGTCAAAAAAGACACAGAAATGATCAGATAGAGCTAAGTCTCTTACAACAGCAGAGATATCAACACCTTTAGAGATAATCAGATCCAAAGTGTGACCTTGAGTGTGTGTCGGACCAGTCACATATTGTATGAGACCAAAAGTGTCCATTAAAGCATACAGTTCTTTGGCAGTATTGTCCATGTTATGGTCTTCATGAATATTAAAGTCACCTGTTATTATTAAAAAGTTGTATTCAGTGCATACAACTGACAGCAGTTCAAAACTCATCCATGAATTCTCCAGAATATTTTGGGGGTCTATAAACGACTAAAAACAGAACTCTTGAATCACCCTTCACTAAGAACGACATATATTCAAAGGAGATAAAATCACCAAATGTTATTTCTTTGCACTGAAAAATTGATTTAAAGATGTCAGCAACTCCACCACCTTACTTGCAAGTATGACACTTATTGAAATAAATAAAGTCTTGTGGTGCACTATTCATTGAGAACAGTATTACTGATTCCATCATTCAACCACGTTTCATTAAGAAGGAAAAAGTCAAAGTGATGTGTCAAAATAATATCATTAATAAGCAGTGATTTGTATACAAGAGATCTAACATTAAGAAAAGCTCATTTTAAACACTTAACTGGAGACACTGGTGGACTCTGGATGACAAGTTATAGTAGTCACATTTTTTATCTCTATTAAGTTTTTTGTTTTTCTTTAACTAAACAATTTTACCTGTGTTACCTGTCACCACAGGAATTAAAGAAGCTGCATTAACTCCATAAGGCCCTGACTTTTTCTGGTTGTTCCTAAAAATAGAGGTATTGCAGTCCAGACCCAGCACACATCAGACCTGTGTTGCTCTAAGTTAAACACAGCTGGCCTGAGGAGAAGAGTGATCCTGGGCCAGGTATTATTGAGGAGGGATGGGTGGTGCTGATTGATTCTTTAGGGGAGATAAAATGGGACCATGGTGGGGTAAAAGGTGGGGTGTCAGTCTTGTGCCAGCCAGAACCAGCTCATTCATTTGGGCAGTTAAATCCAAGAAGGCATGGATAGAAGAGAAGCTGAATGAGATGGAAGTAGGTGAATTTTGGGGTGAAGCAGGTGGACCTGAGATGTGGGGGGTGGGTTGACCTCTTCATTTTGGTGATTTTGATTTCCTGCTGGAAGCTCATTGACTCCATATTCTTTCCTTGTTGTTTTGTTCTCCGATGGTACATGTTGTCCTCTGTCTTTATCAGGACTGATAACAGTGTGACTGGTGAAGTAAAATAAGTTAGATGTGAAAAGTTTCACTCCAGCCTTGTTTAGACACAGTCTATCTGCTCTAAAAAGATGACGACGTTCCCAAAAAATCTGAAAATGTTCTATAAAATTTAGTGAAAGGGCAGCACAAACTGAAGACAAGAAATTATTCAGAGAGTAAATCCTTGAGAATTTCAGATCTCCTTTGCGAACTGGAGGTATCGGTCCACTGATGAACACTTTAGGCTGCAAACAGCTCACAGTTTTTAGCAGATGGGTGAAATCCTGCTTTAACACCTCAGACTCCTCCTTGGCGAAATCATTTAATCCAAAATGAATCACAACATTTTTCAAATGTGGGTAATCTGCAACAATAGGCAAGATTTGGTCAGCCTGGTCTCATACTGTTTCATTAGGTAAGCAGTTACCTTTCACGTTGCTGCAGAACATCTTCTGGGCATCTTTAACAGAAACTTCTCCCACTATTAGTGTGTGAGGTTGCTGCTTTGGCCTACCATGTCGCTTCGGTTTTCCTGAAGCACTTTCAGTTTTTGCAGTTCCAGAAGGTATTCCCAGGGTATTCCAGTGAGCTTGCTACTTGTAGCTAGCTAGCTTCCTACTTAGCTTTCCAGTTGAGCCAGCAAATAAAAAAGGAGTAGATGATTACCTAAGAGCCAGAGTCAGATGGTAAACCTCTACGCTGATGATACACTCATGTTCACTTCTCATATCTCCTTTTCAGCTCCACCTCATTACAAAACCGTCCTCCAACACATCATTGTCAAAGCACATAATACGCTTTGTGATGTGTGTAAGTTGCCAGTGGGCCATGTGGCTAACATACACTGCCTCGACATGAGCATTTAAGATTTTCAAGACTTCAACGTTTTGTGTTTTTTCTGTCGTCATCAGAGTGAACAGTGACGTGGACCTGATGAAGCTGCACGGGACGCTTCAAAGATGCCAAAACATCACCGATTGTGTCAGTGATATGCAGCAGGTTAGTGGACATTGGAGCAGAACTTATGGATGATGGATGAATGATGGATGGATATCCTGCTAGTCGTGTCAGGCCCTCATGACTTAAACTTGCCTGATAAAACTAAGTCTTCTCTCTGGTTCAAAATTTGTCAGTGGAACAAATTGTAATGTTAATAAAAACATCAGGTATAAGTTGTGTATTTATTTACAGATGATTGTTTATAGCATACAACCATGATGACAAAAATAGGCAACTTCACAATCATTCAAATTTTAATTATTGACTAACTGGTATAACACATTATATACATTTTGTACACAAATTTGATGTATGTACACATTCTGAGTAAGAGATATAAGGTGTGTAGATGGTTTAGTATGTGTTTTCCTACAATGTAAGAGGTAGTGGGGAAAAATAGGAGTAAAGTAAAAAAATTAATAAAACTAAATGAAAAAAAAAATTAGGTCGATTATGAACTTGGGTTTTTGATCAAGAGGTTTTGTTCGGTTTTAAGCCACCTTTACCGATGTTGTGAGTGTAGTTTTACCCTCCTTCACATCAAGCTTTCTCCTGCAACGGCTCTATTTCACAGAGTCGGTAAAAAGAGGGGGGAAGCATGTTTGGCTTCTACCAGCCGGAGTAATTCTTTCCGTCCAAATGGCTCGACTCATGGAGATACCGTTTGGGTTTTGTTCGCAGGTCCAGGGGCCTAATGTACAAAAGTTACTTACGCACAAAAACGTGCGTATGTCATAATCCATGGCAAAATCCTGATGTCCAGTAACTGGCGTGGGCGTGAAAATGTGCGGTCTTTCACATCAAATCCTGAGGCGGTGTAGTTAAATTTGAAATTACTTTATTGGTCATTTAATTGCTTTAGTTTCCTAGTAAGAAAACTGAATATTACTCAATTATTACTTCCTACTATATATTACTGTGATATAATTTATCAAAATACCACACTTAATAATCTGCAGTCCCTCAGTGTTGTTTATACCAGTCTGTGCAGGTTTATTCTCCACTGCCCCTTCAGAACCGACCACTGTCTGCTGTATCAACAACTGGCCTGGCTTATTCCTTCCTCAAGACTTCACTACTTTTTATTTTTAAATGCATTCATTTTAGTTATCCTGACTATTTGAAACAATATTTAATTCCTTATAGATCTTCCTATAAATTGAGACACACATCTCAAACATTCTTTATCGTTCCAAGGACCAGAAAAGTAATTGACAAACTTTCATTTAATTATAAAGCCCCCTTTGATGGGAATTATCTTCCTACCTCCATCCGCTCTATAACCTCCCTTAATATGTTTAAAAATGCTCATGTGCAATATCTTCAAAATGTATGTAACTGTTTTTGAGTCTTCTTGCTCATAGCTTATATTTGTTAGTTTATTTCCTAAATGTTGTTCAAACTTATATGACCTTCAACAGTTGAGAGCCTTGTGTGTTTGTGTGTATGGTGTGGGTGTAAGTGGTGTGTCTGTGTGTGAGATGTATATAGATGTTTGCCTCTATGTATTATTGTTTGTATTCTGTGAAATGCATGTATAGCTGCTTCTGTCTTGTGCATCTCTTTTTTGTTTGAACACTGCTGAGGACCCCCTTGAAAACGAGATGGTTCATCTCAAGGGGTTCATCTTATAAATTAATAAAATGAATTTTTTTTTTAAAATGTCTACATAGTCGATGGTTTAAATTCTAAAGATTTATTAGGGACACTATCAAAATAATACAATACATTCACACAATAACCTCTGAGCTTCTGTTGACATGTATCATTTACACATTTTTTGAGTTATAGTTTTTTATTTTATTTTTTTATTTGTTTAATCTGAGTCAGTGTTTCCACCTGTGTGTGTGTATGTGTGTGCGTGGGGGGCTTGAATCGGACGGAGGCAGTGGGGTTGGTGATTGACATATTGGGAAAACGACTTCACTTATAGAGGCTTTAGAACCAAAGCGTTTTCCACTGAGTCACATTTACCTGTTACACATTCACAGCCCGTTTGATGATGAGTTGGAGACAGAGACAAACATTAAGCCTGATGTGCGTGATCAGAACGTCATATTTTGCAGTGATTATTATTATCATCATTGTTATTAGTAGTATATAGCATTTTCCGTCTCTTCCTTAATCCGCCTCTCGCTTCTTAACACAGCCACAGTCAAACATTCAGTCGTCTGTGCGTCGGTATTAAAGTTCATATTAATTCAATGTTAAATCATCTCCGTCTTACATGATACTGTCAGTCTAATAATGTTTAAGAAAGATGTCTTCTTTCCTGTGTTACTGGTGGTAAGAGTGCAGCCTTTTCTTGTCAAGCTGAGGGGAATCCCCGGTTCCGATCTCATTTAGATATGATTTGCATATGTAAATGGAGGCGTGGACATATGTGCGCTCACATCCACGCCGATTTGGATGTTGAAAGGTTAGGCGCGTGGATCCAGTTCTATGCACAGATTTAAACATCTGAATTTTTACGAGCGTACGCCTGTCTCTGGAGTGAGACGTACACCATTTTTCACGCGTTTGTACATGAGGCCCCGGGTCTTTTCATTTGTGGCAGCGTCTGGAGATGAGGCTTATCTTTCCAAAATGAATCTCTAGATCAAAAGCGCGAGAGTTTGTTTTATTGTTACTTATTGCAAAGTTATAATGTAACGCCCAGGGTTCTGTCTGACCAACCAGTGTTCAGTATGGATAAAATGCTCAAGCCAGGTTGTAATTTAAAAGGTTACATTTTATTACAAAGTTTAAAAGGTTAAAAAGGTAGTCTAAAAATTGGGGATATTTCCAAAAGTGCTGGTGTAAAAATAGATGATGCTACTGATGATGTGTTGTTGCGATAGTCAGGCAGGGGGAAGTTAGTGGAGGAATTTGGGTCGATTTCTTCCCAGTCCGAGAAGCAGGGCCGTGCAGTGATGGCGCAGTGCGGAGTTCTTTATCGGACTTGGGAAGAAGACTGGTAGATTGAAAAAGACTGAAAGAGGACTGAGCTGTGAACGCGACTTCTAGGCTGGGCCAAAATGTGATCTGATTGGCTAAAACCATGTGTTTTCACAAACAAATTTGTAAAAACAAGATGGGATGTGTGGGGCGTCATGAGGCTAGGACCATGTGCTTTCAAACAAAGACCCATAAAACTAGATGGGTGTGTGTGTGTGTTTCACAGAAAAATGGCTGTATTATTGCTCATGTTTACATGAGAGCTTTAATTCCTCTTTAAAGCAGAATAAAAGTGAATTCCTCTTTAAACTGGCCTTGTAAACATTTAATTCCTAATGCTAATATAATTTCAAATTAAACTTAAATTCGAATTAGGTGGCTGGTTTATTTTGATTGTAATTTCCCATTAAATAATTCCTCTTTCTTGTAAACACTTAATTCCTCTCTAAATTAATTTCGGTTGTTCTGCGCATGTGATGATGACATAATCCAAGATGGCGGCCCAGACTGGAGCTGAGACTACTTATTTAATAAGAGCGTAAAAGACATGGATATAATGAAAAGAGTTAATGGACGGAAGCATAAACGTGTACATTCACACTGACATATGGACTTATTACACACATGGACATCAGCAAACGGAACAGGTTTCATTGTGACACGAAGCACCAGAGTTTCAGTTATGACGCGCGTATCATTATAAAGTTATTTTTTCACTCAACGTCCTGTGTAGTGGAGGCAGAACAGCTGTTACATGAACCGCTGGCTCTGATTGACAAAAGTATGGACTTCTATCTCCCTTCTTCTTCTGCTCCACGGGTGAAAGCGAAACCATGTGTTTTTGTCGAGCTGCTGCTTCAAAACTGCTGTCAGAATAAAAGTTGTTCTCATGTGTGGTCTTCTATGTTGGAGCTGAAAATAAAAGGTTTGTTGTGTTTTTCCCCGATAGACGTGAATCACGTTCGCCCCATGTCCAATCAGAACCTTCCCAGCCCCCAGACCGAAAGAGGAATTGAATAAAACTGAATAAACCAGTTTTCCATGTAAACTTCAAATCGGGAATTACTATTTCCATGTAAACACAAAGCAACGCTTTAATTCCGAATAACTTAATTCAGAATTACAAATTCCGAATTCAAAAACATCATGTAACCGTGGCCATTAACTCTTCAAAATAACATTTCCAAGTGTTAGACTTTTAAGAAGTAGTTAAAATTTGTACTTAAAAACACTTTATCACCCAAAAAGACATAAATAAGAAACGCTTTGATCAATCACAAGGAATATGATTGATTCTCGACACCTTCCTGGACAAGTTTAAATTAGTACTTTAAAAAATGTTATCACCTTCTCTGATGCTCTTGCTCCAGCTCTAAGAGACATGTACAATGAAGCATTTTCACACCGCCGTCTACCAGAATCTTTGTCAAAGGCCACCATTTCTCTCATTCTAAAAAAAGAAAAAGACCCCCTGCTTTGCAGCAGTTATAGACCAATCTCGCTCCTAAATGTGGATTTAAAAATTCTTTCTAAGGTTCTCGCTCTCCGGCTCCAGCGGGTGATGCCTTCCATCATCTCGTTGGATCAAACAGGTTTTATGTCGGGCCGGCAGTCTTCCCACAACACCCGGCGCCTCCTCAACATCATCCATTCGCCAAACCCCAGAAGTGGTGGTTTCTCTCGACGCGGAAAAAGCTTTTGACAGGGTCGAATTGGAGTATCTATTTAGAGTAATGGGTCGGTTTGGTTTTAGCGAAGATTTTATTCTTTGAGTTAGACTCTTATACACTTCCCCGATGGCCTCAGTGCGTACGAATAATACGCTATCTTCCCCTATTTCTCTCAAAAGAGGCACTAGACAGGGATGCCCGTTGTCACCGCTCCTGTTTGCCATTGCGATAGAACCCCTGGCTATTTGGTTGCGTGCGGAGGAGGGCTTTAAAGGTATCACCCGGTCGAACACAATACACAAAGTCTCGCTCTACGCGGACGACCTGCTTCTGTACATCTCAGATCCTGTTAACTCTCTCCCGGTGGTACTGGACATTCTGGAGCGGTTCGGTATACACTCCGGTTACAAACTTAATTACCAAAAAAGCGAGTTGTTTCCAATTAATTCACTAGCTAAACAGCTCCCGCGTTCTTTAGCGGCATTCAAATGGGCAGATAACGGGATTCATTACTTGGGAATCTCTATTACCCCAGCAATGCCTGATATGCTCCGGGCAAATTTTATACCTTTAATTGAAAAGACAGAGAAGGATTTTGCCCGCTGGTCTGTTTTACCACTATCTCTGGCTGGTCAGGTTAATTTGATCAAGATGATTATTCTTCCTAAATTCTTTACCTTTTTCAACATGTCCCCATATTGATCACCAAATCATTTTTTGATAAAATTGGACAAGTTAATATCCAAATTCTTGTGGGGAGCCAAGCCGGCCCGAATCCACAAGTCGGTCTTACAATCTCCCAGGCGTGATGGAGGGCTTTCACTCCCAAATTTTAGGCAATACTACTGGGCAGCCAACATCCAGAAACTCCTATACTGGATGGATGGAGGCTCCGAGCCCCGCCCCGCCTGGGTGCACCTCGAAACGGCAACCTCACATTTCTCACTACGCTCTGCCCTATGTTCATCACTTCCTCTCACTTTAAACCTTAAAGGTGTTAACACTATGGTGTCGATCTCCATGAGAATATGGAGCCAGCTCAGGAAATACTTGGGTTTACAGGGCCCTTCCATACTGACCCCGCTACTTAAAAACCACTTATTTAAACCTTCCCGCACCGACCCCACATTCATAACTTGGCATGACTGTGGTATTGCCACTGTGAAAGACCTCTACAGAGATGGAATCTTCTCATCTTTTGCGGAACTCTCCTCTAAATTTAATTTGCCAAACTCCCACCTTTTTAATTTTTTTCAGGCGAGAGACTTCGTTAAGAAGCTGTTTCCACACTTTCCAAATCATCCTCCGGAAACTCTGATCGATATTTTGCTATCTACGGGCCCCAATCATAAAAAATGTATCTCTGTGCTATACACCTCCTTAGGTTCGGTTGCCCCGAACCCTCTATCATTAATAAGAGCCTCGTGGGAGAGCGATTTAAGTATGAACATACCTGATCAACAGTGGGACTCTGCCCTAAATCTGGTTCATTCCTCCTCGATATGTGCCCGCCATTCAATGCAAAGTCCTCCATAAAGTTCACTACACTAATGCAAAATTATCCAAAATCTACCCCACTGTCAGCAATACCTGCAATAGATGCAAACAATCCCCTGCCAATCATATCCATATGTTCTGGTCGTGTCCTGAGCTGTGCTCCTTCTGGGAGAACATTTTTGACACAATAGGAAGGGCATATGGCCAGACCACCCCACCTAATCCACTATCAGCCATTTTTGGCGTATCTCCTGATTTCACGTTCTCTGTGTCACTAAAACGCGCTATTGCGTTTACGACACTGCTGGCCAGGCGATTAATTCTGTTCAATTGGAAGCTGGCTCACCCCCCATCACATGGTCGTTGGATTAAAGAAGTTCTTTATAATCTAAAACTGGAAAAACTTAGGTTCTCGCTAAAAGGCTCTGCTAAAGCATTTCAGAGCTTGTGGAGTCCCTTTCTATTGTATGTCAACTCTCTTGATCTATCCTCAGACTCCGATGGGGAATAATTTCTCCTTCTCTTCTCTCAGCCTATGTCTGTTTGTCTCCTGTGTGTGTGTGTGTGTGTGTGTGTGAATGTGCTTGTGTGTTTTTTTTTTTTTTTTGCCATATGTCCCTGGTTTATTTGACCTGAGTGGGGTGGGCGGGACTAGGGAGGAGGTGTAAGGGTTTTATCAAACTTCAGAAATGTACCATTCCTATTTGCACTTGTTTTTGTACTGCTTTAAAAATTTCAATAAAAAGAGTTGGATTAAAAAATTTTATCACCAAAAAAGACACAAAAGAAATGCTTTTCCTGGTAAGAAAATATTGTTACAGTTGGAATAGCATGTCTTGAATTAATATGCACAAAAATCTGTTTCTAGGATATTAGATGGCGCTTGTTTTTTTTTTTTTATTTAATTCCTTTTAATATCGGCCACCATCAATTCATTTTTAGCTTGAAAGATCATTCCAGAAGTTTGGTTTTCTTTTTTAATCAAATTCCTTTGCTCCGGGGCCAGAATTTGGCATTTCCTGTGGGGGGAAAGATCCTGGTAGAGTCAGCTCACAGGGGTGAAGGGCCTGCGGTTGAAAGGAGGGCTTTGTCTCTCCCTCGCTTTTTTTATGTGTTCCTTTTTTTGCTGTTGAAGTTTAAGTCACAAGAATGTCATTAAATTCCGATTTTGAAGAACATTTTTACATTCTTCCTTGGTCCGCTACTCATCTTTCAAGAACAACTGAGTTCTCACGCACACGTTTGACAAATGTTCCAACTTGTTCCAACAAGCCTCAACAACCAGTGCAATATGTTTACCTTACCATCATCATACCTTAGGCCAGTGTTTCTCAAAGTGTGTGGTGCGCCTCCCGGATAGGGAATATAGGTATGGCATGTGGGGCATGACAAGCTTTTTAATTTCATGCCAACTGCTTTTCTGAGATCAATAACACTAAACAAAACACATACACACTGAGAAAGTAATAATGAGAAGCCTAAAAATATAGCACAAATGAAAGAGAATTGAATTTTTAGACTGCATTAGATATGACAGCAAACTAGATTTGCAGTCATCTTTGAGAACAGAGAAGTTCCCCGTGGATGTTACACCCTCAGTCTGGGATGGAGGTACAGAATAAAGACAGACCAAAATCTAAAGCAGCAGAACTACAGAGAGTGGAAAACATAGTAAAACTGAGCTTGAAATTTGTGTGGTGCGTCAGAATTATTTATGTTGTCTGTCTTTTTCATTTTTTGTGTTTTTCAGGATTTTGAGGGTTTTCTGGCAGCCATTGATAAACGGAAGATACAGGACTGGCTGATCACCGCGTCAGAGCTCTCACACGACTACAGTCAAAAAATTCTGCTGATGACCGACGACAACAAGTCAACAAAGGAGCGGGTCCTGGAGGAGTACAGCATGGATCCTCAGTATTCCATCATAGTAAACATTGGGTGTCTGAACAACGTCTCCTGCTTGCCACAGGTGGACAGCCACACCATTGTGAAAGTCTTTGGGAGTGTTTCGGCAGACAGACAGGGTGTCTCTGGATTCTCTGGCTCATCTCTGGCAGATCTAATACTCAAACCATCTTTGGAAGCAGCACCGGTTTTCTCTTTGGATGGAAACACCACAAGGGACTTCCAGCATAGCTTCATCCTGGCCTTCATGCTCCGCAGCCTCCACACAGTCGTTGAAATGCGGCAGAAGAACTATCAGACTTACCAGGTGATGAATGAACCAGGTTCTGTTTCTAGCTACCAAGCTCCCCGGAGAGCAGCAGGTCCCAGCACACAGTATGATCACCAGCAGATCCTTGTGTTGCAAAAAGACCAAGCGGTCAAAGATGCTGCTTTTGCTCTGTATAAGAAACATCCAGAAGCCAGTTCTGTCTACATCCTCGATCAGAACCAGAGACCAATGCTGATCTCCGAAAAAGCAACTCCTCTGTCACAGAACAGCAGGCTTGTGCTGGTTGGCCATGGGTGGAGGGATGGCTCTGGAGAGACAAAGCTTTCAGGGTTTACATACCAAGACATAGCACAAATCGTCCAAAAAACCTCCAGGGAAGGTGGCAAGATCAAAACAATCAGTGTGGTGGGATGTGAAGTGGGATCAGACACAGGGTTCATTAAAAACCTGATGAAGGAGTTACACAAAACTGGGATAGAGACAGAGCTTCACATGAGGGATGCCATGCTTCAAGTCCTACACACTGGAGAGAAAATCACCCAAAAAGTGTCTTCTGATGGAGTGCAATGGATGCATAAAGATGAAAGCAAGAAAGTGGTGGCAGCCTTTGATAAGAATGGCAAAATAATAATCAGGAGGGAGAGTGGCAGTGAAGGAAAAGCAATCTTTACCAATGAGAGAGACGTCCTCGGTGCAAAGAAAATTAATCCAAACAAAAAGCCAACTGACCAAGGGAAGAAGACCCCAAACAAAAACCAGCCTGACCAAGGGAAGAACATCTTGCCAACGGAGCCAAGGGTATTTGTTAGTCTAAAGGAGGACCAAGTTTGGGACCAATACAAACTAAACCAGATGAAACCCGCCTTCAAGGAGATTGAAAGTATTACATGGGCAGTGTTTCACCCTGATCTACCAGAACCAAAGACAGTCAATGTCAACAATGAACTATCAAACAAACTAAAGGATAAATATCTAATTTCTGATAAAAGCCAGAATGATGTGAAGTGGATTGACACTGACCAAAGACTTAAAGATGTCCTTAATAATTGCTATGAGCTTAAAAATGGCGAAGACTTCCGAAATGTTATTCAACACTTTGCAAAAAAAAAACAAGGAGATAAATACCTCATGATCAACGACTGGATCTACAAAATCCAGTCTGAAAACCTTTATGTGTATCCAGTTGGAAAAAAGATCAATAATAATAATGAAAAGGAAGAAGTTAAGAAATATATCAACAATGATGTAAAGAATAACAGAGAGACCTATCATGCCATGAAAACACTCATAAAAAATAAAAAAGAATATGTAACCTTTGTTAGACAGACTTTTCAAGGAAAGACAATGACGTTACACCCAAATACTGTGGCTTCGTACACCAAGTACTTCACCGCATCAGTCATAGCTGAATCCATCCGGAACTTCAGAACATTTATTCTTACACTATTGGCCCTGGACAATGTTAACATACATTTTTTTTTCAATGACAATCCAATGGCGAGAGGAGGAAGCTGGATTAACCCAGACAAACGAGGTTTTGAAGGTGTAACTGCCCCTAAAGATCCTGGTAAAACAAGTAGTTACAAAGAAGTGGTTGAACTTGAATTTAAAATGTTCTCGAGCTGGAAAGAAAGAAGTGAAACTAATATACTAGATCGAATGGTAGATATCACAACAGAGTTTAAATTACCTCCAGCTGATTTAAAAAACTTCAAGAATGATTACATTAAATGCAAAGAAGTGATTGAAACGCCTCATCTTCAAGCATCTGGAACACTGGGAGGCTTCGAGGATGGAGATATCACACTATGGGACTTGGACTCTGCTAGGGATTTGGAAAACTCCTTCAAGCATGAATCCTATTTTTCCAGAGCATCTCAATCTTTTGCCGAGGAGGTCCACGTTAAGCTTAAGGCCAAATACGGTAATAGGCTGTCAGGACTTACCGTTAAGGAGGGGACACCCAGAATTGAAAACGGACAGTTCGTATGTGAGCTTTTGTCCAAGTATGCAAAAACTGAGCCTGTAGAGTTCCGGACCAAGTTATCCTCCAAAAGCCAAAAACACATGGAAAGACTGCAGTTAGACCTTGACGTAGCAGTTCGTGACATGGAGTCATTTGCTTTAAAACCTGAAAAAACCAACAAGCACATGGAGCGCGGAGGAAACACTCTGGCAGTGCTCGGGCTCATGACTGGGTTGAGGGGGATGGTTCAGGCCTTTGAACATGGAAACATCAAAGACAGCGTCATGGGAACTTTGCAAAATGCTCACGGAGTGGCGGCCATAACCACGTCTGTACTTGCCAAACGTGTTCTCTCTGTGGAAGCAAAAGCAGCCAAAGCTGCAACATCCGTTATAAAGGGCCCAATGAAACGTGTGGTTAAAGGCCTCACAAAAGCAATACCTATCATAGGAATTGGATTTGGGATTTACAGCATTGTAGAAGATATTAGGAAAAATACCACGCTTGGATACATAGATGCTGCCTTTGACAGTGCACTGCTGGTTTTAGATGTTCTTGAACTTGTGCCTGTTCTGACGCCTTTTGTCGCCCCAATAAACTTTGCTCTATCAGTCATACGAATGGTCTTTGATGACATCTATATGGCCATCGAGAATGAACTAAACGTCCTCCCGGCAGATGCTGGAGTCCTGCAGAAAATCAAGGCTGTGTTTGTTGGCCTTGGGAAGGGAATTTTAAACTTTCTGATCGGAGTGGCAAGTTTCTTTTACGACTGGCGTCAAGCAGAGATTGAAGAGGGACGGAGACTTGTGGCACAGATCTCAGACCAGAGCAAATATTACAAAATTTCAAAAGATGCAGATGGAAAAACTGGCATAGATTTTACCAGTGGTTCTGCCTCTTGGAATGGAGGAGGTATTGACTTCTGCCTCGCAGACCAGGGTCTGTCTCGACTCTGCATGGACTATTTTGTTTCTAGTGATGAGAGTTTAGGGAAGCGGTGCTGGGACATTGACGCACAGGGTAGCACAGACATCACTCTTGGCCTCGGTGAGTCACATGGATTAAAGTACACGACATATAAGAAGAAGATACTTCTGTTCATACCAGCTGGCTCCATCACTGTGGTCTCTGGTTATGAAGCTATACATAATTCCCGGTTTGGAAAATACAGAGGAAATCGTGAGTCTAATCGCTTTTTTGCAGTTCAAACATCAGAGGACAAAAACTTTTATGAACTCATGTTGAGTTACTACTACAGGCTTTACGGAGAATCTGGTGATGACATGTTTTTCCTTGGTCCACAGAGGAGCTACGTTGAAGGCTCAGGAGGAAGCGACACTTACATCATTCCTGAAAATGGAGGGAACACATACATTAACAACTATGATGCCTCCAAAGCACAAGACACTCTTCATTTCAGCGTGAACTACAGTCAGATTTCTGTTTCTAAATCTGGAGACCACGTTGTGTTAACTTACAGAGGCAGCCACACGGTGATGATTGGGAACTGGTTTTTAGGTGAAGCTTATCGTCACATGACCATTATCTCTGCAGATGGTGTGCTGTTTGAGATTTCCTCCACTGTGTTCTCCTCAGTTCAGCTGGAGGCCATCGGCATTAATATGATGTTTAAGGACAAAGGAGGAACTGTGGACACAGCGCAGCCGCTGTTACAGACAGTTATAAATATCATGGGGTCACGGTTTGGGGATGTGCTCATAGGAAACAAAGAAAACAATCTGATCAATGGAGGGGGAGGGTCGGATCGACTGAAAGGCGGTGAAGGTGAAGATGTGTACGTGATGGAAGGTAAAACAGAGACAACAGTGATGATTGAAAACTACTCAAAAGATCAAAAAACAGACCTGGTCATAATAGAAGCTAAGTTTCAAACATTTACTGCAGAGGCGTATGGAAACAATCTTATTTTGAGAGCTTCCCACTCTAATACCTTCTATGTGACGTTAGTGAACTGGTTCAGGTCTTCAGCAGACCGACATCTGCTGGTGGTCACAAAGGATTTCATCACTTTCTCAATGTCAGAAGTCAAAGCAGAATGCCTGCAGAGGAACAGAGGGGGAACATGCATCAAACCCTTCCGCGTGGACTACAGCCGCTCAACATCTCGTCTGATCGTTGACCTTCAGGAGGACAAGACTTTAAACAATGTGACAGAGGTCACCGGGTCACCTCTCAGTGATGTCATCAAAGGGAACCAAGAGCCCAACATTCTAATCCCAGGAACAGGAGATGACTACATGGAGGGCCGAGGAGGGGAGGACTGGTACGTGATTACACCAGGCCAGGGATTGAAAACCATCAACAACCTGTCTCCAGATGTGGATGTGGACACGCTCTTTCTGAAAGACCAGTACGATCAAGTATCTTGTGCCTGTGAAGGACCAAACATCATCATGCGGGTGCGTGGCAGACGAGTGATTCTTGTAAAAGATTGGTTTGTTTCAAAGCATTACCAGCATCTGCAGATTAAGACAAGTGATGGGATCACTGCCAGCCTGAACGCCAACATCAGCAGCTGTGGTAGGAAGCTGTTACTCCCTGTGACTGTGGACTACAGAAACCAGCACCCTGAACCACTTAGGTTAACTGAAGCACATCGTCAGAAAAGGTCTTTTGAAGGAAATTTTTTGTGTTACACATACAGAAACGCTCAATCAGAGGAGGCGATTGTCTGCTCGCAGCACGGTAAAGTGATGTTACTGAAGCATGAAGAGTCAGTGAGAGAGATGTATGGATCCTCTGGGTTTGACATAATGGTGGGAAACAGCCACAACAACCAGCTGGACCCATACACTGGCGGAGCGTTGATGTCGGGGGGTGAAGGAAAGGACACTTACATAATCAAACAGGGATACGGACCTACACTTATCATTGATAACTTTGCAGAAGACGGGGCAGTTGACACTCTGTTACTCGACATGGATTTCCTCGATGGTGCTCAGATCAAACTGCACCATGACAGGAAAAATCTAGAGATGACAATCAAGTCCAAGGCGGAAACGTTGGTCCTCAATCTGTTCCGCTACAAATGGGGTCATCATTATCGGCACCTGGAGTTTAAAAGCTCCGATGGCGTACACTTTAAGATCAATGAAGTGAACTCCACAGAAGAAACGTCAGTTTTTCAGGTCGAAGCCTTCAAAGTGGTTCTAAAACCGTCCCACATAGACTGTCGACTGGACCTCAGTTCTATGACCAATCTGTCAAGGGTTGTCACAGCACAGGGGTGTTCAACCGAGTCCAACTACATCCTCGGTAACAACCAGGATAACGTTCTGAGTGGTGGATGGAAAAACGATGTGTTGGATGGAGACCTTGGGGATGATACGCTGATTGGAGGACTCGGAGCAGACATCTTGATCGGTGGTATGGGAGATGACACCCTTTATGGGGAGGAAGGTGACGACACACTGATGGGGAACTCTGGCCAGGACATCTTTGTTCCTGGACCAGGGGCAGACATCATGGATGGAGGCCCAGGCAGGGACACGGTGTTGTACCGTGGAGACCATAAGAAGGGTGAAGGGGTCTACATTGACCTGCTTACTGGGCAAGGCCGCCAGGCTGATGCTGAGGGCGACGTGTTGAAGGACGTGGAAACTGTGATCGGCACCATCTACGCGGACATCTTGGTATCTGGTAATGAGGCCTCTCTTCTTAAAGGTTCAGATGGTAATGACATTTTGGTGTCCACTGGAGAAGATTACCTTGTTGGAGGTGAAGGGAAGGACATTTACTTGTTGGCTTTTAATAGCGGCACCGTCACCATCGATAACTGTGCAGAGGACAACGAGACTGACGTTCTGTATCTAAGATCAGAGTCCACACCCATATTTGACTGCCAGCTCTTCCCCGACGGAGTAGTTCTAACTTTCTATGGACCTGAGAAAAAGACCAAAGTGGTACTCAAAGATTGGAGCAGTGACAACGGTCAGTGCGGTCATTTGCTGTTGGTGTTTGGAGAGGTGGAGGCGTCTGTGGAAAGGATGCTCCAGGACTGTCAATTAAAACTGGAGGAATATTGGAGTTCATTCCTGAAAGTCTTCTGCATCTGCATTGCTCTCGTCCTCTTTCACAGTGTTGTTGTTTTACTGGTGATGCAAAAAATCAAGAAGAAACGGAAACAAAGAAAGGCACAGAAAGAATTAGCAAGCAGCTTTCAAGAATCGATTGTCATGTCTAACATTTCATCTGTTGAGATGTAGAGCCTGTGGGATAATGGCAACATCGCAAGCTCGTTTTTTTCAAATGTGTTGAGACTGAAAAAGTTGCATAAAAAATACCAGATTAACTTCAGTGAGAACGCCGCATGATTAACATTGAATAAGGACTAGCTACTCGAGCCACTGAGTACGCCCCTTGCTCCACTATGTCAGTAGAAATTTTTGTACAATTACCAATGTGTATCTCACCTGGTTAATCCTTTGCTGCTGTTATTGCATCAAATGTACTGAAAGCATGAAGAATTTGATGCTTTTCTGATCATTTTTTTAAGTTCATGTGCTGCTTCTGTGTCTCACAAGCATTTCACTGAAGTCCCTATGTCACCATTTCTCATGCTGAATGAACTATACACGCATTTGATCATTTCCATTTTAACGTTACATTTAAAAGTTATATGTGGCGTGCTGGCAGCAGACACGTGGACAATGATCAGAGATAGATTGTGACGCAGTGTTAAAACCCTAACCACGTTTGTGTTTGTATTCATCATTTCAGACGTTGCGCTGACTAAACTTCAAAAAAGCAACAAATCTCGGACTGTTTATGCTCTCTTGAAGCAACTGACAGGAAGCATCCGTCCAGCCACGCCCTGTTACCGTCACTCAACTGAGATGCCGCCTCCCTTTTTGTCATTCCCCTGTCGACCGCGCCCTCAAATCAGACATGACTCGCTGGATTAAGAGCGTTTGTCTCCCTTTGGGCTCAAGTTTTAATGAAAAATTAGACCAGAGCCTGACAGAATATGACCCCATCTCGAATGAAGCCGATCTCTCTTTAAGTCTGAACCCGTTACAGTCCGACACCATTCTAATCCGTGTGTTCACATAAAGAATGATCCGAGATGAGATTCTTAACTCATTGACTGCCAAAAAGGTCTAAAGACGTTTTTTTGGTTTAGTAACTTTGACTGTCAAAAACGTCCATAGACTTTAATTGTTTTTTTCGGCTGGGGTTGCTCGGAGATAGTGTGACGAAGCTCTCCTATGAATATATGACTTTTATCATGATGTAGTGACCAACTGGTGCCATGTAGGTGGCAGCAGCGGACGGAAAGGCGTTTGTAAGACAGAAAATGGCGCTACGAGAGTTGATGCTGAAGCTCCCAGCAGCGCACAGCAGCTCACAATTCAATTCAGTTCAATTCAGCTTTATTTGTATAGCGCAGTTTACAGCAAAGTCATCTCAATGTACTTATCAAAATATAAAATTTATAATAAGAACGTGAAAACCCAACAAGATCCACATGAACAAGCATTTAGTGACAGTGGGAAGAAACAACTCCCTTTTAACAGGAAGAAATCTCCAGCAGAACCAGGTTCAGAGGTGGCAGCCATCTGCGTTGACTGGTTGGGGTTAGTGGACTAAAGGAACAACAGAACA
This sequence comes from Gouania willdenowi, assembly GCF_900634775.1. Taxonomy (NCBI): domain Eukaryota; kingdom Metazoa; phylum Chordata; class Actinopteri; order Blenniiformes; family Gobiesocidae; genus Gouania; species Gouania willdenowi. Next base: position 30,895,542 of record NC_041052.1, read on the forward strand.
GGATAGAGAGATAGAACATCAGAGTTTCCCAGACTAGTTGAGCCGCGAACCACAGATCAGGAACTGCCATCATCTGCTTCACGACACCTGAAACAGAGCAGAGAGAGAAGGACGAGGAGAAGACACTGACTGCAGAAAAGCATGATACATTATTATCAAGTCAGCCTGCCTTGGCCTTGGGCCTCACTCCCAGTGGCCTAGTCAACACTTATTCTTATTATAAAGGTGACAAATCTCTTCCCATTTATTGGTAAACTAACAGTGACTCCAAGGTCGGTAAATGCGACCGTTCACTGACGAGCCCATGTCCGCTCTAGTGGTTAGGTTATGTTATGGTTCAGTCCTGTTTATGCGTACTGTAAATCATAACCAGCTACATGAGAATTTTAATCTCTTCCCATTTATTAAACCAGTAAATGCGACCGTTTACAGACAAGCCCATGTCCGCTCTAGCAATCAGATTATGTTATGATTCAGTACTGTTTACACAGCAGCGCACACTCAACCAGAGCATGTTAAATCGGGGCTTTCGCCTTTAATTGGCCATGTAATGTTTTTACATTAATGGAATTTGTCCTCTGCATTTAACCCATCCCTGAGGAGCAGTGGGCAGCCATTTTGCGGTGCCTGGGGAGCAGTCCGGGGTTAAGGGACTTGCTCAACATCCCACAGATGGCCCAGGTGAGGCTTGAACCGGCAACCCTCCGATTACAAGCGTCCTTAACCACTAGGCCACCACTCCCCTAGAACTAAGTAAACTTTTGAGTGTCGTGATGGTGAGGGAAAACAATCAAAAGACAGGATAAGCAGTGAGACTTGGCATGTCCGCGATGAGGAGGAAGTTGCGTGTGTGCAGACTGATGGGGGGAGAGACTTGGAGCAATGCCAAAGTACAGTAAGAAATCCATTCAATTCTGCCCTAGATAGCAAAATAATAATAATTTTGCCATCAAAAGCCTGGTCTCAGTGTTGTTTTTGTAGTTTTATAGTAGGAATCCAATGTTGCGGTGTCTCTAAAGCAAAAAAAATGCTTCAAAGTCACTAGTAATAGGTTTTTTCAGAAAAAGACGTTTTTCTCAGCTTTTTGTCACAAACTGGCGATTTGTGTGAAACTTGCCTCTATTCAGCTGCGGATTACAGAAGAACGAAACAAGCTAGAAACAAAATTATTTTTTCTGATGAAACTAGAGAGTCTAATTTCAGATTGTCATCGTACAAAATATTCTGTGGGTCTTAAAAAATCAGTGAAAATCATCTAAAACGCCTGGCAATATGGGTTTGGCTGCTCTGAAAAGGGCTGGCAGTGAATGAGTTAAATAACTCAGCTTTATTTACTGGTCACTCGTTTTACATCCAACTATAAACATGACAAGCAGCTTCTGCTGTAACACACACTTTATTGGGGTTGGGATCAATTGTAATTGTGTAACTCATAATTAATTACAAATATGACATAATTATAATTGAAATTGTATTTGAAAAAACAATTACTGTTGTGATCGTAATTGACTTGTAATTGAGTTCAGATAATTGACTTTGTAATTGTAATTGACATGGAAATTATATAAAAAATTTTCAATAACAAATTTGCAAACCTTTGGAACCATGTTCTAAAGTTTACACATACCTATTTAACACTATAATTATACATTTGTAACATCGTTCATTCATGTGATAGAGGACCGCCTTCATTCACCTCCATTTTTGCGTTTCTCTCGCACTAATCCAAACATCACCTGACCGTTCATTTACAAAGATTTACAGCTCTACTCTGAGCATCTCTGCTGAGAATTTTCACAGATTTTACAGACCAAAGAACAAATGCTACTGGCCCTGGGAGCTCAAATTAGGATGTTTCATTAATCAATGACAAACCACTCATTGTGTGGATATTTACAGGATTGGATTGGAATAAGATGGCGTAAAATATGTAGAAAAATGGTGACATTGGGACTTAATAAGTAATCATAATAAATTATTATAATCTAAGAATAAGGGACAAACTTAAAACTTGTTGAAATCACTGTCTGTTCCTACATATTTTTGTGTGATTTTCATAAACTTTTGAATTTATCACCTGCTGTGCGACTTCTGATTATATTCATCAAATCACCCTCACACCTGGACAACCCCCACTTTAACACAGGGACTGGAAGAACTGGAAGTAAACAGTCCAACACAGAGAGAGATTGACTTTCATAACAGTGGGGGCTTTTACTCCCCCTTAAAGACAGCACGGCTCACGTCCAGTAAACTTGGACTTCAGCCACCCCCCTTTTTGCTCTAAAAAAGGGGGTGGCTGAAGTATTGAATATAACCTTTGATAAAGCTGCTTTAAAATTAATTACAGGTCCTTTTGAAGACGTACAAACAAGTCAACTGTGAAGGTTTGGGATGATTTTATTCCCACAGGAAATTAGATGAGAGTCAGATCTGTTCTTTGAGAAAAAGTCGGCTTCCTGCAGGAAGTTACAGGAAATACACAAAGCAACACCTAGTGAGGGAGCCAGGGTGTCTGTTCACATCACATGTACATGTCACACGGCTGAGCTGCAATCATCCACTCAATGTCAACAAACTCATTTGATTAGAATTTTCCTCCAGTGCGGCCATGCTCCTGCCATTGATTAGTGACTAGTTAACAGTAGCTGACAGAGTAACTCACTCTGTGATGCTGAAGTAAATATGACATAGGATTTTATTCTCCTGACATAAGGGTATAGTAAGGCATAAAAATGGGAACATGTATAAGGCCATACTGAGGCATAAAAACTAGTGCAAATATGACAAATACATTTAAACTGGGATGAAAATGCAGTAAAGCATGAAAAATGAGAAAAACTCTACAAACTCCTAAATTTCGGTGGTAAATCCATATGTGTCCATACCTGCCTGTCATTGCCCGATCTCAAAAGTTAGGTAGGGCCGGACCTGGTTAGTACATGGATGGGAGAATTTCAGGTGCCACAGTAGGGTGGCAGTTGCTTAGTGAGGTGTAAGGCATAAAAATGAAAAATTTGGGGAATTTTTCGGTGATAAGGCTATCATACAATCCTCAAAACTGGTTCAATTATGAACACTTAAACTGGGGTGAAGATCCAGTAAGGCATGAAAAATTAGCACACTGAAATTTTGTTTTCTTCAAAATACATCATGTTTTATGGCCTGAGGTTTTGTTTTGTCTGATGACTTTTATTTTGAAGCCTTAGGCCGTTTAATCTGACAATGTCCTAACATGTACACCGTACTGTAACAGGACCTTGAACATGTTTTGTTATTTCATCCTTCCTTGAGTGAGTCACTGAAATGCTCGTCAGTTGCTCGCAGTCGTTTCACTTCCTAGATTCAGTTATTGAGCCAATGACCGATCAGGACTTTTGATCAGTGAGCTAACGAACTAAAACACAGGCCTCTTAAAGCTCTCGACCAATCAGCAGAGGTCCAAGTCTTAACGTTGCAAGCCAAGTCAAGTCAAGTCATGCTCTTTGTCAAGTCAAGTCAAGGCACAACTAAGTGATCACGTCATGACAAGTTGCACATATATTAACAGTGGGACTTTTATTACTTATTTAAATACAAAAATTGTACAAAACACAGATCTTGTGTTACAAAAGTAAATACATTAACCTAAATGTAATAAATAAAATTATATATTTACTTTAAGAAGCACTTTCAAATGCACTAATATAAAAAACAAAATTAAAAAACATAACTTAGTAAAGATGAATTAAATGAACAAAACTTTGAAATAGCAATATACAGTACACTGTCCATATGGTCTATACAAAATAAAAAATGAGGTCATTTAATCATAGTGCACCCTCCACCTGAGGCACTCAGGTTGGATTTACCTAAAAAAATATGTAGCACAGTATGAACTACCTAGGGGCAGTGCAGGTCTCAGAAAAAAATAGAAAATAAAAACTTTTCCCATCTTGTGCTAGCCCTACATGTAGTTATTTTGCTGTGATGTTTTGGCCTTGTCCCCAATCAAAGTGTAAACTAAACAAAAACTTTTAAAGTTTCAATTTAATCTAATTAGGCCAAGATTAAAAAATAACTTAGAACATATATGGGCCTTTCTTATATTGTTACATGTTCAGAGAGTAGAACACACTATTATTTTAGTACGTATAGTAAAAAATAATACAATTGTTGGACTGGGTAATCTCCATCTACAATTATCCTGATTCATCTGTGTAACTGCATAAACATGCCTGCCCCCATCCCAACATACAGTAATACCATCTTTAAATCTAGAGTATATTGTCATCTCACCTTTTTTTCATCTCCTACATTTGAAAATTCAGTTATCAGGCATTTCCTTTTTTTCCCTAGATAAACAAAACAAATGTTGCCTTAAAAATAAAATCAAAACACTTAATGTAGTAATGATTACCATAATTTATTTAAGGGTTATGAACGTCACTAAAATTAAATCACTGCAATTGCATAATATTAAAACTATACAAACAATATATACAAATGTTCATTTAGCACTGACAATCCAATAATGCACAATATAAAATAAATGCTAATATCCACTCCTCTTTTGTACATGAAGGTTTAACTGACTGGACTGTTCCGAGTTATTCAAATTAAATCTGTTCTTTCATAAAAACACAAGGCACATATAAGTACTTGAAGAGCAGTTCATTTGCTTGACGTCTACAGAAGCACAGGAGTACCAAAATGAAAAGGAAATGCATGTGGAAATACAAAGCGAATCAATAATACTAATTTGTAAATATAAAAAGAATCAATAATAAAAATGTGGAAATATAAAGAGAATCAATAATGAAAAATATACAAATGTATTATATTCTTTTTCCATTTTGTCATTGCGTTTCCCATTTTAATAATAATAATAATGCATCAATTATATATAGTGCTTTGTTGGACACTTAAAGTTGCTTTACAGAATCAAGGGATTATTCTTTCACTCCACACTTAGTGGTGGTAAGCTACTGTTGTAGCCACAGCTGCCCTGGGGCAGACTGACGGAAGCGAGGCTGCCAAAGTGCGCCATCGGCCCCTCCGACCACCACCAACATTTACTCACACACTACATTCATACTAGGCAATGAGGGTAAAGTGCCTTGCCCAAGGTCACAATGACAGATACCACTGGGATGACTGCCACCCCACTGTGGCACCTGGAATTCTCAGTGGTCTCCCATCCACCTACAGTACTAACCAGGCCCAGACCTGCTTAGCTTAACATATACGGACAGTCCAATATCAAAAAAAAAAAATTCAATGTTTAACCTGACCAGACTCATACATTCAATAATGTTGTACAGGCCTATAACTGACTGAGCTGTTGGAAGAGTCACATTAAATATGTAATCTAATTAAAACACAAAGTGCATTGAAGTTATTGATGAAAATCAGCTTCTTGGTTTTATTTATTATCCAAGCATCTAACGCACACACAGCTTTGTGTACATTTCTTTTGCGCGCTGGTTTAATTTTAATCCAATCAAAAGATAATCTTTATAACGTGGATCCAGAGTCGGCGCCAGGCAGCATTAAATGGGGGGGATTAAGAAAATTGCGGGGGGCACCGAGTAGCATCTAATCCCCTCCCCCGGAAGAAAAAACAAAACTGGTTGGTTTTTCGGTTTAAAAACCAAACAAGCAGAGTTTTTCTGTTTCAAAATTTAATCTGGTTCTGTTTGTATTATTTTTGGATATTTAAGGAAAACTAGGACGACAGCTTGATGTTTTAATCTCACCACACAGAACGACCTACAGACAGATTTTTATTCTGCTGCGTTTGATAAAAAAAGATCTTGTATCATATTGTCCTCCTCACACTGATGGCAGAGATGTAATTTGTGTTGATGACGTTTCGTTAAAGATTTATTGATGCTGGAAGTCTGAATCTGTGAATATCTGCCAACTTTACCAAACAATGTCACGATCCAAATAGTATCCAGATAAACTGGTGACTTTTACTCCCACTACGGACATCAAAAGAAGCAACGCATAAGTCTTATTACTGGTGAATTGAAACGTTAATACATAAATAAATCAAAACCAAAAAATTTATGTTTTGTAAAACATGCACATATGTGGTGTAATATATCTACTGGTGCCGCTCGTTTCTTATGATCTACTTCCGTGTGTGTTGACAGCTGCTCTTAGCGGTATTTATAACGTGCAATTCTTTTTTTTTTTTACTACCCTAAAAAAAGCTGTAATTGTTTGTTACAAAAGTGTCAAATGGTAGAAGTTCTAATATTGTTCCTTACACCAGCCTCACAGTTAATTGCCAGTCACCAGTTTATTTAGATACTATTTGGACCGTAACACCACAAAACAAAACAACAGCGTGAGCAGCTTTTTAGGAGCTAAAACATCCACAGACTGAATGAAAACATGAGCAGGCCCAGAAAACTGCTGGAATAAATCCTAAACAGTCCTATTGTTTTTTCTGTATTTCTGTTTTGGGTTTTAAATCAGAAAAAACAACCACACTGTTAATTTGATTTGGTTTTAAAACGGAATAACCAAAGAACGATGGGTACACGGATTCCTAATGCTATATAAACACAGCCACAAAAACAAAGTTAGCTCGCTAACATTCCTTATGAAGTGGTCGCTACAGCATCAGCAGACTCTGCTCCTCCCGACCAGACGTTACAGCGTTGTTCTGTGAGATTTTTACATTTCTCATTCTTGTGAATGACAGTCTTCGGTACTCTATAGAATCTCTTTTCCTTTTCTCAGAACGATTGGAACAGCCGTAAACTACAGAAAATATGGACATTTTGATGATTTCAGACGATAGATTTTCAAGCTTCCTGCTCTTCATCTGAATTTAGCGCTCTCGCTTTGTCGCGATGCAGCAATGTGAGTGACGTGGGTAGGTGTCCCATGGTACTACAGTGTTGACGTGACAGAAACAAAACACACGTACTGCTCATTAACTCTGCTTAGAAATCTCTTCAGTGATCAGATGTATTAAATCCAGCCGTTTTGAGTCAGTCCACGGACACATTGGTCCGTTTCCAGACAAGCGCGCATTGACCGCGCTGTCACATTATTACAGCTGGTTTTACATGTTCTTTTGTTGTGGTGAATTGCCGTGAAGTGTCTCAATGTGTGTGCGCGCACTGTGTGGTATCGTGTGAACAGGTATCAACTAGTCAGCCTGGACAGAAAGACCCACCCACAGCCTTTTCTGCAGGCGGGTCATTGATTTGACATTGCTTTTACCGACAGCTTGAGTCATGAATTAAAAGCAATTATTCTTTTTATTTACAAATTTGTATTATTGATTCGCTTTAGACAGTGTTTGGTGTTTTAGACAGTGCTGTCAGTGTATGCAGAGGTATCTGCTGTTGTTGGGCAGGCGCCATCCTTATAGCGTCAATGGTTTATGCATTCGTATAAAGAAAAATAGCACTTGGTTTTGCCGACTTATTACATTTAGTTAATTCTTAAATATATATAAAAAAGTTTCTCGCCAGTCATTTCAAGTAAATAGGCTCAAGTACAAGTTAAGTCTAAAGTCATAAGGGGCAAGTCCAAAGTCAAGTAGAGTCTTTTCGGAGAAATAATTAGTCAAGTCTCAAGTCCTGAAAATTGCAACACGAGTCACATGACTCGAATCTCCCATTTCTGCCAATCAGGGTGAGAGACTGAGTGAATGACGATCTTAGATTTCAGTTGGATTTTTTAGGAACACCTGCCTGAAGTGTTTTGATTCTTTCTGAAGAACAGATCAGGAGTTTGAAGTCCATATGAAGAAGATGACAAGGAAAAGCAGTAAAGGAACGCTGGCTTTTTATTGAACACAGGAGAGAACAGTGATAGGAAGCAGCTGTGGGACTGCAGCGCCCCCTGCTGGAGGATCTAGAAGCACTTGCGGTGGACAATGCTGGGGCCGGACTCGTCGTACTCCTGCTTGCTGATCCACATCTGCTGGAAAGTGGAGAGCGAGGCCAGGATGGAGCCACCGATCCACACGGAGTACTTTCTCTCAGGAGGAGCAATGATCTGAAAGAACATTTACAGCATGATTCAGCACATTTATACTCATTGGTGGAAACAGGTCACATTAGGCTTTAGTTTAACCTCCAGTCACATGACTGCTTACAAACTCACCATATTCAATGCTTATTTTTAACCCTTTCTACCACTTCCTGTTTTCTGCCATTATTTTGCAACGTTCAACCAATTTCTGTAGTTTTTAAAATCCCATATCACCAACTTCTCCACTATTTTTGGTCACTTTTAACCCATTTTATTTCTGATTAACACAAGGATTTACATCTTTGACTATATATTAAGGCCCAAATAATAAACTTCCCAGATAACAGTGGATATTATTCAGAGCAATAAATAAATGTTTATTCCAGATTCATAGATCAATGGACCATCATTTTGCTGACTTTAAAAACTTCTCCCCTTTATTCCTCCTTATAGATAAACTTGTCACCAAATGATTGTTCTTCAATGTTCATGTCTGTTCAACCACCTTCTGGTAAAGTGGGGGTCCCCGGTCTCTGAACCTTTATTTTGGGGGTCGTGGGCTGAAAAGGTTGAGAACCACTGCACTAAGGGACAGTGTGTGGCCAACAGTACCTTGATCTTCATGGTGGGCGGGGCCAGCGCTGTGACCTCCTTCTGCATGCGGTCTGCAATGCCGGGGTACATGGTGGTTCCTCCGGACAGCACTGTGTTAGCGTAGAGGTCTTTACGGATGTCTACATCACACTTCATGATGCTGTTGTAAGTGGTCTCGTGGATTCCCACCGACTCCATTCCTGCACCAGAGAATGTGGTTAGAGCCACAGGAAGCTCAAAGAGCTACAACTTCCTGTCCCTGAAGATGAAACATCTAGAACATGACCCATGTGAGTTAGTTTAAATTCACCTTTAATCCCTTCACATCATTAAATATTTCCCACTGTTTCCTATGACATAAATCAACAACAGGACTGTCAAGATTCAGCAAACTAGTTTATACTCTATGGTAGCACAGTGTGTGCCCAGCGATAGAGCCTCAGGAGGGGAGCTAAAGAGCCTCATGTAGCTCAGGGGCCGAGGTTTAAACTCACATACTGCCTTTGGACTTATCTGGCGATGTTTTGGTTTTATGAAAAGTGTAGAGTCTCCACAGAAAGAGCCTCTGTCATTGTACATTTCAAAATAAAAGCACGGGCAGAGCTGCACTGGTTTGAAGTTTGAAATGAAGTATGGAGAACGTCTCAGCTGACGGACATCATTACACCTGCACCCAGGGGTGGATCTACCGGGGTGGCAAATGCCACCCCAAAACAAAGCCTTGCCCCCGTGTTGCCATCCCACAAGCACAAAAGTATGTGGCCGTGGTCCACCAACCAGTAATGCCCCACTGCCGCTTCCTGACTGTGGAGCCAACGTTCTAAAACGCCAACAAAGAAGACGTGGCAGTATCGTGAAAGCGGCACAGAAGAGAGTTTTTTACATTGGTGCATGAGAGGCAAAAGAGGTAAAAACATAGCTGCCAACCCTGACGCATTTGCTGTGAGCACACATTTGTATCACTCCAAAAATAAAAAAATAAAAAGTCTTTCCAAAACAGAATAACGGCCCTGGACTCTCTCCCCTTCCTCCATGACTGATGTCCCACTGCCTTCAGACATTGGTGAGTGTTAGTACATGTTTTGAACGCTGCATCGTGTGTGTTCACAAATTGTGTAGGTTTGAGTGTGTGTGAGGCAATGTGCATTGACGTGTGTGCACACGTTTGGGGAGCATATGTAGCATCATATTCTGCGTATCCTTCATTCTTTGGTTATTCCGTTTTAAAACCAAATCAAAATAACAAATAAACCATGTGGTTATTTTTGTTTTACATAAATTCATCATACGCCCCTTAAAATAAGTTTTTTTTTTTTTTTTTTTTTACTACGTCATGCCAGGGACACTTTTTCCCATCTGGTTACAGTGAAAACTGTTTAAGCCATATTTTTGTAAAATTAAAAACAATGCACTGTAGTAAGTTAAATTAAACTAGATACTTTTTAGTGTGATGGATGTGACAATTATCCTGTTTATTTTCATGGACAGAAGCTGTTTTTCTGTGTGGCTGTTAGTCTCCACTACAGTAAATATTAATGTCGAGCTATTGGCTAGGAGGTTCATGTCCATTCATTTGTGTGCGTCTATAAATCAATGTCTGTCAAAGAAAACATGGTGAAGCTACTTTGTGAATCTTACAGAAATGAAGAGGATATAATCATTGTACTCGTTAAGCAGCACTGATGTGTCCATGTTTACAATTTATTAAGTTGATAATATTAGCACTGAAATGACTATTTTCTGCAGCAATATTTTGTTGTCAGGTTTTTCTTAAAGACTTAAACATAACACAAGGACATGTGACTAGTTGTGGTCAGTGTGTGTTAATAGAGCCACTGTGCAGTACACAACGTTTTGTAATTCCTGCGAAATGGATTCAGTGCAGTAGATACATTTCTTCAGTGACAGTAATCGTGATGTATTGTGGATTAATTTTCCCGCGATATATGATCGCGGACAAAAAAATATTGCATTGCGAGGTACCTGGCGATACCCAGCCCTATAATCCAGTAGGCTTTATGTACATCCTTTATATGTTGCCACTAGGAATGTGCAATATTTTATTGTTTATGATTTATCATCAAAAATATTCTCGCGGTAAGAATTTGTCATCCACGATATAAATGATAAACTCCCATGTCGGAATTTAGCGAGGGCCACGGGCCATTTCTCCCTCAATTTAGCCAAAAACGCCCCTAAAAACCTTGTTCTATAGGCCAAAACTGCCCCTGTATGTCGTCAACTTATTATTCTCTGGAGCAGAACATTGTTTAGGGGAGCTCCGCAGCAAAGCCTTCGCTACCGCGGTGTGCAACACTTCTCCCACCCCCAGCTCTCTCACACATGGTGGTGCGCGTCACCTGAAGCTGCGATACATCATGTACCGCTACTTGGTCAAGACCAGATAACGATCCAACAAAGTGAACCGATTCAAGTTCCTCCATCATGTCCACCCAAAGTTCAACAAAAACGGCAACAGATGAACCCGCAGCAACGATTATGAACTGGAAACTCATCTAAAGCTAATTATGCTAAGCTAACACACCAGGCTGAGAGCTAATGTTAACCACTCCATATAAGGAACAGACCAAATTTAAAAAAAAAAAAAAAAAAAAAAAAACGTCTTACTGCTGTCATAAAGCCACATATTTGTTTGTCAGATTTAACACTTCACTATGGAAGAATAAAAACTAAACATGTCACACATTGTGTGAAATAAATGTGATCATAAATAATGTCACTATTAATCCATCCAAACTTGTGAAAAGGTAAATGGACTTGATTTATATAGCGCCTTATAACCACACTGAAGCAGTCCCAAAGCGCTTTACATATCATTCACCCAATCACTCTCACATTCATACACCAATGGGACAGGACTGCCATGCAAGGCACTAGTCGACCACTGGGAGCAACTTAGGGTTCAGTGTCTTGCCCAAGGACACTTCGACACAGTCAGGTACTGGGATCGAACCACCAACCTCTCGATCCGAAGACGACCCTCTACCACCTAGACTAATGTAACTATTGAGATTACTACATCTAAATATACTGAAGCATTAAATCAGCTCGATCTGGTTTAATTTTAAGAAATCAGAGTGATTTATTAACCATAAGTTTATGTAACTCATTATCAGATCAATTAAAGATTCAGCAACAGTAAAAACAGTTATTTGTGCTTTTTTTTAAGAATTTCATTTTAAGTGAGGAAATAAATTACATACAATAACACTAAGTGATCCAAATGCACTAATATATTCTATAAAATATCAGCTCGTGAACTCTGAGTCAGCAGATATTGTAGCCATTTTTTAATTTGTCTATTGTTGATGTATCAGATGTTATTGATTTGTGTTTGTAAGGAACCTGTTTACACTTTAAGTTGGGAATTGTTTCATTTATTTATAGTTTTTTGTAATGTGCGTGATGTTTATCGTTATAAATACCAGAAATTATCGGGATCATTTTTTTTAGTCCATATCGCCCATCCCGAGTTGCCACCTCTATATAAAAAAAAAAAAAAAAAAAAATCCCTGGCCCCTCTTGCCACCCCATTGATTTTTTTTCTAGACCCACCCCTGCCGGCACCACATTTGGATTTTCTCAAACAAACAAGTGAAGGTTCTTTTGGTTGGTGAAGGATTCACTTTTTCAAGAAACTGAGACGCACCGAGAAAGGAAGGCTGGAAGAGTGCCTCAGGGCAGCGGAACCTCTCGTTGCCGATGGTGATGACCTGCCCGTCGGGAAGCTCGTAGCTCTTCTCCAGAGACGAGGACGAAGACGCCGTCTGCATCTCCTGTTCGAAGTCCAGCGCCACATAGCACAGCTTCTCCTTGATGTCACGCACGATCTCGCGTTCGGCTGTGGAGATGGAGAGAGGGTCAGGGGTGCGGACAAACCCCTAGGGTGGGGGGCGTGGCCTACCGGTGGTGGTGAAGCTGTAGCCTCTCTCTGTGAGGATCTTCATCAGGTAGTCCGTCAGGTCCCTGCCTGCCAGGTCCAGACGGAGGATGGCGTGAGGCAGAGCGTAGCCCTCATAGATGGGCACAGTGTGGCTGACTCCGTCCCCAGAGTCCATCACAATCCCTGAGGGAGGAGCAGCTGGAACGTTAGCCTGTGTAGGTGAGCCGGGTCACGTGACCTACGAGCTGCCACTGACCTGTGGTTCGACCAGAGGCGTACAGAGACAGTACGGCCTGTATAGCCACGTACATAGCCGGCGTGTTGAAGGTCTCGAACATGATCTGAACAAAGATGGGACAACACTGAGCTGCTGGTTTATGGAGAAAGATTTGTCTCAAATAGACTCACAATTTTTACAGGTTTTTCAGATCCCTTTAAAAATATTGAAGAAAAGTATTTTGTCAAAACAAGGGAAGGCTGCAGTGATTACCAGTGTAGTTTTATTCTTGTAGCATCCATTTTTGTATCAGTAAATGGAATTACTCTTTAGCAGAATCTTCAATACTTCCCCCTAGTGGAAGAGTGGTACTTTCCACGCATGTGGATCAGGATCTTTGTAAATATGAGCAATATTGCGTTGAGTTTGTCTCAAATAAATGCACAAGCCGACCAATCCACAAACACTTTAAACAATTACACAAAGATTTACACCTGATTATTTATAATAAATCACATGTAAATTCTGGATATATTTGTTAATATTTTTGAGACAAATCTCTCCCCATGCTGGTTACCATCAGAGTTAGCATTAGCATGGACCAACCTGGGTCATCTTCTCCCTGTTGGCTTTGGGGTTGAGTGGAGCTTCTGTCAGCAGGACTGGATGTTCTTCAGGAGCCACACGCAGCTCGTTGTAGAAGGTGTGATGCCAGATCTGCAAACAGACACTGAGTGAGAAGCTGAAGCAGCAGTGACGCACTAAAGTGGGCATGTTACAAAAAAAAAATAAAAAATCTTCCTGTGGGCCAGATTAGATGTCTTTAGTGTCTTAAAGTAAAAACCAGGACTTTTGTAAGTTTTCCAAGTTCTCGATAAAATACGATGGCAGTTGCAGCACTACTTTCCAGTAGAAATTCATTTTCAAAATCCTGGAAAATTATTCCAAATTACCCCACAGAATTCTGGTTTAAAAAAAAAAAAAAAAAAAGGAATTTTGAAGAAATTGCTTGTTATTCAGGATTGTTTGAATTGGTGCTTTTTTTCCCCATCAAAAACATTGTTTTGTCTGGCCCACATATGACCCACTGTCAAACTGGGTCATATGTGGCCCTTGCACAAAAATGAGTTTGACACCACTGCTCTAAGCTAAGCTCTGACAGGAGGCCTCACCTTCTCCATGTCATCCCAGTTGGTGACGATGCCGTGCTCGATGGGGTATTTGAGGGTGAGGATTCCTCTCTTACTCTGAGCCTCGTCTCCAACGTAGCTGTCCTTCTGACCCATTCCAACCATCACGCCCTGTAGGAGCACCACAGCACAAGCTTTAGGAGCAGCCCCGCCTCTCCGTGCCCTGCCCTCCGTCAGCTCCCTGACCACCTACCTGATGTCTGGGACGTCCCACGATGGATGGGAACACAGCTCGGGGAGCGTCGTCTCCGGCGAACCCGGCCTTGCACATTCCAGATCCGTTGTCCACAACGAGGGCAGCGACGTCATCCTCCATGTCTGAGAGCAGATGTTTGATCAGTCACACACTTGGAAAACTTTAACGTCATTGGTGCAAATCCTTCATAGAGCCACACATGCTACGTGACAAGTTTTAATAAAATAAAAGCCTGTTATTACTTCAGTTAATAATGTGTTTTTTTTTTTCATGTTTGTTTTGTGCTCAGTGTGTGGTAGTACTTTGTCAAGAACCAAGTGCATGTGTCGATGTATATTGTAAATCAGTCATGGGATTCATGCAGCCCCTGAAGCAACACAAAAATGACTCCATAAACACAACTAAAGCACACAAAACAAAAATATAATATAAACATGCAAAATAAATTAAAAGGAAACAATCAGACAGAAGTGTTACAAAAAAAAAACATCAGTCACTAAACTCTTGACACTGGGGCTCATTTCACAAACCCTGCTTATTAAATACATTCATTTAAACCATGTTAAAGCAGTTGAATTCCATTTTTTCCTCATTTTGGGAATCTTTTTTGCAAAGGTGAACGTAACAGACATACGTACTCATGTGACTGTAATCGAGCTGTTCTTAAATGGTACTTGTACTTTCGAGTACATTTCTAAATCAGTAATTTCACTTGTACTTTTTTTGAAAAGTAGAAAAATAATTAATTCCTACTTTTACAGAGTTTAATTTCTTTATAAACTGCTGACCTCAGGTTTCTACCCATTATGTTGTGTACTACATTTGGCATGTCTTAGAGTTAATAAATGTAGCTATACTTATAACCTGAGAATGCTTATTTTGATTTGAATTCATTGGTTTATTTTAAAAGTTGTACATTTTGGCAAACCTTTATTTTATACAGATGCCTTTGTGGAAAATTACTGAGCTCCAATAGACCCATGTATACTAAATTAGGTGTATGCACACAGGTTCGGCGCAAAACAACCAGAGAACTGCATTGTACGAGCATTGGCACGTGATTGAAAGACTTTCGTATAAAAACACAATGCCATTGTGTTGCACAAATAAGTGTGCCACTGCCAACAATCCAGGACTTACATTTTGCGCGACTCAGAGCAGAGCTTTTTTGCGCTAACCAAATTTTTTTAATGCCCACCATTTAATACTGTCTGGCACCGACAGCTGATGTAGCTGACACACATAGAGCTGAAACATTCCGGATAAAGTAAAAATCAGCTGGTTTATGAATAAATAAGCATAAAGTTGCCAAATAATCACATTACGTTTGTTCAGAAGCGATCATGACAATGTAATTGCTGCTAAGGCGATAGTGCACGGGAGCGCTATCTCAGTCTGGATCCAGTAAAAACTGACCATAAAAAGCTGTAAATGGACTGATACGCAGACGTGGGACAGTGAAAAGACTTAATGTTAACGTTGAAACTGATCAAAATACACAGCAACCTTCAGTAACAGGAGTACACAGCAGACCGCCTACCTGCCCGTTCATAACAAGCATCTAGTAGGGCTAGATTGTGTTTCCACCACAGTTTTTTTTTTATACCTTTTCACGTTTGGTCCTTGTGGGTTACCGTAGCACGATGCGAGTCAGCCCACTCTTTGTTTACCCTTTGAGTAGGCTGTGTGCCACAGGCATGTTTAATTTTTTATTCACACTTAATTTTTTTTTTTTTTTTAAATTGCGTTATAAAATACAGACATCAGATTTCTTAATCACAATATAGCTAATGTGAAGTTGCTGTTAGACTTTTGCTTAAACCTGAGTTAAAGATTGAAATTGTTGAATGACAGATTCTCATTTGCTTTTATGGGGGGATTTTATGTATTTTTACTCTTTAGAAAAATCACAGCAATAAAGTTGCACTTTTGGCAATATATCTGATGTCTGCAGTCATTTTTACGTGGTTTGAGGAAAAAATAAAATAAAAAAATCATCACACATGGGTTTTTCTATCAGATATAAATGTCTGGCCATTGAACTGGGAATGCTGCATGGGTCCTGCAGTCGTTCACCTGCACTTAAAGTGAGTTTCCTTAAATAAGCGGCCGTGTCCTGAGAGGACAAGCTTTCTACATACTTAAAACTATTTGAGCCTTAACAGCAGTTCATTCATTGCCATTTTTCGAGCGTCACATATGTAAACAACTGATAGCAAATATAAATAACTGATATGACATTAGACGTACATGGTTTCTGCACCTAATATGCGCACGCATGACAGTCACGTGTCTCATGTTTGTCTCTATTGAAATCCATCTATTGTTCAAGATTTTGTCTCTTCCTTTTTCAGTTTATACATAAGATGTTTACTGTGTGCAAGGGAACCGTGGCAAGATTTATTACCAAAAATAGACATGGAGGGGGTGAAAATAACTGGTATATATATATATATATATATATATTTTTTTTTTTTTTTTTTTAACTTGTCCTTCAGTACATTTTCAATCAAGTAATAGTACTTCTACTTGAGAAGGATATAGCAGTACTCTTTACACCTCAGCATTTTTGTGTACTATTTTTTTGCATTTGGTGTAGGAAGCACAAAATTAGAGGGCCACACGTGGCCCCCGAACCACCAGTTGACACCCTGAGAATCAAGTGACACATTAAGAGTAAACGATGGTGTAGGACTCATTTTGGTTAAACCAGTTCACCTTATTAGCCCCGGTGGTAACCAATACTGAATATAGTTAGCGACACCCTCAGGAGTTTAAACAACATTTGCAAATCAGCTTTGCAGTAACTCTGCTCATCTTTAATGCTAACAATAATGACAAATCTAAATAAAACGTTAACAACATTTAGCGTTTATTATTATTCACTTTATGAAGCTTTAAAAAGTTTGGACTGGAGAGTAAAAATGGCCAGCTCAATCATTTATAACCTCGTCAGGGGGTATTATGAGGATAATTTGATCACTAAACACTTAAATGCTGAAAATGGAAGATAAATTGATATTTTATCATCCAGGAGGAGAATTTCAAGGTAAAAAGCTAATAAAGCCCTTCCAGAGGATAACTTGTTGCGAAAATGAGGACAGGTTAAATATAAACTGTTGATAACACCTTCAGAGAGGATAAAACAAAGCTAAATCAATGATAAACTAAAACTAAAACTAAAACCTTACCGGCACAGGTGTGTATGACGTGTCTCGGTGGATGCGGTGTCTCACGGATGTGGAACGCAGTGCGTGCCCATACAGCTGCACTTTAAGAGCTCGAGGACTGACAGCCCATCTCCACCATATAAGGTCAGATTCTGTCAGCAGCTGTTCTGATTGGTTCAGGTGAACAGGAGTCCTGCCAGGTGCTCCCAGCTTGGCCCTTGATTGGCCGAACCGGAGATCGATCACAGGTGAGACTTGAGGGTTAGATTGTATCCGAGGGGACTGATTGGACAGAGACTCGGTCGAAGACTATTGGTGAGATTTTGGGCGTTTTTTTTTAGTTGTTGTTTCATTCAAAAACATCAAAAACATAAAATAAAAACAAAAACTGTCACCAAGATGAACTCTCTGTTACTTTTTTGTGTTATTTTCCAGACTGCAGACACCAGAAACATTACATTAAACCTGACATGATTCATTTAATTCATTAAATTAATCAGGATTTCATTTCACCTTTTACATTAAAAAAAAAATAAAAAAAAATAAAAAAAAAAAAATACTTTTTTCAAATTACAATGAAATTAATAATTGTAATGTGATAGATATAGAATATATTTACATACAAACAAATAAATAATAAGTGGCTGTATTACAAAGTGTGAACAGAAAAACAATATTAAACAACTTTGTGATTATTTATGATTGAAAGACAAAAAAAAGAAGAAACTGATGATAAACCATGCAAACAAAAGCATCTTTTATAGCCAGTAAATCTTAGACAAAGTAAAAATAGAGTTACAACATAATACATATTTCAGGCAATCCAATGTACAGTATGTATAAATGCATGTATTTATGTGTGTGTGTGTGTTTGAAATGAACAGTAGGGAAATGTGTATTTGGTAGATTATCGCTTTGCTCTATCTGCTTCTTGGCGATGAATCTTCTATCATTTCCTGTTTATTAGCCTTTAAAATGGTGCCACGTTTGTAAGGAAAATGCATTTGTGGGACAAGCAGCAGAGCCAAGAATGTGGGTTGCACCCATGAAAACATACTTTGTTATTTAATTCAGGGTTTACGATGTGGGTGCAGTTCAGAGGTGAGTATTCACGTTAATGTAATTGAGTTGCTTTTATAGGTACTAAATCAGTTTTATTATTTGTACTTAAAGGCACACGTGGACTTTTTGACCTAAAGAGTTGACCCATATGATTATGATTATTTTTGTATGATTCCTCAGGCCAATATACAGGGCTTGACAGCATCAATGCTCCGAGTGGGGCTAAGTTTGGAGGAGACGGACCATCTTTCACCAGGTCATGTGACCTGGAGAATGCCTGGAGAGCATTTCATTTTACAGCAGTCACATGACCACAGGCTCGGATATATATAGTTCCCATGTGACGTCACAACATACAAGCATTTCCCGACCCAGCGCCATTGTTGTGGGCAGCTGAAACAAGTTTAGCCTCTGTTCACGGCCAAAAGAGCACAATATGGTAGTTTCGTGTTGGGTCAATGGTGCACTAATCGCCGTCGTAGTTCAGTTAAACGTGCATTCTTTAGTAAGGGAAATCGGCAAGTCAGATCCGTAACTTCGGGATAAGGATTGGCTCTCAGGGCTGGAGGAGCAGCCACCAACGCCGCCCTCCTCTCCCCACTGTTCGGCCTTCCTCACCGCATTGGTGGCGTTCCCCCCCACTCCCTGGCCTAGCCGCCATTGTCAGCCCCCTTCGCCGAGGGTCGGCGCGGCGGTCGGGGTTGGGGCGGACTGGCGAACTCGCACATGCCGGGTTGCCAGTCCCCTCCGACCCCCGGCGAAGGAGGCCGATAATGGCGGCGAGGCCAGGGAGTAGGGGGGGAGCGCCACCGACG
Source organism: Gouania willdenowi (assembly GCF_900634775.1). Lineage (NCBI taxonomy): Eukaryota > Metazoa > Chordata > Actinopteri > Blenniiformes > Gobiesocidae > Gouania > Gouania willdenowi. The sequence continues at coordinate 30,914,673 of NC_041052.1, forward strand.
CGGCAAGGAAGGCCAAGCACCTGGACTCCAGCGGCGGGGAGAGGAGGGCGGCTGCTCCTCTAGCTCATATTCCAGCCCATAGACTGTAGCCGTGGCGCGAGCCCAGCCCCGCTTCACACTCCATCCCTGAGAGCCAATCCTTATCTTGAAGTTACAGGTCAACTACTGTCTGCATACACAATCAAAAACGAAGGGAGGCTGGCCCTACTGACTGTTGATATCTGCGACAGTGCTGCGGCGCTTGTGGCCACTAGGGGCACTTGCGTGAAAGTTACCGGTCTAGCACCCCTTGTGCCCAAAAGTTACACAGTGTGCCTTTAAAGGGCCCATGTTATGCTAAATTGACTTTTCTGTCACGGTTTGGTGTTGGTGTGGACCCAAATGCAGGGAAAGATGGAGGCAGGATGCAGGAGTAGCGTTCTTGGAACCAGTCCATGTTTATTAGTAAAGCAAATACCAAAATCTAAACTCAAATCCAAAAACAGGGGAGTAGGAACAGGGAGCAAGACCAGACACAAGGAAGGCGCCAACAAACCTGACATCACACACACACAATGATCCCACAGTCATACTGTGTCCAAACACTCAGTGGAGGAGGCCTGATTGGGAATGGGCCACACCTGGGTGAAAACACGAGGGAGCTAATCAATCACCAAGCACACAGACATCACTGAGGGGTGGAGCCACAAACAGGAATCCCTGAAACACAGACAAGAGTTAAGCACAAACCAAATAAACAAAGACAGAACAAAAAGAGGACCCAAGGGTTAAAATAAACAGAACCTATCATTTTCTGTGTTTAAAACGTCATAAAAGTGCTATTTGGGCTCCATACACATGCCCAAAGTGTTTTTTTCATTGATTCCGTCTATCTTTAGTCAGAGGGTGATTTACTCCTTTGTTACTGCAGGGTGAACTCAAACACCTTGCTCCAATTTGATGACACGTTCCCACTTTGATGACGAATTTGACGCGGCACTGAACTGGAGAAGCTGCGCCTCCAGGAAGCTCTCTGCCGTGATTGACATGTAAACAGACACGCCCACAAAGCTGAGCATTTCAGCGTCCTTCGCGCAGCGCAATGTATGTATTTTCTGCAGTCTATGTATGTACCGGCGAACGCCCCGCCCCCACGCTTTGTCTCGTGTTTATAAAGCAGCATGAGCTCGGCTGGGAGGAGGGTGGGCCGTCCTCTGGCCCTACGTCACCGTGCAGGGAGGAGGAAGTCAGTGTCCCGTCTATAGACACGCCCACTCATGAAAATGCATAAGTAGGCCGCAAATCAGCCTATTTGTGTAGAATTGCTCAGAAAGTGACTTTTCAGAGGTTAAAACTCTGGAAAACCGGTGAGTTTGGGAAAATAAACCTCAAATACTATGTTTTTGGGGTTCTTAGAACAAATGGAGATGGGTGAAAAATAGCAGGACATGGGATCTTTAAGTACTTTTTGAAAGAAGTAAAGTAATTCATTACAATTCTACACCCAACCACTAGGATTTATTTTAAAATTTCGGTTTCATAGCACATTTAACATAACCCATATGATCTTATTCATGCCATTTCTGATCAAAGCCCAGCCACTTTCTATGGTTCAGGTTGTGGCTTCTACCAATTATGTTGTTACCCACATGGCACATTTTGAATGGGAGTGTTTTAGAGTTAATAAATGTAGCTATACTTAGACCCTGATAATTTATTTTATTTTGAATTGAATTCAATTGAATTTGTTATTTTAATAATTGAAATAATTGTACATTTTGACAAACATTTTGTTTCATACAGATTCTTTTGTGGAAAATAAATTAAGTTCCAACTGTGCAAGCCTTGGTCTTTTCCTTTTTAAGTTTATACATAAGATGTTTACTGTATGCAAGGGAACCGTGGCAAGATTTATAACCAAAAATATATGTGGGGGGTGAAAGTAGCTAGTGTGGTGACCTGTTATGTTCATAATTCATCCAGTGAGTGTGTAGGGTGCTTTACTGGTTAAAGAGTGTGTTGTTTACCTGCAGGAAGTAGTGTGGTGTAACACAGGAAGTTATACCCTTGTTTTGCTAGTTGTCAATGAGAGGATTTATTGGAGAATAAAGTTTGGAGTTTTCTATTGAACACACCGCTTCCGACTATCGTCCTTCGGCTCTACACTAGTAACTTTTATTTTGGGTATTATTTAATTGGGCTACTTTTTACTTGTACTTAATTAATTTATGTATGACTCACTTTCGCTTGTACTTGAGTGCAATCTCAATCAAGTAACACTACTTTTACTTGAGTAGGATCAGTGTTGGGCGGTAACTCGTTACGGCCCAACATCACTTTTGACAGTAAACAGTTCTGTAACGCAATATATTTTTAAAGAAATAACGCCGTTACCGTTACAATATGGTGCGTTTGTCCGTTACTTTGCTAACTGCAGTGTACTTCCTGTTTACAGTGGCGCTACATATTGTTGCGGGACGCCGTGCCAAACACGGTAAAACAGTAGAAGAAGAAGCATTGTCAGCGTGTCTCTGTTTACATCACGTGCGCCAATCATGGCAAGTCAATGCGAGAGCAGGACGAGCTTCTCAGAGTGGAAATACGTGCATTATTTTTGTCTCCAAAAGTTACATCAGTGAAGCTAAGCTAACGCTGCGACTGGATTTTAACGGACTTTGACTGTTATCCAGGGACAGGTCAGCCAAACTATTGCACGGTATGTTGTTGTAAATATGCAGCCTGTCGCTGCTGCTGAGTCACTGCTAACAGCCGGATATGTTTAGCATTGTGTAGCTGAGAAAAATGCTGTAAATTAATTTTTCCACATTTAATTTTACAAGCAATTTCAACAGCAGCATGTGCACCTGGAATATGCACAGCATACTTTACATTACTGTGCTAAGGCTGAAAAATTACTGTTTTAATTTTGGAGCAGCTGTTTTGTGCTTTATATGCACATCATTTATCATTGTTTTATAGCAGTTGATCAACAGTGGATTATTATATTATTACTGCACTAATTTGAAGCTGTATGGACACAAATGACCCAAAATAAATAATACACTCTTTAATTCTGAGTAACTCAAAAGTTACTTTTCCAGTAACGCATTACTTATTGGTGTAAGTAATCAAAATAGTAACTGAGTTACTTTGTGAATGAATTAACTAGTAACGGTAACTAGTTACTTTTTTTCAGTAGCTAGCACAACACTGAATAGGATACATCAGTACTCTTTATGGTACAGTACACTTTTTGGATTTTCTTCTCCTTTTTTCTTCTGTTTACTCTAATATATCGATCAACCAATGAACTATGTTTGTATATACCTTTGGAGATGATATACCCAATGATGCCAGTGTCTATAAAGAACTCTTTTATTGCTCATGGAGGTTGAGGTTCAGCTGCAGTTGAACAAAAACTTCACGCCCTGAAAGCAGGTTTTGTGCAGCCTGCGAACGCTGCGAGTCTGTACATGTAGTGCATGTCACGTATGAGCGTCCTGAGGCTAGAATCTCACCTCAGTGTCTCAGCAGACTATATAAGGACTGAAAGTCACTCCGACACACACAAGGGAGGATTCCCCGCCCAACCAATCTGTGTTCACACTCACATTCAGGCTCATTTTAGACATTCGAGCATCAAAACATCCGACAACCTTCCCCCTGTTCTCAGCGTCACACACATCCAACCTGATCCCATAATGATTGGATAACAGATGTATTATTTACCCTCTATGGCATGATAACTCGTGAAATAACAAATCCAAGGAACCATTTTACATGACAAATGAATCAAATGCAATCATTACAGTTTTTCGCAATTGTTTACACACATTTTCTGAAAACATGCCTCATACTTTCAGAACTATACACAAATCAAAAAGCATACACACAACAGGCAAAACCTCTCAATGAAACTTTACAGTGAAAACAATGTTTTTTCTTATCAAAATGGCGTTTTGTTTTCAAATGACACACACAAACCACCATATGAATAGTTTTTCTCAATTGTGTACACACAAATGTTGGTACTTAAAGGTATTGTAGACGATGTTCAGCTTCCGGGTGGATCATCAAGACCATTGGTCCTCCTAATTGTCAATCATGTTTACGAAAGGCCGTCGTACGTGCTCGTGCTCGTGCCCGGTGCGCACCGGGTCCTTTGAAAATGGATTTTCACTTACCGGTGGCGAGTCTGACATAGTGGGAAAAGTGCAAATCTTCTTTTGTAAGGTAAGCTTGTATGACCAATGTCCACATCAACTTGTAAACAGAGCTGTGCACGAGGAAAACGGGGCTCGTGCACGCTCTCCCGCACACGTAGGCGTGTTGCGCATGTGCGTTTTTTTTCAAAATGTGGAGGGCGTTTCTTTTTTAAACATCGTCCACAATACCTTTAAGACACAATGACCACAACATGTAACTCATGCACCAACCCCCCTGAATTATTCTGCTAAACAGCAAGCACAATTCCTGCCTTACAGTCACATTTCAGCTGTAAAACACTTTTTTTTTTTTTTACTAAACACTAGACACAATTATCTGCATTTGGCACAATTTTTCATGAAGTTTGTTTTCACAAGAACACACTGTCATTCAAAATTTTAAAGTTGATCGCCGTCCTTTGCTCACTGACTCATCCCATGGCCAAGCTGCTGTCATACAGTTTTACAGTTAGCAATCAGAGCTTTACCATAAAAGAACAACAGGTGAGCTTTTCTGCTTTGGAGCAATGGACTCAACATTGGAAACAGAGCTAGAGCCAGAGGAGTGAGAGGAAGAGGAAGATGAGGAAATCAAAGTACTGGAATCTCTGGTGAGATGTGATCCACTTTGGTTCCCCTGCTGAAAAATCTAGTAGAATACCAATAGAAAAAACTATTAGGAACCATTACGTTTCTAATGCTCTAATGGGAATTGGACACCATTGGGAACCAATAGAAGAAACCATTAACAATATAATCATCAGCCTTTATTGTAGTGTTGTGGTGGTCAAGACCGGTCTTGGTCTCGAGACCAAATTTTAAAGGTCTTGGTCTTGTCTCGGACTCTGAAGCATTTTGACTCGGTCTTGTCTTGGACTCGGGCTGCCCGGACTCGGGATTTTCCATCAAGACCGTTCGAGACCAGCACTAATTCCTGCTATTTTTAAACTTTTTTATAATGTGATAATAACACGGAGAAGAACGGGATAAAACAATCCTTTATTCATTATTTAATCCACCCCGTATAATGACCACAACCTTCCTTAATGTGACTGAGTGACGTGTGTGACACACTCATACGTGTGTGGCTACAGTGTCAGTTTGGACCGCGGAGCGCAAGGGAGATATGAACTAATCACCGGTAAAAATCCCAGTAAAACTCCAGAAAACAATCACCATGAATAAATATTATCTCCCTGGTAAAGACAGTAGCTCTAACAACTGGTAAAATGATAAACTGATGATATTACAGTCTGTGAAGGCTGGATAGGGGACGCACTTACTCTGCTTCTGGGTGCTAGTGCCAGCCGAGCGGTGAAGCCTGTTCTGTTTACCGTGTGCACTGAGGTCCGTGTGTGTTTAATAAGTCCGTGTGTGTTTAATAAGTCTGTGTGTGTTTAATAAGTCTGTGTGTGTTTAATAAGTCTGTGTGTGTTTAATAAGTCCGTGTGTGTCCGTGTGAAAGTCCGCATGTTTATGCCTCTGTCCATCCACTCTTTTCATTATGTCCATGTCTTTTAAGGCTTTATTATATAATGTCGGCTGTAGTCCGGGCCGCCGCCATCTTGGTTTATGTCGTCACCAGCGCGTCATCGCCTCAGAGTTGCACGAGCATAGAATTAGTCAAATAACTGTAAAGAGGTCTTATATTAGTCTATTATCTTTTTAAAGTGGTGTTTTTTTGTGGCTTTAGACTCCAATTACATGTATGTACAGTATATAATATGTTCCCCACAATATAAACAGGTTCACAATATAATTATTTTTTATAGTTTCTGTTTCCACTGTAGAATAATAATAATTCTCAACAAGAACTATTGATTAATTTGTTACATGACTTTTCCAGGGTTTGAGTTTGTTTTATTTAGTTTCACATCTACCTGTAGATCTATGTTTTTTAGACTGATGACAACTTGTTTGTAGTTTTATTTCAGAAAGTTTCACTTTTACAGTTGCAAACCTTTGTTAATTGAATATCCTAGTTATATTACAGCAACCAAATCAAACTATATCAACTAAGTGAATTAATAAAATAACCTGTGTAAAGGCTTTTTCAAACTAAAAAATTATCTTGTGAACTCTGTGACCTGTTAAACCTGAACAAGTGAAAGAATCAGAATCAAGAATCATTATTTCTTGGCAGAAATGCTTTTAAACACTTGCTGTACATTCAGCTGACATAAAAATCTTGTTTTCAAATATGTAGAATAATTGTGAATTTATCAGTAGCAGTAGTAGTTTTAATATTTTAGTTAATTTTTTGCAGGCACCTTTTTTGTCCGTCAAATGTATTTAAAATAAACTAAAATTAAAGAGAGATGTTATTTAACTGTTGAACCTTGCCATAATTTTATTTATTTATATATTTTTTTAAATTGAAAAAATAATGTTTATGGTCTTGGTCTTGGTCTCGGCTTGTCTCGGTCTTGGTCTTGACTCGGTCTCGGCTCCCGAAAGTCTTGGTCTTGTCTTGGTCTCGGTGCATTCTGGTCTCGGGCAAGTCTTGGTCTCGGATAGTGTGGTCTTGAACACAACACTACTTTATTGTCATACATATAGGTACATACAGTATATTACATTTGTTTTCTGCATTTGATCCATCCCTAAGGAGCAGTGGACAGCCACAGTGCAGCACCCAGGGATCAGTTGGTTATTTAAGATCCCACAGTGGGGCCCAGGTGAGACTTGAACCAGTGACCATCCGATTACAAGCCCAGCATTCTGGGCAAAGGGTACAGCAAAATCTAAGCAGATTTACAGTAGCATCATCATCATCAGGGGCCTCATGTACAGTGAAAAATGGTGTTAAATAAGCATACGTCTCAATCTACAGACAGGTGTACGCTCATAAAAATTCAGATGTATGAACCTGTGCATTGGACTGGATCCACGCACCTATCTTTTGAACATCTGAATCAGCGTGGATGTGAGCGCACATGTGTCACCTCCCTGTCCACGCCCCTACTTACATATATAAATTATATTGAAATGAGAGCAGCACTGGGATTCCCCTCAGCGTGACCAGAAAAAGCTGCAGCCCTTACCACCAGTAACACAGGAAAGAAGAGATTTTTTAAATCATTAGACCGACAGCACCATGTATGATGGAGATGATTCAACAGTGAAGATACTTGAATTAATATAGTCACACATAGTTCACTTAATATTCAACTGTAGGTGTGTTAAGAAGTGAGAAGCAGATTAAGGAAGAGACAGAATATGCTATACTACTAATACTACAACAATAACAACTACTACTATTACTACTGCTAATAATAATAATAATAATAATAATAATCACAAAATATGTCCCAGAGTGTTCTGTAAGGTGATCTAGTTACCCTAGATCTATGTTGTTGTAGAGATCTGTTTTATAGATAAACACAAGTTGGTTGTACTCTGCTCTGTACTCATGGTGTCAGAAGTGGGATATGTAAATCAAATTAGTAAACAAACTAAACCAGGAAGGAAAAGCCGCTGCGCAGCTGGCTCCACAGCTGGTGAGCCCCACAACTAGTTTGACTTCCAACACGCTAATGAATGGCTGAGATCAATGAAATGCTTTGAGCGATACAGAATGGCATTGGGACTGGACAAGCAGTCAGAGGAGTTTCAGGTGAATGCTTTCATGTATGCGGCTGGTGACGGCGCCGAAGATATTCTGAACGTACTGCCTCTGACGGACGCACACAACTTCTGCATACGTTCCACCATACCACAGCTCCCAACATCTCTATGGCCTCGTTGGCCCAATGTCAGAAGTTTCAGGGAGTCAGAGAAGCGTGTTAAGGAGAAACAACAATGGCGCTACAACTTATGCCACAGAGCTCGTCCTTTGATCGTACTGCAACCAGGTCGAAATGTGTGGCTCCCAATAGAGAATAAAGAAAGGACCGTCATACAACATGCAACACCCAGATCATACATAATACACTCTGATGATGGACAAGTTAGAAGAAATTGTATACAAATGTGCACAATAGAAGACCCTCAATCTCAATAGGCAACGCCTGATGCACTTACTCCTGTCATCAGACACACACTCAAACACACAAATACAGATGCAATGACCACGTGCCATCTACACCATATGTTACTCTCTCAGGCAGAGTGTCACACACTCCACGGCGCTTAGATCTGTAAGTAACTGTAAGGGAAGAAAAAAAAAGAGGAAAGAAACGAAGTGTTTTGTGAATGTTCATTTATACATTTTGTGTCAATATTTTCATATTTGGAAATGGTTTGGATTACTGTAAAAGTCAGTGCCATTTAAAAGTGTTTGGATTTATAAAGAGTGTTCTTACTAAAAGAGGGAGGTGTTCTGTAAGGTGATCTATTTACCCTAGATCAATGTTGTGATAGAGACCTGTTTTATAGATAAACACAAGTTGGATGTACTCGGCTCTCTGACTCGTCATTGCTGTCGTCTGACACAAGTTATTTACACAATACTGAGTAACAACATTGGGCAGGGACAGAGCAATACAGGCAACGTTTCTTCCTGGTAGTGAATCAGAGACATTCTGATCACTCACATCACAACGTCCTTTATCTGAGCATCAAACAGGATGTGTGAATGTGTAACAAGTAACTGTGACTTAGTGTAAAACGCTTTGGGATAATGTGTTCTATGAGGCAGATTCACTAAAAGGTTTCTGGGTATTAAAATGTGTGCAAACGTCACTCCACAAGCCAAAAGGGGTTCAAACCCCAGGGAATCAGGACTGTGTGTGTTCTGCACGTCACAGCGTGCCCACAAGCCCTTTAGTTTCTCTCTGATGAATATGTAATGTAGGCGGATCGCATAAGGGAGCAAAAAAATGGGAGTTGGAAATAAAAATAAATTACTGCAGTGGACGAAATGCAATTACTGTAATCAAATCTGAAACTGTTTGTGGTGACTGTTACTGCCCCGGAAACAAACTCAGCTTAACACACAGAGATCACAGCTGCAGTGAATGTTGATACAAACAGCGGAACAAAAAATACAACAATGCACCAGTTAAATTTTCTAGTATAAGAAAATTATTTAAATAAAACAACAGTAAAAAATAACAGCCACTAAAAGAAAATGCAGAGTAAAGTGTGTGTGAGGGAGAGAAACAGCTGAGGCAGCCAGTGCATATCTGTCAAATATCCCGTATTCCTGCCATCATCCCGTATTAGTATTTTCCCGTAAATATCTTGTATTTTAATGTAATAATAATTGAAAGATAAATAAATAAAACATTCCTCTGCCTCTCTAAACTGAACGCTGTCACTAGCCTCGCGAGAACTGCCAACTGAAATGGCCTGGGTGACAGTTCTCACAAGATTAGTGTCGACAGCAGGAACAAACCCGGAAACAACTAAGAAGAGAGATGGTAGAATGTACAAAGAACTCATGTAAATACCTTGAAAAATGAGGCAGAGAGTTTACCTTCCTAAAGAGCAGCAGGATGGGTCACAGTTACACGTTCTGTAAGATTTGTAACTGAGATTTTAACGTCTACCACAGCGGAAGAAACAATGTAAGTCAACATGAAAAATCAGCCAATCACAAGCGTCACAAATACACTCCTTCTAAAAGTGTTAAATGATGTAAAGTCTACAATCAATGTGTATAATAAGTTATTAGTGAATACCAGAGAACCACATGAGTGAGCATGAGAAATGAAAAGAAAATATCAAATGTAAATGTCTACCTTAAAGACAAGCAATGTGAAATTAACAGTAGAAATGCTACGTGTTGACTTGTATATGAACTGTAAGTATATTAAATAAACACGTGCTTCATATACCTATTTATGTTTTTATTTTGGCTGTATTATAATGTAGGAATTAGGGCTGGGTGATATATCGAGATTCAAGATGTATCGAGTTTTCTATTTTGGCGATATAGAAAACTACAAGTTTGCTTATATTAATATGTATATATATTTTATTGCTTATTTTGTATCAAAATACTCGTTTTAGGAGTTGCTACTTTTATTTTACTTCCCCATAACAAGCTACACTATAGAACTCACTCACATGTGTTCCCTTACAGGTGAAAAAGCCAAAAGTGGCACATATTGCGCAGCTGTTTGTTAATAAATGTGTCTGTGTAACATTTTGCAACAGCAAATTTAACCAATAATTGTCTTTCTGGTCAGACTTTTTTTGAAACAAAATGATCAAGATTTCTATCGTATATTGCCATTTTGAGAAAAAATATTGAGATATGAGTTTTGGTTCATATTGCCCAGCGCTAGTAGGAATGTTCACACTCAATCAGTTTAACCTGCTCCTTAAACACCTGGAGAGAATTGGATGTCATCCACGACTTTTGTTTATTGACCTATTGACTGATTCAACCCCAGTAATAATAATAAAGTAATAATCTTGTGGGCTGGATTTTAGACTTTTTAACACAGAGAGTCAGAGTGAGCTGGTTTTTATCAAACACAGTGTGCTCTTCCACTGGCTCTCCACAGGGGTGTGTGCTTTCACCTCTGCTTTTTATTCTCTACACAAATATGTCAGAGTACTTTCAGAAATCAGTCTATTTTAAAGTATGCAGATGATACAGTGGTCTTTAGTCTTCTCCACAACATCGAGAGCAGCCATGGTCCTATAACTGATGATTTTATCAAATGGTGCGATGAATTATATCTGGAAGTTAACATTGTAAAAACCAAAGATATGATTATTGATTTTAGAAGAAAGACAAGGATCAACCATGACATCACAACCATCAAGGGAGTTAATATTGAATGTGTTCAATCCTACAAATACCTTAGGACCATCATTGATAACACTCTGAACTTTGAGGAGAACTGTGAAGCTGTCTGTAAGAGGGGCCAACAACATCTTCACTGTTTAAGGAAGCTATCCTACTTCCACGTGGACAAAACTATGATGACCCTGTTTTACTGTGTTTTTATTGAATCTGTTTTATCTTTTTGTTTGGTGTCATGGTTTGGAGGATTATCCCTGAAGGACAGAAACAAACTGGGCCACATAGTGAAATGGTCCAGTCGACTCATTGGTGAGCCTCAGCTGAACGTGGAGTCCCTGTACTCTAGACAGTTACAGCGGATCACCTGCTCTATTACAGTAGATACCTCCCACCTTCAGAGTGTTGAAGGTGAACCTCCATCCAAGGAGGTCCCAAGGAGCAGAACAAAGCGCTACAGGAACAGCTTTGTTCCAGTCACAGTTGTTTTTTAAAATAACTTATAGCTTCAGATATTTATTTATTTATTTATGGTATTTTTTTTTTTTTTTTATCATTTTATTGTATTTTACTGTGATGCTGTAATGATATTTTATTGCTCAGTTGCCCCTCTTTCCTTTGGTCCTAGTCCTGGTCAGCCTGCAAGTACGATGCCGTGTTGTGGTTAGTCTGTTTTTGTCAGTGCTTCCTTGTGGTCTGTTGTTTTAATATCAATGTAGATGCCATCCTCTGTTTTTCACTGCAAATAAAAAAAAGTCTACCTACGGGTATTAATAAAGTCACCTGAGCCTGAGCCTTTCAATGTCAACACAGGTAGGCCTGCCAGATTATAATCACCTACTGTAATTGTATTTAGTAAGTGGTTGACAAGTGGCTATTTTAGATTCCTTGTGCACCTGTCTTAAAATATAAGAGATACTGGAGCTTGGTTGGGTTGATGGGACAGCTTGTAGCAGACGCCAGAAAATTTCCCATATTTTCAAATCCAAAAGTTGACAGGTATGAGCTCGTGTGGAGTCCAGTGTGGCTGTGATGCAGAGAGTATTCTGCGCATTGGAGATTCGTGGATATAGCTCCAGGGACACTGAAGCTGTGTCTTCCTCTTCATGTTTTGACCGTCAAACTCTTGTGTCGCGTTAATATCAGACCAGAATCAGCTGACCAGAGTAATTTACACAGCGATTGCACAAGGTTCACATCTGAGCGCTACTCAGGAGGTCAGACCAGCTGGGTGAAGGTCACTAGATCATCTTCAAGTTCTGCAGGCTGATTTCTCTGTTGCTGCAATAAATCAGATTAATGGCATCAACAGATCAATAGGATGGTTTCTGTCCAAAGCTGCTCCTGTTTTCCACATTAAATTAGGGGAAAAAAACAACATTAGGTTTTAAAGTTTATTTAAACAGCACTTTTATTTGTTTACAACAAACAGAATTGAAATAAAGGGTGGTAAACCAGGTGCGTCCCTAAATCCTCTGGTGGTGCTGTTTGGTGGCTCCTCACCTCCTGTGGGGAATTCACTAACATTGCAGCACCTACTGTATATGTGCGTGTATAGACGTGGCTGAGACCGCCCTATGTAAATGAACATTTTGCTCATTTAACGTGGAGAGGTGAGTGCACAGAAGACATTTGAAGAAGGTAAATGGGAGGCAAGATGACTTTTCTGTCTGCTGCACAAACATTCAATAATGTAGAAAACAAAATAAACAAATAAAAATGCTGTTAAATAAACTTTAAAACCTAGTGATATTTCCTCCTATAATCTAATGTGTCTGCTCCGTCAGTTCCTTCTGAGCTCCTGCAGTGCTGTGTCACACACACTCAGATGTGAACATTGTTCCATTGCTACGTAAACTGACACACCTGCCATCAACACAACAAGACATGTAGAGGAAGACACAGGATCTGCCTGGAGCCGTGCATCCGGAGCGACATTCACAAAGCCACACTAGACTCCAGCTGTATTTCTCTCCCTCACACACTCTGCATTTTCTTTCAGTGACGGTTCATATTGACAATTGTTTTTTCTAGATTATTTTCTTATACTAGACAGGTTAAGTGGAGTCTTTTTTTTTCCATCTCCGCTATGTTTTGTGTTTCAGTGCGTGTGTGTGTGCTCCTGCCTGTGGGTCGTACTATTTTCTGGTGCTAAAACAATCACCGCAAACAGTTCCAGATTTGATGAATTGCATTGAGCCCACTGCATTTATTTATTTGCATTTCCTCCTCCCATTTTTTTACTCACCTTCTGAGATCTGCCTTCTTTTCATATTCATCAGAGGGAAACACACTAAATGGATTGTGGGCACATTGTGACGCGCAGAAGACGCGCAGTCCTGATTCCCTGGGGTTTGTACCCTTTATTAGCGTGTGAAGTGATGTTTGAATGAATGTTTGTGCAGCAGACAGAAAAGTCCACTTGCCTCCAATTTAACTTCTTCAAATATAATTTTGTGCTTCTGTATACTCACCTCATGCGCACCAATTTGTGCTATAATGTTATTGAATTCCGCACAGCAGGTGAGGAAACAGCACCGACATAGGATTTATGGATGCACGTGGTACCCTTTATTTCAGATCTTATTGAATCCCCCCCACATCTAGTAGAGGCCAGATGTACAACATCAATAATATATGTGGAGGACTGAGAACACATACATGGATTAAGGGTTGTGCACAAGGATTTAGAGACGCACGTGGTTTACATTCTGAGGAATGGAAACACTTCTTCTCCATCATTATGATGACATAGCCTTTTTTGTTCAGTGTTACACTAACTACAGACAGTAAATACATAAGTGTTTTGTGAAATATTTAAGAATATTGTTTTTGTACTAAAAAAACACAAATACATGGCAACAAATATTTTTAATTTTTTAATTTTTTTTTTCCAACAAAAACAACGTACACAGTGTACATCCCGTCCAACACAAAGTGTTACATACAGTAATCTCCATATCAAACAGAAACATTTCTAGTTACAGTGAAAAAAGAAACTGTAGTACTGTACTCAATGAGTCATGTATTGATATGCTGTACTGCAATTTTCCACTGAAAGTAAATTTCTTACTTATTCTCGTTTGTAAAGTCCTGATGATGATGATGATACTGTGAATATGCTTAGATTTGGCTGTTTCTTTTGCCTCCATCATTGTAACACCATGGTTGACCACATGGTAAACCAAAGTGGATTAGATCTCATCAAAAAACAGTCCTTTGATTTCCTCCTCCTCATCATCCTCTTCCTCTCCCTCTTCTGGCTTTGTTTCCAATGTTGGGTCCATTGCTCCAAAACAGAAAAGCTCACCTGTTGCACTTTTATGCTAAAGCTCTGATTGCTAACTGTAAAACTGTGTAACAGGAGTTTGTCCATGGGATGAGTCAGTGAGCAAAGTACGGCAATCAACTTTAGTTTTTTGAATGACAGTGTGTTCCTTGTGAAAACAAGAGATTTTCTTCATGAAAATTGTGCCAAATGCAGAAAATTGTGTGTAGTGTTCTGAAAAAAGTGTGTTTTACGACTGAAATGTGAGTGTAAAGCAGAAATTATGCTTGTTGTTTAGCAGAATTGGTTCAGGTGGTGGGTGCATGAGTTACATGTTGTGGTCATTGTGTCTCAAGTACCAACATTTGTCTGTAAACAATAAGGAAAAACTGAAGGAAAACATTTTATTTGGATAATATTTGCTCTAACGCTGAAAAGCATCTCCTCCACATATCTCAGCACATTTTTTACAGTCTGTGGAGCATACATGTGGCTCTCGGTCTAATTTTGTGCGACCTTCAAAGTACAGTTGAAACCAGAAGTTTACACTGTGCAAAAAGACACAAAACTTTTTTTGTCACTGCAGTTAAACCAGACTAAACCTCTCCTGTTTCATGTCAGTTCGGATTACCATAATTATTTATTTTGCTAAATGCCACAATAATGAGAGAGAGTATTTCTTAGTTTTGATGAAATAATTTTGGTAAACACAAAATACATACATATATATACAAAAAAAGGACAACACAATTACACACAAATGTCTCCAAAAACACACAAAATAAAAATGAAATATATTCAAAATGACAACAAAAATACATTACAGTAAAGACAGAAAACTTTGTTGTTTCTTGTTACGTAATGCTCCGATTGGTCATTATTCCAATGCTGACGTAAATGCTAATCATGTGAGCCTCAGATCAGATACAGTCACATGTTCATGGCCCCACCCTCTTTGATAAAAATTTCCCATCTCTTCTCTGTGATAAATGGTTTCTTGGGTTTGTTTTAAAAGTCAAAATGATTTTATTTATTTGATTACTAAACAGAGCAATGCAAAGAGAGGATTTTTTTATTTAATTTAAACCAAAAACATTTTTTTCCTTAGATTTTAATTTTTTAAATACACAAAAAAGGTTTTTGTACAAAATCAATCTATACAGCGAGGAACTTGTGTGTGTCTGTTCCTCAAATATCTCTGCGAATCAGGCTTAGATTGACTTGAGACTTTCAACATGGCTGCTGCTTGGTTCAAGGGTGTGCAACGTCAGATTTAATTCAGCTCAATGTTGACCGATAGTCATGGTAACTCATGATAAGTCTGAACAGCTCAATATTGACAGGTAGTCATGGTAACTCAGGTTAAATTGAAAGCTGCGTAGAATCTACGGGAGTGACTGCACAAAGAGCTTTTAAAACCAACTAATGGGTCTAATATCCTAAAAAAAAATCATCCCCGTAAATATTGACCAGCAGGTGTCCTCAGTGAGCAACATTTGTATCTAGAGTAATAATAATAAAATCATTTTTCAGTTTTATAATTTTTTATGATTATTTTATTATAATAAAATAAAACCAATATATAAAATAAAAATAGGCTTTCACCATATATATGTGGAACTGTCATGGGCATGTGCGGGTGCAGACCCAAATGCAGGGACGAAGGCGGAGCGCAGGTGCATCATACCACTATTTATTCTTACACAGGCATGGTCAGTCCAGGGAGGCAGAGGTAATCAAGAAAAACACAAAAGCAAAACCAAGAACCAGAGTCACAGCTAAAGTATAATATCCCACCACTGAACTGCAGCACAGCCTTCCTATTTATCCCAGCAGTTATTTATTTGCAGCTGGTGGCCAATCAGGAGAAAGCTACTGGGAGGAAGGCCCAGAGTTCCTGCCTGCCCTCCAAAATAAAACCCCATCGTGACAGGAACAAAATGTATAAATAAATTATGAGTGCTATAAAAGGGGAAAAGGTTATGTACAGAATTTTACATATATCATTGTACACACACATATGCATCTGGTTGCACAAGTACATACATACTGTGTGTGTGTGTCTCTATGTCTTCCTTACAGCATATTTTTTGTTGTCTTGCTATTAGTTTATTGTAAGTGTGAATATCTGTGAACGTTTTAATTAACCTACATGCCTTTATTGGTTGTCATTGTTATTGGATTTATGATTAAAATATATATTTTTTTTACTTTTTAGTAACTCATATAGCTCTTTGCTGTAGTTGCTGTAATTGTAAATATTAAATTACATACATTTGTCACACTGGGCTGCCTGGGCATGCTTTGGAGTGGGGCGGGGCTCACACAGGGTTAGTGATACATTCACTCACTCACACTGCTTTGATCAGGTTAAAGTCATCCCATGGTTGCCATGGTAGCGTAGACTTCCTGTTTCAACGTATCTTCCTCGTTCAGCTGAAGGCATGCGTGGATTTATAGTCAGATGATGATGATGATGATGATGACGATGATGACGTTAAAATCATGCATCAGAATCCTTATAATAATACCCAATGAACTGATGACTAAAGGCCTGTACTCTTGTTAGAAAAGCATTTATCATTTTATATACTCATACATAATCATGTGAACTTTGAAATTACTGAGAAAATGTTTCTGCAAGAGAACAGGAAGTGAACAGTTTCATAATGACTCTGTGTGAAACGGGAATGAGTTATTTTTATTTCTGGAGTGATGTTGAAACAGCAACTGTGGCAGGAAAAGGAGTGTCAACCTTAGGGAGAGATAGAGACAATGTTTACCTTTGTGTGTCAAATTAGATATGATCCAAACCCAGGAAGCTGTTTAACAAAACTTTATATACTTCAGACAATTTTTTTTTTTACTGCATTTAAAAAAAAAAAAAAAGAAAATCTATTTTAATTTTTCAGAAATTTCAAGCGACCCCATTTAAACTCCAGACAATCCCACATGGGGTCCCGACCCCAAGGTTGAAAAACACTGATTTAGTGGCTCCTGAATAAATGTATTTCTTTAGTTTATATAATTTTCGATTATATCACGCCTGGGGGTACGTGTACCCCTAGGGGTACACGTACCCCCATTTGAGAAACACTGCTTTAAAATAACAAATACAGAAGTACTGTATTATTATTATTATTATAGTATTAAATACAGTCGCCAGTGTATTTCATTCATTGATATCTTTTACGTTCGAGTTTTACTTGCTTTACTTTGTTACTCATAATGTTAGAGTAAAGAGGAGGACCCTGTGTCACACACACACACACAAAGAAAGATGTGATGTATCAAGAACAAATGCTCCTGAGGCACCAGGTTAGAGTAACATAATATTCTCCTTTATTTATATGGACCCCCTGATAAAGCCTTGCCCACCCCTTTGTATAAAAGTCTAGTTACACCACTGCAGCTGATCAGCAGATGTCATCTTATATCAATTGTGTGATGACTTATTATTTTGTGACTGTATCCTAAATGAAAGGTAAGGTTACAGCTACAGATTAAAAGTATACTGGCTTTCTCTGTAGCCAACTGTGTGTGTGTGTGTGTGTGTGTGTGTGTGTGTGTGTATTATCTTGTTGTCATCCTAGGTCCTGCTTGTTGTGAGAGGAAAGGATGTAGGTCTCTTTGATTGGCTCATGGCTGCCCCCTGGTGGCAGCAGTTGTTAACATTTCTGACTCCTGTTTGTGCTCATACTGTCTCTTGCCCATGATGTGCTGTACTGTTTCTAATATGTAACTACTGAGATCCAGATGTGGTGATGGATGATACAGCCTTGTAGGAGTAACACATTGGGCCAATTGTAGCAGCCAATCACAGGGCAGAGGCTTAGTGTATTTACACACAACAAATGGAGCACAAACATTAGCTTTTTATCAGTTAACAGTAGAACTTTCTATCCTCTGAGGGAAATCTCAGTGATATTCATCATTGCTGTTTACAATTACAAATATGTCTTCAATTATCCATGTTCAGTTTTACAACTCAATTATGATTACAATGACCACCTTTTTTCCAATTACAACTAACATTTTTCCACCTAAAACTCAATTACAATTATTTTCTCAATACCTATAGTTTAATTACAATTAATCAGAATTACTGAGCCTGAAATAAATAACCTCATAAAAGTTAACCTTCCTCTTATGTTAGCTTTCTGTTAGCATGTCTTATGATAACAGTTCATCTAATTTGTTTCTCATCTCTTGGTTACCTTCTTAGGCTTCTTAATCAATAAAAATATTGGTGTTAATATTTTTGGTGTGAGTGTCTGAGCTTTTTTCTATCAGTCTACCCCAAGATTTACATTCAGGTGACGATCGCTCTTCTCAATGATCTGTGCACTTGCTATTGGCCAGGTTCTCTTTAGAGGTTTGATACAAAGTGGTCCAAGAATAACCATTAAAGACACTGTAAAAGTTGTAAGGATGCATGAGAAGAACTGGAACATACTTTCAAAATGTAATCTTTAATTTTTACAAGACTGATTGTAAAAAGCATGGATACAACAGCAGATATAAGTAAATTAGTCAATTATCAAAGTATTTCAATAAATCACTTAAACCCTCAACTAAACCTGTGAATACTAAACCCAATCTCTTTCATGCTTTTTAATGAGTAAAGAACAATCACTTTCTAAGTTACCATGATTAATGCGTTTCAAAACGGTTACATAAGTAATAAAGCAGTAATAAATGGAGGTTTCGGTCCATCATGACCAGAACCTCCAAACACAAAAACAGTTTCTTTCCTTCTACCACCAGCGTCATGAACACAGCCCAGAGGGGTATTACAGAAAGGAGGTTCAACAAACTCTGAGTCTATCCATAAAATCTGAGTGAACATACCCCGCAATGGGAAACTTGGGCTATCCGATTCCCTTACAGCTGGTATGAAGTGGGTTAATCAACTCTGAGTATGTAAACCTTGGGTTACTTACGTGCACGAGCGTGATTAAAAAGCCACCATCAATGGATCAAAGATAACACATCACATAACTACCATGGCAACCAGCCGGAAGACATTCATTTTTGGGCGACCATGACTCAGGAGGTAGAGTGGGTTTCTTCTAAGCAAGAGGTGGGGGATCAATCCCAGCTATACTGATCTATTTGTCGAAGTGTCCTTGGGCAAGACACTGAACCCTAAATTGCTCCTAGTGGTTGACCAGCGCCTTGCATGGCAGCTCAGTCCCAATGGTGTGTGAATGGGTGAATGAGCTGATATTGTAAAGCACTTTGAGACCGCTTCAGTGTGGGAATAAAGTGCTATATAAATCAAGTTTATTTACCATTAAATTTCTCCCTAACGGTGAAATAAGCAGGCGTTTGGGGAATATCAGCCTATTATAAAGGTACATTCACACAGAATGTGACTTCAGCAACTACAGTGGCTTAAATCAAACGTGATGAGTCGCTTGAACATTGTTACTTAGAATTTAAAAGGCGTATTCAAGGACTTTCATTTGGCTCCAGTAAGTTGAGGAAGTGTACATTGGATTTGAACTCCCGACCTTCTGCTAATAAACAGGCTTCCTTAACGGTTGCACCACCACAATGCAGTGCTCACTCTACGGTTAATAATCATATATCCAGTGAGAATGTGGATCCTTTAAATTGACATATCCTCCTTTACATTAGCCACAGCTTTGTATCCAGGGAACTTTACTACAGACGTCAGTAGGCATTTTAATTAGGGGTGTCACTTTAACATGTTAATTACGATTACTTAATTACAGGAAAAAATAATGCAGTAAAAAAATGTATCTCGTTAATCGCTTCTTTTTTTTGTACCACAACAGCGCTGCACCTTTCTCCATTGCACGTGTTCCTTGTATAACCATAATACTGATGCACCGGCTATAACGGTAGAAGCTGAGGAGTTTTTGAGGGCATTAATTTTAACAAACCGGATAGAAAACTAAAGCCAAGTTGTGTGCAAATTGTCCAAGAAAGAGTTTGTGGATCACTGGAGGTCTTCGAGCCTCCAGCAGAGCTTTTCCACCTCAATGTCAACAATAGTTAGCATGGACAGTGGTCCTCCGGACGGTACTAGACCGAGCAGACAGAGTGGCCCATACAGTCCACACTGGACAAGATGACAGGGTTCAGAGTCAAAATGAATAAATCCATGAGTGACAAATTTACAAAGTCAGCGGATAAATGATTGTAGTGGACAATCGACCACTCTCAGTGGTAGAGGATGTGGGCGGGGCTATTACTACTAGAAGTGATTGCTTGATGTTATTACTTTATTTTGTGATGAACAATGTTATTTTTGATGTGCTAATTTACAGCACTGTGATTAGTGAGTCTGTTTTATTTATTTTATATCATCTGAAGAAGAAGAAAAGCAACAAGCTTGGTGTTTAATATATGTATTGATCAGAAAATTGTTCTTACTGTTTATGATGTGCTAACTTATAGCATTACATATGGACCTTTAGTTTTATTTCATTTCTATTTTCTATTATTTGGAGATTGACAAAAGTACTATATTCCCCTGATGATCTAAACTAACGGTGTCAGCAGCCCTTTATAGTCTCATAAACAGAGGAATGGAAATGGTCCAAGTCTGTTAAAAACAATAAATGACTTTAAAAAGCCACTTTGTTATACATCAATCTTTTGAGCTGCCACAATAATGTGATTTAAATGAAAATACCTCAAGTTGAGGGCGTTTCTCATCATTTTTAGGCAAGATTAAAAATAGATTAATTAATCACAGAGCATCATTAGTTAATCACACAATATTTTTAATCTATTGACAGCACTAATTTTAATGCAGATCAACCTTTTTGATTGTTCTGCGTACGGAGCCTTTCCCTAAATGCTCTGCATCCCCAATGTTGTAAGAAAACTACAGTTTGCAAAAAATATAAAGCAGCACAACATTAGTAATGATGTGAGCGCACGTCTGCGGTGTGTGATGTTACAAATGTGTGATCACTGGTCAGAGAATAGTGTCAAGGTAAATTAAAGTGTTCCTTGAGAAGCAGTGTTCAGGTGGGCGGAGCCAGGTAAAAACCCAGCGTTTCTTAGAGAAAACCTACCAACAAGCAGGTTCAGTTCACGGAGAATGTTACCATGGTGACATACTCATAATAGAACATACTTCGCCTTCAGGAATGGGATACTGAGAGTTTCCCTCATCCTTATTTATTATTATTATAATTATAGTGAGGTGCATTGACTTCTTAATATGATATTCATTTATGCTATATACCTTTTCACTTAAAAGCTGAGTATAGGCCTTCAACAGGTGGCTTTAAACATATGGGGTTTGCAATCCTAGCCAGTTAATTCTGTAGCTCTGCTGTTGAGATGTTTATTGCCTGTCAATCGTGGAAGTTGCCTATTTTCATATGATTCTGCTGATGCAGGGGGTTTTTCAACCGTAATGAACATTTGTTGTTTCCTTCTTTGCCTTAAAAGGTAAGGCTTTGGGGTCCACCTGTTGGGTTTCTTTAGAGCATGATCTGACCCCGGTTGCTCTCATTGAACTGTTGTCTCCAGTTCTCCTGTTTTTGCCTCAGAACATTTGACCTTCCTTGTTCCCCCAGGGATTCTGTCTCTACCCTGGTTTTTGATTCTGCTTGTTTTAATAAACTTTGTATTATTTTGCAAGTCAGCTTCAATAAAGACTTTTTTCTACACAACACCTCTTTTTTACATCCACATCATCACCTGGGGAGACACGACAATAGTGTTTGTGGTTTGTTTGTTTTTTGTTCTTTGCACCATCCACCAAGCTAAATTCCTTGTGATGTTTTTAAACTGTACTTGGCAAATAAAACTGATTCTGAATCAAAAGGTTTCTTCCATTGCTGCTTCCGCAACTGGCTTCATCTTGTGGCTGCTGTGAGACTTGATCTCAGACCAACTCTTCTGACAGGAAACAATCAGTTGGGATGTGTTTCTCTCATATCCTGATCAGAGTAATCCTTTGTAATTATGGCTTTTAGTTTGCCGTGCCTGGATTAAACCATCTGACCAAATAGTGCTTCATTTTTTTGGGGGGGGAGAAATTTACATTGATCTCCTGAAATGTTTCATTTGTCAACTGCCAGTCCTCTTCAGAGTCGTCTGCTGATCCCTTTGATGTGATCCCTTCGTTGACTTCCGCATAGTAATTCCTGCAAGTTTATTATGCCTTCTTTTTGAAGAAGTCAAGGAGATCAAAATACATTTCCTGAAAAAAATATCTGAATAAATGAAACCTTAACATATTATTCAAAAAGAAGACAAATTTAACTTGCTCCAGACCAGAGACCAGTTCAACATGTTTAGCTAGCTTAGCATATAGCCATTAGGTCCAGATGTTTGGGTTGGCTTAGTAAAGGGCGGGGCTAAGGCATCAGGTCTACCTAATGTTTTTATTTTTTTGTTATGCCAAGGAAATAAATGAATAAATTGGCCCTCATCATTTGGTGAGTTCTTGGACTGATGATTAGTGTATGTTCTCTTCTCTCTATGTAAGTTTCCACCTGGTGATGCAGTTCATCTTTCACATTATGGGACACCAGCTTTTTTCTTTCTTCAGCATCATTTTGATCTCATCAGTGATCTCCGTCTCATGTTTCCTCTGCAGCTTTTCTTTCAATTCTTGATCTGTCTCAGCTTCAAACTCCTTTTTTTGCCTTTTGAGTAAATCATAGAATTTCTGAATGTTTTCTTTATCCTTGAAGACACACTGCAGTACACTTTGGATTTCGTTGTCGTGTTTTTCTTCCATCCACTTCAAATCCTTGCTGTACTTCTTCTTGAATTTGTTAGATTTCTCAGCCTCTTCCCGAGCTTTCTCTTCGTACGATTCCGTCATCTGCTGCATAGATTTCAAGTGATTCTCCTCCAACTTCTTCCTCTCATTTTCCTCCTCCTGTCTACGTTGTTGTTCCTTTTCCTCGGCTTCTCTTTCTAGTTTTTCCTTCTCCAGTTTGTATTCTTCCTTCAGTTTCTGGATCTCGTTAAGCTTTTCCTGCTCTCTCTGCTGGTTGTCCTTGAACCTTTCTGCTCGTTCTCTCTCACAGGTGGCCTGAGCTTTCTTCCTGTCCGCTCTTGCCTTCTCCAGTTCCTTCTCCACGGACTCCTTCATACTGACATCTTGTTTAATTTTTGCCTTTAGGTTTTCTATTTTTTTTTCCCACATTAGTCGTTCCTTCTCCTCTTGTGCGATCCTCTTCTCTTCCTCTTCCTTGACCATTTTTTGTTGCTCAAGTTTTATCTTCTCCAGCTGAATGATGATGTCTTCCTTCTCCTTCAGCTGTTTCTGCCTCAGGTTTCTCTCCTGGTCGATTTCTGCTCTCTGTTCTTCGATCCTTTTAGTCATCTCCTGGATTACGGCCTTGTGCTTCCTCTCCAGCTCCTGCCTCTCCCTCTCCATCTCCTCCTCCTTCTCCTTCAGGATCCTCTCTGCCTCTTTCTGAATGGCTGCTTCAGCCTCTTGCAGCATCTCATTAGTGAAGCACTTTCCTCCATTCGCTCTCACCATGACGTCTATCATCTTAATTAGCTCGCTGACCTGAGCACGGTTCTTCTCCTTGTTGTTGAGGACATGGTATCTTTCTCCACAGTCTGAGATCAGCTTTTTGAAGGATTCGTCACTCTCCTCAATGTACTCATTGATGGACTGCTGCTCGTCCAGAGTGTCTCCTTTGGTGATGAGAACAATGGTAAACTTGTCAGCATTCTTCCCAAATCCTTTCTTGAGAAGTTTCAGGGTCTCCTCGTCCTCCGGTGTGAATCTTCCAATAGGTATCACCAGAAGGAAGACGTGCGGGCCGGGAGCCAACATGCTGATGCACTTCACCAGCTCTTCCCAAACCTGCTCGTTGGAAAGACTTTTGTCAAACAGACCAGGTGTGTCCACCACGAAGACTGGACGTCCATCTACCTGACCCTTAACCTTCTGACAGCACTTGGTCACTGATTTGTTGGAAGCCTTGGTAAAAAAAGGTTGTCCTCCCAGGATAGTGTTTCCTGACGAGCTTTTTCCATTCCCTGTCTTCCCAAACAAGACAATCCGAAGGCAGTGGGGACTCTCCATTTTTTCTACACCTGTGAAATTACCGGACACAAAGTTATTTACTAAGTCAGTTATATTGTGTTATTATTATTATTAGTATCCTTTTTTGCTAAAATTCAAACAAAACATCAATCAGACAATGTGTAATTATTCACCTATTGCATAACATGTATTAAAAGATGGCAAACATCCATTATTGAGTGAAATGTCTGATGAAATGACCAAAGGTACACCTAATATTAGATAATCTGGTCCAATAATTGCAAAAAGTGCTCTACCTGGGGGGTATTTCATCAAAGTGTTCTCAGTAGAGCCAGGCTTAATGGTTTAAACCTGGTTCAGCAAAGCCGTCCGTGACCATGCTGGCTTTTACAATTTCATCAAACTCTTCTCAGCTTCAATCTCACCAGCTGAGCCGAACCAGCTGACAGTGTTTAGCTTAAGTGAACGTCCTCATAAGACCCACGAGATCAATCACAGATTTAATGATTAGAGAGTGAAGGCGCATGCACTGCAGCTTTTACAATGAATGAGAAACCAATAGGAACTAATGCTGAGACCAACAGTACGTGACGTCATCTGTTACTGAGCAGTGAAAATAAATGACAAACAGGTAAAAAAAAAAAAAAAAGAACCAGCTGTGGTTTGAACATTTTAAAAGTAATAAAGGGTTAAAGAAGGTGTTATTTAGTCAATTTATCATAGCAAAGAACTAAAACATGTTGTGATCACACAATGATCGTGTGCTTTTGATAAGTTTTTTAACACCTGTCAGCGTTGAAAAGCAAGAGTGTATCTTTGTCATTGGAAGCCTTAGTGATCTGCCCTGTGACTGTCCCTCTCAGTATATCCACAGCTTTCTCAGTATTAATCTCTGATCAATGAATGAACACATTTATACCGTGCGGTAAACAGATCGCCAATGGATACGCACGTGTCCTTATATATTATTACTAACGGTTTAAACACATGGAGACTGTGATATCTCATTAAAAATATGGTACACTTTAAACATGTAGACTATGATTATGTTGTAATTTTTATGGATTTAAAATCATATTAAAACATTTACCATGATATTCTGTTTCATTTCCTTTTAAAATACCGTATTAAAGCGGTATTTAAAAAAAAAAAAAACAGTTTTAAAGAAGTCTTTTTGAGTATTTTTTTCTTTTGTAGATCTTTACTGAGCGTTTTAAATCACCACTAAATGACTTCTTTAATAATGATAACGTGGTTTCATGAGAGAGCACCTGCAGCTTAAGCCAAGCTAAGCTAACCAAACATGTGGGACTGGTTGCTACGTGATAAGCACATGTGGGACTGGTTGTTATGTGCTAATCTAACCAAACATGTGGGACTGGTATGGAGTTATTTATCAGTCTCAGAAGAAGCACATTTATCGTCTGCAATACGATCATATTGATCACGAACAGAAACATTTAGTGCGAGCTCGACTGTTTGAGAAGTAATGGAACATTGACATTGGTTCATTATTATATACATACATACTCACTGCCTGAGTCTACAGCACATTTACAATGGTGAATTGTCATCAGTTCATGTTTTTTCTTCAGGCTTCCTGTGCTGTTTGGGATGTTAGCTGGTATAATTAGAAAGTCTCAGGGCCAAATGCACAGCCAGCTAATAACAAATGTATTGAAAATAAAAATCTGTGACTAGAAATATTTACTGTGAGCAGTACTTAATGTAAATGATGACTCATGAAAACAAGGTCATCTGGACACCCATCTGCTGTGAGCCTGGTGTCATTTACTGAGTTTGTAACCGTACTGAGATTGTAAGACAATCTGAGCACGCGGCAGTTATGTACTGCCATTGTACCCGTGCTGGAATTGCCATGCGCAAACTGTCATACTGAGATTGCAATGATATCTTAGTTGTAATTCACATTAATACTGTGTATTAAGAAGTGTAATAATTTTAAATATTTCAGCAAGTTATTTGTCAGTGAACATTAACTCTGAAATTGATTGAACAATCTCAGCACAGCGGAAGTAGCAAAAAGCACTCCAGAAGTAGCAAAAATTAATTTACCGGTAGTGTGCATGCACATATACAATCTCGATGCAATGCTAGTACGCCACACCGGCCTGTTCAGCTAACGGGCTTTCAGAGAAAAGAGATGATTATCTTTCATTAAAGAGTTACTAAACCCCAAACCCAGTTTTTCTGCAGAATACATATGTATTTGGGTATTAAGTAGTCCTGTTTATTAATCCTAGTCCCACTCTTTACATTTGAGTAAAAGTATTAAAATTTTGTGTATGTAGTTGTAAAATGTCAGAGTGACTGCCCTTTCAGGGTTGAACGCCGGCCATTACAATTGAATTTTGGCTGAGACGGATTATCATGACCATCGAGCGTCACCTACTTTCACTGTTGGCCCCGCTTCTTCTATAGCTGAGAAGAGGGAGGAGGGTTTCCTCCTATCACAGCCCGAAGTGAGCATTTATTCACAGTTCTAATGCAGAACTCCACTGTTCCATGTGAAGCAGCCCACTGCAGCGGTGATGTTTTTGACTCTGCTTCTATAAAGAGCAGATTCTGTGCTAACCAGAGGGTTCATCAAGCTATGTGTGTATGTACAGACACATGTGTATTCCCGTCTGTCTCTGTGTGCGCGGACGTGTGTGTACGTCTTATTGCTATGTATGTGAGGTGGTGGAAAAGTAGACTGTTTGCCACTGATTAGTGTCTGTAAGGCTGAGAATGAGCTTCACGTCATGATTGTGCGTGCATGTGATAGTAGTGACACATTTCAGCTGTGAACTCAATGTGCAGAGATGACCGGCAGCCTGACTAGGTGTGTCTTACTGCTACAGAAGTCACGCCCCTAATAATCAAGGCATTTGTGTAAAATTTGTCCTGAATAACAACCTGAATCTACATACTTCAATGTATCTACTTAAATTCTCACCTGGGAGGTGTGACTGAAATTTTTCTTGTAGCTCTTTGATCAAGTTCTCCTGTTGTAAGATCCTGTCAACTTGGACGAGAGCAAACTTCTCTGTGTTGTAAGCAGAAGATCTTAAAGATCTCAGTTCAACCATCATATCCACCAGTTCAGGGATCTGGTTTCTGTCTTTCAGGTTAAACACATCAAATCTTCCTCCACAGTTCTCACAGAGCTTCAGGATTTCTTGGTCAGTTTTCAGAATGTTGAAAAGATCTGGAGATATCTGCTCAGACTCCACGGAGAACACAATCAGTGTGAGTTTAAATAATTCAGGGCCAAAGATCTTCTGCAGCATGTCAATCCCTTGTTTGTCTTCATCAGTCAGATGACCTGCAGGTAAGACTAGGATGAAGGCATGGACACCCTGAGGCTCACATTGAGAAAAATACTGGTATGACTTCTTCATTACAATCTTCTGAGATTCTTTAAACAGAGCTGTCAGCCGAAAAACAATTTGTGGCCGTTGAGGGAAAGATTGGACGAACAAGTCCGTCAACTCCCTGTTGCTCCCACACAGAATCAGGTTCAGAGCTACATTCTTCTTTTCACTCAAGCTCATCTCCCCGAGGCTAAGAGATCCATTCTTCTCTTCGATCACACTCTCCAGCTTTTCCAAAAATTCTTCAACATCTTTTCCCATCACGTAGAGGCAGTGTCCTCCACACGAGGCCAGCAGACGGTCCACACTCACGTTAGTCTGATCTTCTCCATTGGCAGTAACGACCAGAGAGCGTTGGAAGGCTTCCTTACCAAACAAACCAAGGATGAACATCAGCCGGTGTCTTTTCTTCTCTGTGAAGGTGGAAGGTTGGACAATGAGCAGTAGAAGGTTCGGTCCAGGATGGCAGAGTCTCACACACTCCTTCATCAGTTGCCTAGCATTCTCTCTCTCCATGTTGTAAATGTTGGAGATGGTCACCAGAGTCACACTGGTTCCTTTCCACCAGCCCAGTAAAGCACAGCTCTGATCCACGATGGGTTCAAACTCCCATTTGAAATCCCAGCTCTCATTGAGGAGTTTACACAGATTGGCTTGGGATTCTTTGTTTTCTCCAAGAAGTAAGATCCTGAGTGAACTTCCTGAAAAAAAACAAAAAAAACAAGATCACTGAGAAAGATAAACCTCCTCTTTTCCAGATACTGTCAGTTATGTGGAAAGATGATGGTTATCGCATGATCAATAACACTTTAAAGACTTGGAAAAAATGTCTTGCACGTGTGCTGTAGTAGGGGAACAAAGGGTAATTAATATTCAAAAATATTGATTATTAATTTTAATATGTTCGTTGCCAGAGGTGCCATCTAGAATTGAGTTTTTAAGTGTTCTAGATTTATTTTATTTTAATTACTAGTACAGTGCCCGTCGGAAGTATGCATTCATGTGGGAGCATGAGGGGTATATTTGCGGGTGCAAAATGTGGGTGCAATTTTCCTGGTTTAATTCTGTGCATGACTTCATCACTTTTACATTTTTTTGTTTGGTGTATTTTTCTGTAACATATGTTTTTTGGAGTCATGTGTATTTGTGTATCTTTCTGTTGTCTTTTTGTTCATGAATGTTTGCTGTTTTTTTTTAACTTTTTTTTTGGAATGTATGTTTTTTGGAGTCATGTGTATTTTGTATTTTTCTGTAGTGTTTTTGTTCATTTTTTGCATAATTATTGTTTTTGTTGCCATTGTAGTGTGATTCAGGAGTCATTTTGTATATTTTTTGTGTAAATATTTAGTTTTGTGTGTTTTTTGTGTAAATATTTAGTTTTGTGTATTTTTTGTGTAAATATTTAGTTTTGTGTGTTTTTTGTGTAAATATTTAGTTTTGTGTAT
This sequence comes from Gouania willdenowi, assembly GCF_900634775.1. Classification (NCBI taxonomy): domain Eukaryota; kingdom Metazoa; phylum Chordata; class Actinopteri; order Blenniiformes; family Gobiesocidae; genus Gouania; species Gouania willdenowi. Next base: position 30,943,653 of record NC_041052.1, read on the forward strand.
TTTTTGTGTAAATATTTAGTTTTGTGTATTTTTTGTATAAATATTTAGTTTTGTGGTTAATGTAATGTAATGTATGTTTTTTTGTCATCATTATGTGTATTTTTTAATCTTTCAGCTTTCTTTTTGTGCATTTTTTGTATAATTATTGTTTTTTGTTTTGGTGTAGTTTTGTGCATTTCTGTTGTCATTTTAGTGTATTTTTTGAGTCATTTTCATGTTTTTGTTGTTTGGTGTATTTTTCTGTAATATATGTTTTTTGGAATAATTTTGTGTGTTTTTGGAGCCTTTTTGCATATTTTTGTGCATTTCTGTTGTCATTTTGTGTCCTCCCTGTATAAATATTGTTTAGTTTTTTGTTTTACGTCATTTGTGCATTTTTTGTGATTCCGGAATCATTTTGTATCTTTTTTGTGTAGTTTTTTGCATTTCTGTTGTCTTTTGTGTATTTTTTTTGTATAAATATTTAGTTTTGTGTATTTGAGTCATTTTCATATTTTTGTTGTATTTTTTTGTAATGTATGTTTTTGGATTCATGTGTATTTTTTTTTTATCTTGCAGTTGTCTTTTTGTGCATTTTTTGTGTTTTATTTTACTCATTTAATATATTTTTTATTATAAATAAATAAATACTGTGTGTGTGTTCCGTGAAATGTCAATCAGAAAAACAACCAACCAAAAACAACCCAGCTGCAGCTCGGGTCTTAACCAGAACAAAGAGGTCAGAACACATTACTCCAGTTTTAAAGTCTTTACACTGGCTCCCAGTCAGCCTCAGAATAGACTTTAAAGTTCTGCTGCTGGTGTATAAATCTGTGAATGTGTTTGGTCCAGAATACATCAGTGACATGTTAGTCAGGTATGAACCCAGCAGGTCTCTCAGATCTATGGACACAGGTCAGATAGTGGAGCCCAGAGTTCACAGTAAACATGGTGATGCTGCTTTTAGTTGTTATGCTGCAAAGAAGTGGAACAAACTGCCAGCAGAGCTGAAGCCAGCATCCAATGTGAACATTTTTAAATCAAAGTTAAAGACACTTTTTTTCTCTACTGCATATGATTGAGAGAGAGATTTTTGTCATGTTGTTGATGTAATGATGATTTTAATTGATTTTACTGATTTTACTGATGATTTTAATTGATTTTACTGATGATTTTAAATGTTCTTATTGATTTTAAACAATTGAATGTTTTATCATGTAAAGCACATTGAGTTGCCTTGAGTATGAAATGCGCTATATAAATAAATTTGCCTTGCCTTGCCAAAACTGTGCAAAACAAAACGTAAACCTCCAAACTACATGAGTAAGTAAATTAAAGTATTTTCTACAATTCGGCTGCCTTTTTTTCTTTTTAAACAAAAATCATTGTTTACCTTCGAACCGCGTGGCTCACACACACGAATATCAGTGACTAACATCAGGCCCAATAAGTGAGACTTAAGAGCTTTGCTAGTTTATCAGTGTGAGCACGGCTGCTCAGACGATCCTCTCCCCTCCCTGGTATAAAACTATCTTTCTCTCTCTCACTCATGTGTTTACAGTCTGCATCTGCTTGGCTGTGTGCAGCGATTGGCTCTGGCCGCAAACGTGACTCTTGCTCGGGTGAGGAGCTGTGTAGTGAAATAGATATAGTTGGTGCGCTAGCGCCCCCTCACACCCTGAGGTCAAAAACTGAATAGGTTTCATTTGCCGTGCCGTCCAGAAGTGAAATAAATTTTGAAATGACCAAATTACTCCAAAATAACAGGTGCACACACTTGGGGTATTTGGAACGTGTTGACAAGTTTCAGGTCAAACAGGTACCACGTCGGGGAGATATTCGCTCCACACACACACACACACACACACACATGCACACAGACGTTTCGTACTCATTGGTATCACACAAAATGTACATTTTAAACACGGAGGTATATGGGATGCCAAGTGTAAAAATTTTGTATAAAAGTTGTAGCTAACACATTTTCATTATTTATCTCACTTTTATCATATTTAGCACATTGTCCTACATTTAACCACATATGTAAAGGTAAAAAAGCATTACATCTAAATATTTAAATCTAAATGGTATATGTTATATCTAAATGTTAAATCTATATCTAAATTTTAAATCTAAGTCTAAATGTTGAATATTATATATAAATGTTAAATCTCAATGTTTAAATGCAAATCTAAATATTAAATCTAAATCTAAATGTTTAAATTTACATCTAAATAATATATGTTAAATCTAAATGTTATATATTATATCTAAATGCTTAATCTTATATCTAAATGTTAAATTTAAATGTTAAATTTAAATGTTAAATGTTAAATCAAAATGTTAAATGTTAAATCTAAATGTTGAACTTATATGTTTCGCACTGATGCTAATTGACCCCGCCCCTTGTAACTTTAACCAATACACAAGCAGACACACACACAGCCGATCCCATCCACCTGTCCGATGCCTGCCTGTGTGATATGTATGGTTGGTTCTCTCCGTGCGGCAGAGATCGAGCACGCGGTCATGGCAGGTGACGAGCTGCCCTTCACAGTGCACTCCCGCAACACAACAGTGCAACACAGTTATTAAAATGTATTTTAATGCTGTAGTTTGTCAATTTAGATTTAACATTTAAATTTAGATTTAACATTTAGATTTAACATTTAGATAAACGATTAAGCATTTAGATATTATGTATAACATTTAGATTTAGATTTAAACATTTAGATTTAGATTTAAACATTTAGATTTAGATTTAAACATTTAGATTTAACCAACAGAGAGGTAAGTCACGCGAGATGTTCTGAGAGTCACGTGACAAGCTGAGAAAATTCAACATGGCGGCTCGCTGCCGTGACTAGTTTACCGATCCTGTTTACTTGCACATATTAACGATTTTTACCGTTAAATCAACGCCACCAACGAGAGCCGACCACGCGCCCTCTCACCAGCCAGAGTGGAGGACCTCGAGGACTTCATAGATAGATATTACGCTGAGTACGTGATGGAGTCCGGACCAAAAGCCAGTACATCAGGTAAGTCGGCGAAGCGCCGGAAAAACGATTCGGCCACCGATACATCAGACCTCGAGGTAGAATCCCACACGGAACTCCTACAGACCATAATTAAGAGGCTGGATGTGCTCGACTTACTGCACCGAGACGTTCAGGAAATGAAAGTCAGCCTGGAATTTGCCTATCAACAAATCCAGGACTTACAAAAAGATAATCATGATATCCATTCGGCTTTATCTGCGGTGAGCTCCGAGGTAAAAGAGCTGAAAAAGAAAACAAGTTTCTTAAAGAGTCAGTCCTGGATATCCAATCTCGCAGTATGAGAGACAACGTAATATTCTCAGGTATTCCAGAAACCCCCAACGATGACCCACATGCTCTGTTGAAAGACTTCATGTCGTCGGCGCTTAAAATCCCGGCAGAAACCGTGAAAAACATCACATTTCACCGTGTCCATCGCCTCGGACCACGTAGAGGAAACCGTCCACGTCCCATCATTGCCAAATTTGAGCACTTTCAACAGAAGATCCAGGTTAAAAGTAAAGGTCGGGAACTTAAAGGTACGCAATTCGGCATGAACGATCAATTCCCTCGGGAAATAAACGAACGTCGAAAAACCCTGTATCCTATCTTTAAAGAAAACCGACAGAAAGGCAAAAATTCCAAACTGGTCGTAGACAAGCTTTACATAGATGGCCAACTGTTTAGGGACTTAAACATCACGCCCTGGCTCTACTGAGAAAGACAAATCTAAAAATAATAATAATAATGAAGTAAAAAAACAAAAAACAAAAAAAAAAAAACACAGGTGTTATGTGAGTTAACATTGAAAGGATAATTCTCCACTTATGGTGAAGCTAAGGTAGCATTATTTAAAAAAAAAAAAAAAAAAAAGTTAAAATAAATATATATGTTGTATGTGTGTGTATGTATATATATATCCGTACATTAAAAAAAAAAAAAGAAAGCAAATAAAAACAATAAATACATTTAAAAAAAAAAAAAAAAAAAAGTGTGTCTAGATGTGTGTGTATGTGTATGTATATATATATGTGTGTGTGTATATATATATATATATATATAAAAATAGAGGAAATAAATATAAAATAATGATAACTCCAAAAATAAAAAATAAATAAATAAAAAAATAAATAAATATATATATAACAATAATAATAATTAAAATAAATAAATACATAAAGATAATAATAACACTAAAATAAAAACATGGATAGGTATATATAGACACGTGTGTGTATGTATGTATGTTTGTATGTATGCTACATATTGGCTTAGATTTTGGTAAACACTTTTTGGCACGTACTCTCTCACAGGACACTCTCTACCCTCATGTCAACTCACTCGTCTCGAACCCCTCACTCTTTTTTTTGTTTCATACTCACTCAACACCCACAACACCCCCCACCTCCTATACCTCCTATAATTACCCCTTGCTCCTTTTACTCTTTTGATATTGGATGTTGTCGTTGTATGTTTGTGCTTTTCACTAACCACTTTTCACTTTTCACGATCCAGTCCTTTACCCCGTGGTGCTATCGCATGATAAATGTGTCTCCTCTTCTTTCTTTCCTTGCATCCAAGCTTTTTACAACACAGTGCACAAATGCTCACAGATTCTCACTTATGCTCACACCTGTATGGACTAACACTCACCTTATACTATGTATCAGTTTACAGTAGCTTCTTGGAATGTGCGTGGCATTCGCTCGCAGGCTAAAAAGATTAAGATATTTGACAATGTATCAAGATTAAATGCAGACATTGTCTTCTTTCAAGAAACTCACTTACTTAAATCAGGAGAAAAATCCCTGACAGATTCAAATTTTAACAAGATATATAATTCATGTTTCAATTCCAGACAAAGAGGAGTCTCGGTTCTTCTCAACAAAAGGTTACCCGTTAACATAATCAACTCCGTCATAGACCCAGAGGGTAGATATATTATTATCAAAGTAGTAATCTATAACAAATGTTTCACAATTCTAAATATATATGCCCCCAATAATGATGACCCTGATTTTTTCCATAGAATTTTCTCAGAGCTTTCAGACCTTTCTGCAGACTCATCTTTAATCATCGGAGGTGACTTCAATCTGGTGCTCAACACATCATTGGACAGATCTAGTAAGTGCTCAAATACAAAACCATCTCGATCCGCTAAAGTATTAATGGATTACATGGAAGATCTTGGAATAGGAGATGTATGGAGACTGAATAACCCAACTAAAAAAGAATATACCTTCTTCTCCCCCGTGCATAAATCCTTCTCCCGAATTGACTTTTTTCTTTCAAATAATTCCATCGTACATAAGATGTCCTCTAAAATACATCCTATAATTATTAGCGATCATGCCCCAATATCCCTCTCCCTGCAGTGTGACTCTAATCAGAAAGTATCCTCTCTATGGCGCTTTAACACCTCATTACTTAATGACAGTAAATTTGAAAAAATTATAAGAAAAGAATGGGAGGACTTTCTATTGACAAACGACTCCCCGGAAATATCACCGTCCTTACTCTGGGAAACTGGCAAGGCTGTCATTAGAGGGAAGATTATATCATACTCTTCTTTTAAGAAAAAACAGGAACAGATAACAGAAAAAACAACTGAAGAAAAGATCAAAAAACTTACGGAAGAATACGCAGCTAACCCGTCTGAACTTTTATGGGAAAAACTCCAAAATACAAAACTTAATCTGGATATCATCTTATCTAAAAAAACCGACTTCATTTTGCAACAATTAAGATACAAAAACTTTGACTACAATAATAAATCAGGCAAATATTTAGCAAATCAGCTCAAACACAATAAAGAAAATTCCTTTATAGCAGCAATTTCTGATAATGCAGGTCAAACTTTAAACTTACCTCAGGACATTAATAACATTTTTCATGATTATTATCAAAACTTATACTCATCAAATTTAAACCCTGACCCGGAAGATATTAAAACCTTTCTTAATAAACTAAACCTACCACAGCTCACTATAGATCAGAAAACCACCTTAGACTCACCATTAACCTTACAAGAATTACAAAATGCTTTAGACAGCATGTCAACAGGCAAAGCACCAGGTCCAGATGGGTTCCCTGCTGAATTCCTAAAACATTTCTGGTCAATGCTGGCTCCACTATTTTTCAGAGTAGTAACAGAGATCAAAAATAAAGGGCATGTAGGAGGTCACATGAATACAGCGAACATTAAATTGTTACTTAAACCAGACAAAAACCCCATATTACCCTCAAGCTATCGTCCCATCTCACTTATTAACACAGACTTAAAAATTATTTCCAAAGCACTCACATCCAGGTTAGAGAAAGTAGTACAGTCAATTATACACCAAGACCAGACAGGATTTATTAAAAATAGACACTCCACAGACAATGTGAGAAGACTGTTTAATATGATCAACATGGCACAGAACTCTAAAAGGAAAAAAATAATCTTGTCACTCGATGCAGAAAAAGCATTTGATAGAGTCAACTGGTCGTTCCTCCTAGCTGTCCTTGGCAAATTTGGCTTCGGAGAATCATTCATCCAATGGATCTCCACCCTGTACAATAAACCTAAGGCTTCAGTAACCACAAACAAAATAACATCCCAAAGCTTCACACTGCAAAGGGGAACCAGACAAGGCTGCCCACTCTCACCTTTGCTTTTTGCAATATTCGTTGAACCTCTCGCAGCAACTGTACGTCAGAACTCTGTTATTAAAGGAATCCACTCATCCATCTCAGAACACAAAATTAATCTTTACGCGGATGACATCTTACTCTATTTGGAAGAACCACAATCCTCTTTGGAGGAAGTATTTAATCTAATAAACAGCTTCTCTAAATTATCAGACTATTCCATTAACTGGACAAAATCATCAATCCTCCCTTTGACAAAAAATTCATGGAATCCTGCAAACCAAAATCCACAACACCCCTCCACCACAAATACAATTAGATATCTAGGCTTAAATATATCACCAAACTTAAATGAATTAATTAAACTAAATCATGATCCGATGTTGGACAAAGTCACAGAAGATCTGCGGAGATGGAACAATCTCCCCATCTCACTACTTGGCAGGATAGCCTCAGTTAAAATGAAAATCTTACCTAAAATAAACTACCTGTTCTCAATGATACCACTAAAACCACCAAAACAATGGTTTCAAAGATTAGACTCTGCAACTACAAAATTCTATGCTAGAAATAAAAAACCTAAAATAAGCCTTTCAACCCTTCAAAAAAACAAAGACGAGGGTGGTTTAGAAGCCCCTAATTTCATGCATTATTACTTAGCAAACCAAATATTATATTTAACAGAATGGCTAAAACCAAAAGATTACTACAACACCTGGCTAGAAATAGAACAGTTAGACTGCAAACACATTAAACTCTCTGATCTCCCTTTTATCACTGCGACCCTCAAACATCACAACTGCTTTAAAAACCCACTAATTGCCTCCACACTGACTGCATGGTGGAAAGCCCTGGACATCACAAATGTTCAATTAAAAACTAGTATACTGTCTCCAATCTGGCACAACCCCGACTTTAAAAATAAAAAAACACCACTTTATCTGAAGACATGGGAAGAGAGTGGAATCACTCATCTCCAAGACCTCTTTGAAAATGACAAGCTTAGGACATATAATAATCTAACCCAAGCTTTCGGTATAAATAAATGTAACTTTCTACAGTACTTACAAGTAACAGAAACAATAAAGAAAACTACTCCACTAGACTTAACTACTTTACAACCTCCAGAACTGGCTATATATATGAAAAAAATCTCAACAAAATCAAAAAAACTCTCAAAAATATACAGAGCTCTCTCGATCACCAACTGTAATTACTTACCAATCGCTAAGTGGGAGGCCGAACTCTCAATCACCCCGAGCATTGATTTCTGGACAGAAATTTGTCGTAATACTTTTAAGATGACGAAAAACACAAATCTTCAGCTAATTCAATACAAGGTCCTCCACAGATCCCACATTACCCAACAGAAAATGCATAAAATGGGCTTCTCCCCAACAGACATCTGCTCTCAGTGCACCCAGAATACAGCGGATTCCTATTTACATGCCTTATGGCTTTGCTCCCCAGTGCAACACTTTTGGATTCTAATTACTGAAAAACTGTCCTCCATTTTGGACTGCAGAATTCCTTTATCTCTAAATCTTTGTCTGATAGGAGACCTGACAATGCTTCAACTTCCCGCAAACCGATCACAATCAATCCTTGCGGCACTAGCCATAGCAAAAAAAACAATATTACTAAATTGGAAAGACAAAAAATCCTTAAACATAAACCAATGGCAAAATCTCCTCACAGAATTTATCTCCATGGAAAAGATGTCTGCTCTCAGAAAACAAAAAAAAATAATGTGCTTTGAGGAGCGTTGGACTCCTTTTTTAATTGCATTAAATCTAAATTTTTAAAGCCTCATGATCTAGCCTGCAAGCGACTGCCAGCACCACTTTTTACTAACGCACTAGTCCAACTGTAGGCCTGGGCCGCCTTTGGGCCTCTGGGGTAGTCCTGGCCGGGTTGGCTGGGGAGGGTTGCCGGGGTGCCTGGCTGCCTCGGCGCGGGTGTGCATTCCTTCTGGGTGTTCACAGGGTCCCAGGGCTGTTCGACTTGGCGCTGTTGCCCCTTGCATGCGCATCTGGTTGGCCTCTGGGGCTGGGGCCCTGCGTGCTCCTCTGCCGCTCCTTCCCCTTGCTCCCTGTCCCCCTGTCTCGTCCTCCCCCCCCTCCTCCTTTGCTCTTGCGCCCGCCATCCGGTTGGGCTGGGTTTGGGGGGCTCCCGTTTGCCTGGGGGCTGGTGGGGGGGCTGTTGCTCCCGCCTGGGGGGCGGGCGGTGCCGTGCCGGATGGGTTGGCTGGGGGGTGGTCCCGTTGGGGGGCCTGGGGTGGTGGGGTCCGTGGCTCCGGTCCGGGGGGATCCGGGGTGTGGGCGGCTTTGGGGGTGGCTGCTGCCCGGGGTCGGCGATTGCCTCCTGGGTTGCTGGGTGGCGGGGTGTGGCCGTGGGTTGCTCCGTCGGCCCTTGCGGGTCCTCGGCTTGGCTCCCTGGGGCGCGCCTTCGCCAGGGATGTCGCTTGCGTGACGGGCCGGGCGGGGCCCCCCTCCGGTGTGGCCAGTACGGCTGGGGGTGTGGGGTGGGGGGTGCTATGGGGCCTCCCCGGGGGTCGTGTTGGGTGGGTGTGCGGGGGCGCGGCGCGTGGCTCTTGGCCTGGTGGATCCGCGTCGGGATTGGCTGGTCTGCTGGCTGGGCGCACCGGGCGCCGTGGGCGCCATTCTGGGGCGGGGGTGTCCCGGGGGTGGATCCGTGGTCTGGGTGTCCGGGGGCGTGCTCTCCTGTCATCTGCCCGGGGACCGGCCGCGGCTCGTGGCGGCGCTGCGCAGCCTTGGGTGGGGCGGGGCTGGTGGCCTGGGGCCCGCTGTCGTCCGGGGTGCGCTGGCGTCGGGGGGGTGTCTCGTGCCGGTGCGTGGGTCGTCGGGGGTCCCCTCCGTGGGGGGGGGGGGCTCTTCTGGCGCCGTTGGTGTGGGATGGCGGTACCGGGCTGGGGGTGCTTCGGTACTCGGGCTTGCCGGTCCGTGGCTGGCGGGGTGGCCCTGCTTGGCGGTGGATGGTGGCCTCTTTCGTCGGGGGGGCCGGGGCCGCCTTCCGGTGGAGGGTGTTGTGTCGTGGCGCCGGGTGGGCCTGTGCTGGCCCTGGTGCGGGCACGGGCCTCCCCCCTGCTCGGCCGCTCTCCTTGGCGGCGGGGGGGCGTCGCTCTGGGCCGGCGTGCGGCGGGGGTCGCTCCCTGGGGCACCGGGGGACGGGGTTGGTGCCTGGCTGCGCCCGGGGGTGGGGGGTGCCGCTGTGCTCCGCGGGGCCGTCGCAGTCTGGGGGGTGCCGTGGGGGGGATCTCCGGCTTTGCTGCTCCGGGGCCCACAGTGCCGCTTGCCCGTCTGCACCATCTACCATCTCGCGTGGCCCGCCACGCGGACGGGCCCGGCTAGCACCGGACAGTCCTCCTACATGTACACTTCACCTCACTCCCAGCTGGTCTGGCCCATTCACAATATGCACCACACACCCATACCCAACCCTTGGGGGGCTGGATGGTGGGACTGGGGGTGGAGGGGGCCGCCACCTGTGTCACTATGTAGTGGCGTGGGGGCGGCACTCCCACCTCTAGTTACCCTACTAATCCCTCCAATTTTAATCACACCTCAACATGCCACCCCCCGGAGGGTGTACCCTCACTTACACCCTCCGGCCTATTACACCACATACACGTATATCCACAGAGGTAGGATGGGGAGCACCGCTCCCCTCCATCCCCCTTCTTTTAATTACACCCCATACATTCACTGAACACACACACTCACACAGGGGATAGGGAAGTGCCTCTCCATTGGGGAATGGAGAGGCACCATAACAGGGTGGTGGGTTGGCTCACATATTTGGGCCTCTCCGGTGGGGGCCTGGCCCCTCTGTTGGTGGCTGGGCCACTACATAGAGTGAAAATACATCAGGATGGTGTGGTCGGGCGTGGCGGTGGGTCTCGGGGGGGCTTTGCTGGGGTCTCTCCTTGCGGGGTCTTTCCGGGCGGTGTCGGCCTGGTGGAGCGCGGGGACGCTTCCTCCCCTTGGGTGAGGCTTGGTGCTTGTTTCGTCGGCTGGTGGCCTTGGGGGCGGGCCCCGCGGTGTGCGGGCCTGGGGCGGCCTGCCTCGCCGGTTTGGGGGGTGGGTGTGCTGGGGGTGTGCTGGTGTCCTCACCGGGGTTGGGGCGGGGTTGCTAGGTGCCTCGGAGCGATGCTGTTTACTGGGGGGCGGCGCTAGCTGTTCCGGTGGTGGAGGTTGCTGTCGGCCGCCTGGTGGGTCTGTCCTGCCATCTGCGGACTGGTGGGTGGGTCCGGGGCATCTTTGGCTCGGGGCTGCGGTTCCGCACTTGATGTGTGCCTTTGGGGTGCCTCCGTCCCCGCGGTGGGGATCGCCGGTTGCTCGCGGGCCGGTGGGTGGCGCTGCTCCGTGGCTGGCGCGGCCCGGGGGGCGGCGGGCCCTGGGCTGCTGGCCTTGGGCTGTCCGGGGCTGTGCGGTCCTGCTGGGCTGTGGCCGGGTCCTGGGCGGGGGTGGGGGGTGCGTCCCGGGGGGCTTGGCCCGGGGACTTGCCCTTGGGGGGTCCTGGTCCCGGGGGGTGCTCCTGGGGCCCGGGGTGATTGGCTGGCTGGCCGGGCCGGTCCTGGCGGGGGTCTTTCGGGGCGGGTGCCGCGTGCCGCGCCCTTGCATACCTAATGGTGCGGCCCCTGCTTGGGCAGTGCCCCGTGAGGCAGGGTGCTGGGGATGCTCAGGGAGCCACATCCCGGCAAGGCGGTCTGGCTTGGCCCTTGGAGGGGGCCCTGGCTTTTAAAAAAAAAAAAATAAAAAATAAAAAAACTAAAGCCCGTGGCGCGGGCGACATCAACAATAGGTGATTTGGGGCGCCATGGGGGGCTAGGTTGGGGTGCCTGGGGGCCGACGGGGAGACTCCCGGCGGCCCCCTGGTGCCTTATGCGGCTTGGGGTGTGGTCGTCCTCCCTGGGCGGGCTGCTCCTGGTGCTGCGTTCATTCCGGGTCCCTCTGGCCTGGGGTCGGGTCCCTGCTGGCTCTGGGCCCGGCGGCGGGTGCCCGCCGGCTGCCCGTTCGGCGTGGCTCTGGTTGTCTGCTGGGCGTGGGCTTCGGCTCCTCCGCTGGGGTCTCGGGCGGGGAGCTCTCTGGGCCCTCCCCTCGGGGGGTTGGGCGCGGGGGTGTGGGGGGGGTGGGGGGGGGGGGATGGGGTGGGGGGTCTGGGGGTTGGGGGTTGGATTGGTGGCGTGGTGCGCTGGGTCCTTGGCTCCTTGGGGCTTTCTCGGGTGTGTATGGGGGGGGCGATGGTTGCCTCTCGGTTTGGGATCTTGGGGGCGTTCGGGGGGCTGCTTGGCCGTGTGGTGGTCGCCGGGGGCCCCCGGATTGCCCGCTCTTGCTGCTGGCCTGGCTGCTTCCGGGGCCCGGGGGCGGCTCGTGGGTTTTGCAGTGGCGGTTCTTGGAAATACATTTGTCATGGATGCACTGGCCTTGGGCTGTGGGATAACACTCAAACTGGGCTCAACCACAGACACGTTGTTCCCAAATACCTGTTTTATGGAATTTCCACTCACTTCTTCCTCTGCTCACAGCCACCACCATTATTCCTAAGCCGCACACTGGTCACCAAACTGGCTTGATAACTCAACAATAAGCACAATATACACAACCACAATTTCACATCGCATCACTTGAAATCTATCGACTACTCCCCACCCATTCCATTTCCTATCTTGTATTCCTCTTCCCTGTTAACTTCCCCACCCCTCTCCAACCCCTCACCTTGGTGTAACACTGCCCTCTCTTTTTTTACATCCTCCCTTTAATAAAGTATTTCTTACCCTTCCCTAGGGAGGGCTGGTGATGGTCACAATTATGCAATGAAATAAATAAATTTATTTAATTGCAATAACAAAATATGCATTGCTGTTAAAAGATTGCACTTCTTGTAGTGTTAACCTTTGACAGAATGTGCAGACAAGGGAAAAAAAAAAAAAAAAAAAAAAAAAAAAGATTTAACATATATTATTTAGATTTAGATATTCAGATTTAGATTTAATATTTATATATAAGATTTAACATTTAGACTTGGATGTAACATTTATACTTAGATATAAATTTAGATATAACATTTAGACTTAGATTTAACATTTAGATATAACATATACCATTTAGATTTTAAATATTTAGATTTAATGCTTTTTTTAACCTCTATATATGGGGCTAAATGTTGTGTTAAATGTAGGAAAATGTGCTAAATATGAGAAAAAGTAAGATGCATAATGAAAATGTGTTAGCTACAACATTTATACTAAATTTTTACACTTGGCACCCCATAGAGGTATGGTATATACATATTCTAAGTGTTTTAGATGTTCGTGTGAATTTGGGATTTATAGAGATTTTCTAACACTTCGAAGAGTAGGAGGAAAGAATAAAAATGGAAAGTTAAAGTAATGAAATTAATAAAACCTAACAAAAATTAAAATTATGGATATAAATCTAGAATTTTCGATTGAGAGAATTTGTTAAGTTATAAACCACCTTTCTGCCAGAATTGTGTGTGCGAGCAGTTTTATGCTCCTTTGAACAGGCGTGATGACAACAGCTCCTTCTGCGTAACCAGCAGTATGTGGGGAAAAAGCTTTTCCTGGCACTTTTGCGAGGATGTTTTCCACTCATTCACTGTACGGGCCCGCGGGGATACTGTCGGCCTGGATGGGTTCTGGTTCTCCTTCTCACATGGCACTACTCCTGGGCGTTGATGGGTAAAATTGACTGCCTCCAAAAATGGAAAAAAGCTGATTGGCTAATTTCAAAAATGGAGATAAAACTTAAAGTTAGTCATTGTGGAAGTGGCTGCAAGCCAAGGTCAATGAAAGAGAAGTTCAAATAATTTCTCAAAAATTCTGCATCACTAAACTGAAAACACTTCTGACTGTTTAAGTCAGAGGCAAAGAGGAGGGCCAGAGAGCGTTGAGAGAGCGTATGAGCTAGAACTGGGCTGAAGTCAGAGCGTAAGTGCGAGCTTAAGAGAGCCTAGGAGAGAGAGTAAGAGAGAGCCCGAGATTTAGGGAGCGAGGCCTTTTATAAACATGTCAAGCGGTTATCTGATTGGGTAAAACACATCTGCAGTGCAGGAGTGAGTGAGACCTGATTGGTTGGCAGAAAGAAGCGGGAGTCTTTACTTCCCTGTAAAGAAGACAAGATGGTGGGGCTATCCCCACATGTGCTTTTTAAACAATGTTTAAAGCACTGAAAACCACCTTGGCGTAACATGGGCCCTTTAAGACTACAGCATATAATGCAAAAAGTCGCCAGCAGGAGGTGCTGTAGAACCAGCACAAAGAGCGAAACATCCAGAATCAGTATATTGAACGGGATCGTCCCCAAAATTAAATCACTTGTGCTTTATCTCATTTTGTAAATTTCCTGATAAATTCCTTGACAGAGCAAAAAATGTTTTATTCTTCCATGAACTACACAAACATACAAACGTCTGTTGATCTCACATTATTAGATAAGTAATATTGAAGTTCAATGGCCGATCACTTTAACAAAAAAATTCTCCATCATTTTCAGTTACAGAATTCTTACCATGTTTGGAAATAATTTGAAGTCAGGTTTAGCAAAGATCATTCTAATATTCAAGAAAATATATTGACTATATATATAGAATTGAATCATCCTTTTATGTCACCAGGGCCGGTGAACACACAGTTTTGTCGCTCACTTTTATCTCCAAAAACACTCGGCTAAAGCAGGACGTAGTCAGCAAACACCACGGTCAGTGCGCGTTTGTCTGGATACGGGCCAATATATTTAAATTCATCTGAGTGCTAAAGTTTCTTTGAAGCACAGGATGAGACGGAGCATGGAATGAAAACACAGAAACGTTCACTCTCAGTGTGATTTATGTTTCAGTATCACGTCGACACCTGATGTGCCTCCAAAAAAACCCAAATTCCACACCAGAAGCAGAAATTAGGTTTTAGAGTCTATCAGCACACGTTTCACAGAGATCCTCTGCACTTCATCATGACTGTACTTGGTCCACGTTATAAAGATCATTAATTGGATGGAATTAAAGCAGTGCATACAAGAAACAATGTGGATGGATGTGGAAAACCTGTGGAGATGCACTACAGAACTCACTCACACATGCAAAATAAGAGAAGGGCTTTATTTATTTGATTTTCTCTATGATATACAATCCTATAGTTAACCTGTTCTCTTTCTAATTGATTTGGGATAATTTAACAAAAACTAATTTCTGTAAAATATGGTTGAAATGAAATACCTTGTTTTCTGCTTATGCTAGCATTAATTTTGAACAGTAAATTGCTTTCATCTACTATCAATCGTGTAATTTTGATTGAATATTGATAAATTATTATATTTTTCTTAATTTGTAGATTATCTGATAATTTTTAATGGGTATTTTATTGTGATAAACATATATAATTTCTAAATTGTGAACTAATAAACATCTTTTTTTAAGTGTGTTTGGATGAGTTTGTCATGAGGAGAGGTTCATGCACTCCCCAAATGGCTAAAGTACTAACAGAGAGCATCCTGAATATAATAGTATATGAGACCAATATCCATGGTTGAGGATGACGGCTTAAGCAGACGATACAGACCTTCCATCCAGAATACACCTTACCATGCAGAACTCTTTAGTTGGTTTAAAGTTCTTACCACCAGAACCCATAAGGCAGGTTAGCAACATCTTTTGTTACAAGTGTTTCTATTATGAGTAGTTGTTCAAGACCACATACACTTTGTATTATTTTATTTATTTATTTTTTATTGTGATCACAATTTTTCATGTTGAAAAGACAACTATTATAAATGCATTATTTTGTCCTGTCATTGTTTTATTTCCGTTCTGTAAAACATGCTGTTAGAGAACAACAGGCTCACAGCATTGTAATGTCAACAAAGGTAGTCCTACAAGATTATATCCACCTAATTGTATTAGTAAGTGGTTGACAAGTGGCTATTTTAGATTTGATGTGCACTTGTCTTTAAGTATAAAGGATACTGGAGCTTGGTTGGGGTGGTGAGACGGCTCGTAGCAGGCACTAGAAAATTTCTCACATATTCAAATCCATAACTTGACAGGTATTTTCAGCATACAGCCCTGGCAGCAGCAGACTAGTAAATTTACAGTCTAATGACAGAAACGCATTTCTGATCATCATGTTTGACAAAGCTCCAGCCACAAACAAGAGCCATGTTTTCAGAAGCAGAAAAACTGTTGGAGTTATGTCTGTGCCTACCCATCTCCGTGGCCTCATCCGAGCACACTTTCTGCACCTTGCGTCTTTCTAAGACATGGGTACACAGCACCATGACCCAGAAAAGACTCACACCTTTTGCTGATGCATCCACACACAAAGATTCTGAACTCCCTGAACATTTGTCCCCTCATGAGAGACTTTAGCAGCTCAAAGTAAGAGCACAGTGACACCGTGCACTTTCATATCTAGTCATGCAGTTTAATGTCCCACTACAGTATTTTTGCAAGGTGGTGGGGATGGAGATGGAGTATTTTGATCGTGTGTTCTGTGCGTAATGGATGTGGAGTGCTGTTCAATAACATGCTTAAAGGCACACTGTGTAACTTTTGGCTACTAGGGGCACTATACCTGAAACTTTCACGTCAAACGCCACTAGCGGCAAAAATCAACAGTCAGTCAGTCGGACCAGCCTCCCTTGTCTTTTGATTGTGTATGCAGACAGTAGTGACTTGTAACTTTGGGATAAGGATAGGCTCTCAGGGCTGAGAACTTTTACCTGCTACTACCACCTCCTCACTGATTCTCCTTCACGCCAAATCCTTCCTTGTGCAGTCCCAGTTATAAAGGCCGTGTCAAACAGCTCCAGGTGGTCACACACAGCTTCTACTCCATGTTTGAATGAGTGAACAGACCGGTGTCCATGTTGACGGCCTGACGTCATCATCAACAAAGACTCAGAATGCGTTCGGCATCAATGTCTGATCTCTTGCAGTGTGACTCTGAAGTGCTGTATGTTTGAAAACAGGTTTATGTTTTAAAATCTACGAAGGTTTGAATTTTGAGAGTGTTTAAACAAGAGAGAAATCTTAATTCCTGTCGAGAAAAGTGAATAAAGTGTGTGGTGAGGGGTTTTACAGCCTTAAAACATGTATAATAATAGTAAAAAATAAAGCTGACTACTTTGCGAATTTTGCCTATTGCGGGTTATTTTTAGAAGGTAACCGAGGGACTACTGTATATCCGAGCCTGTGGTCACGTGACTGCCGTAAAGCAATACATTCTCCAGGCATTCTCTAGGTCACATGACCTGGCCAAAGACGGTCCATCACTCCAAATTTACATGGTCGGTATTTTAAGATTGAAGCCCCAGTTGGAGCACTGATACTGTCAAGTGCTGTATATTGGCCTGAGGAATCATTTAAAATAACTTATGTGGGTCAACTCTTTAGGTCAAAAAGTCCACGGTGTGTCTTTAAATAGTCAGATGATTTCCTTGTGGTGTGCATATAAGGATTTTGAAGCTAATAGAGTCACGTGACATAAACGTAGATGGTGCAGTGACTAAAGTTCATGTCAGCTGACCAAATCTATTGCATTGTTATAGCGGTATTGTGAAGTTTAACTAATAGTGCATATATTCATATGAGAATTGATGATGTCTGTTTATTTTAAATAGGCCTATAGGCTCATAAGTTTTTTGTCCAAAGATTTTTTTCACAGCCCTTCCAGCGGCTCTGTTAATACCTTTTTCTTCTGGTGGGTCATTGGTCAGCTGTTTAATAAGTTATAGCATTAATAACAAAGCAGGTATAATTTGTGCCTTTATTATACATGTGAGAGTATTAATAATGTACAAGCATGATGATAATAAGCAAATTCAAACAATGATAACTCAAAGGTTACTACAGATTAAACTGGCATAACATATTATATACATTATGTACACTGATTTAATGTATATAGATATTCTGAGTGGAATGTATGAAGTGTGTCGATTGTTATGCCTGTGTTTTAGTGGATGTTAGAGGGTGGTGCGAATGCAAAAACAAAAATAAATAATAATAAATGGAAAAATGAAACGAGATATACTATGATTTTGGGGCTTGATAAGAGTTTTTGTTTGTTTTTATGCCACCTTTGTCATAGCTGTGTGTGCGTTTTTACACTTCCTCCTCAAGTTGTGTTGGCAACGGCTCCAGTTATGTAGTCAGTGTGTGTGTGTGTTTGTGTATGTGTTACTAGAGAAGGCCGAACAAATTGCTTCGTAGACTCTTAATAGATTTAATTATAGTTATATTACAAATAAATCATTCATATTATTCACAACATTTCTGGAAAAGAACTGTTCCTATGGAAAGATATTTAAGGTATTTTTAAAATTGATACTTAAAGAATTTAATTTGCCACACACAACAGATGCGTAATTGAATCTTGAAACTTTTCTCCTGGAGAAAAAGACGTTTAAACATTTGAATCGGGTAGTCTGAATTAATATATAAACAGGAATGTTTCTAGGATATAAAAGATGAGGTTGCTTTTAATTTCTAACAAACACAACCCAATGATCATGAACATTGATGCACATCTAGCTTCCTCTGGGTGTTGGATTTATGCAAACCAAAGGCCAGACAATGGCCTTATCTGTGAGTTATAATTCAGACGAGTTGGAGAGAAGATATTTTCACTGTTCAGTGTTCCGTTGGGGGAGGTAAGATGCAGGGAAAAGGCATCACATGTGCAGATCTGCTTTTGGGAGGAGGGGGCTAACACTGATTAATGTTGGTGCAGCAGGTGGGAACTGTGTCGCACCAATGACTTTGACCCAGACTTCATTGAGACAAATTATTAATCCCATATATAATATATATATAATATCATAGTCCCCAATTTGAGGAAAAATTATTAGATATGATTTGTTGATGCGTTAATTGTCCAAAGCAGTGTAGTTGTGCACTGTTATTGTGAAATATTATTCTATTGTTTCTTTAAGAAATATTGTAAAAAAAAAAAGAAATAAAAAAGTATTTCCTGTACTAAATGTCCCTATATTTAAAATTACATTTAAAAAAACATATCCTTTGTTTTATTTTCAGGAACAAGAAAAGAGTTTCATTACATCTGATTTTAACTTCATCTAAATTTACCAACAACACAAACTGTAAGCAATGAGACAAATTAGTGATGTCAGTCACGAGCGAACCGGCTCTTTGACGTGAACGCCGGGAGCCACTTTATGTCTCTCTCTCTCTTTTTTTCTCTTCAAGCCGCATTTGATTGGATGTGTAGGGATTCAAACCTTCCAAGTTGAACTCTGACTGAGATACTAGTCTCACCATTGAACGAGTCAGAATGTCTGTCTCCCACTGTTAAATGCAAACATGCCCCACAGGGGGACCTTCTCCCAATTCCTGTCCAAACAAAGGAACAGGTGAATCCAAGAACAGTTTTGCTCCTGTTATCACCTCTCTGTTACATTATGATCAAAAGGAAACAATCAGTCAATGCTTACATGCTAAATTTTCAAACTCTGTGCTCCGACCTCCTGCTGATTTTGTCACCTCCAGAACCCAAACCAGAGGTGCCACAGGACGTTGGAATAATACCAGCTTTCTGTTTCCCGCTCCAATGAGAACAAAGAACATGTACTTGTTTGAAGTCACAAAAGAAAACATTATTGGAATGGTTCCTGCAGAAATTTAAATTGCAAATATTGTCTCTCCTATGCCACTCTTCATGTAATTCAATAACCAACAGAATGTTATTTTTAAAATGTTTCATCATTTAAAAGGTGCCTGAAACTCTAGAAAACATCACAAAGCTTAGTTTAAGGTATTTACAGTTAACCATATGGTAAAGAAAAAGCCTAACATGAATTTTGACATTCAGGTTTATGAAGTACTAACTTTGCTATTTTTCAGCCGTGTCTGGTATCAAACCGTTTCATAATAGATGATATATTAAGATATGACGTTAAAAAGATGTTTTGAAATATGTGGAATGAATTATTAGGCATTTTTCTATGTCTGGGAACTCCCTCTATTGTCTGTCATTCCACTTCATGCCCACACTTGAGACACACCCACAAGCTGAAAGCAGAGACATTGGCCAATCACCGATATGATCTCACAATGATCAACCAAGACACCTCCTCCAAAACGCGTCTCCAAATTCTTTTAAAAGAAGCTCCAGAAACTTTAGTTTTGGACGCGGGCTTTCATGCTCACACGTGTTCCCTCGTATTTCCAGTCTTTCATTTCATTTTTCTTTTATTTGAAGTTGCATCAGTTAGATTTTTTAAGAACCTTGCTCGTAGCGAAAGCGTAAGACGCAAAACAGTGTGCCTGAAAGCCGACCCTCCAACATCCGAATTGTGGACCAAACCGTGGTCCCTCTTATTCTGAAATTGGCTGCGATCTACCCAGAAGGGGTTGTGGATCGGCCAATAGAAACCCTGCTGTTTTTAACAAAACAGAACTCAACAGCAGCACGCCAGCGCAGCTATACCGCCACACGAACGTTGTTTCTGCAAACCCAGAATGTCTCCAGGTCCAACCCAGACCGCATCTCAAGGTATGGACCAGTGAACAATGGACCAGCAGAACTCACTCACTTTAACTACAATACAACCTCATTCACTCACTCACAATCCACCACATATATGTTTGTCCGTTCTCCCTAGTCTGTCTTTCCCTCTTTGTTTTATGAGCTCGCTTTATGATTCTATTCTTTGATTTTATAATAGTTAGTCTACATTAGTTTAAAATAGTGATTGACTTTACTACATGTAATCCTCACTTTTGTTAGCGTAGAAATGCATTTCATCATGATTTAATCACCACATTGTTCTCGTTTCTTACTGAATTATGCAAATAAAAGGTTAAACTGTAATCGTTGATACCTCTAATTTATTAAAGCTGTATTTTAGGTGTAGATGTGCTGTACAAATCCACTTACCTGATTTAATACTTTGTTTAGTCTTAAGAAAAACTTAGACATATTTCCTCTTTTTAAGAGGTGGCACCCAGGAATTTGTTGAGTTAATATTAATAATCATAATTAATATTGTCATTCATATAACCCATTATTAACTACCCTTATCCTCCAACAGTTGATATGTGTTTCTGTCTGTGATGAGCAGAGGGGGGAGGGTGTCACATTAGTGTCAAAAACCACACGCGTGAAAACAATCGCACGCATAAAACCCATAGTTAGTGAGCTGGCATGTGCTCGCGGTCCCTCCATGAGGTGAATGATATAATATAATATATAATTTTTACTTTTTCCTTCAGGCAGAATTGGATGCTCCAAAGGGCCGGATTTGGCCCACGGGCCATGAGTTTGACACAGGTGGTCTATTCTCACACACAAACATACACAAGCAAATCACACAAACACTGGCGCGAGCGCGCGCACTAAAACACGCGTGCACGCGTAAAAATACACTTATGCAGAGCAGACAAACATGCCCTCAAACATCTGTGCACACACACACCAGCAACACTGGTGCCCCTCAAGGGACCTCTTCACCACAGACTTCAGCTACTGCACTGAGACCTGTCATCTCCAGAGGTTCTCGGACAACTCTGCAGTGGTTTGATGTATCAGGGAGGGGGACGAGGTGGAGTACAGGGCTGCTGTGGACAGATTTGTCACATGGAGTGAGTGGAACCATCTACAGCTCAATGTGACAAAGACCAAAGAGCTGATTGTGGACCTGAGGAGAAACAAGAGGCCAGTTAGCCCTGTCTCCATCCAGGGGGTCAGTGTGGACCATGTGGAGGAGAATAAATACTTGAGAGTGGTGATTGACAATAAACTGGGCTGGGAGAAGAACAGTGACTCCCTCTACAGGAAGGGCCACAGCCGCCTCTATTTTCGGAGAAGGCTGAGGTCCTTCAACATCTGCAGAAAAATGCTGAGGATGTTTTATGATTCTGTGGTGGCGAGTGCCATCCTCTACGCTGTTGTTTGCTGGAGGAGAAACTGAGGGTTGCAGATGCCAACAGACTCAACAGACTCATCCGCAAGGCCAGTGACGTTGTGAGGATTAAAGTCTCTCTGACAGTGGTGACAGAGAGGAGGAGCCTGTTCAAGGTGAAATCCATCTTGGTCAATAAGTCCCACCCACTCCATGATGTGCTGGTCAGTCACAGAAGCACCTTCAGCACCAGGCTGATCCATCCATGGTGCTCCACAGAACGCCACAGGAAATAATTCCTGCCTGTGGCGATCAAACTGTATAATTCATCACTGTAACCTCACAGATTGATTGTTGTAAATATCTGTATCATATCTGTATATTTGTATTATTTTTGTAAATATATGTATCAAATTTGTATATAATTTGTATATTTGTATTATTATTATTAATAGTATTAACTATCTTACTTTATTTTTTACTACTGTAATGTGTGTGTATCTGATCTTTATCTTTTACTTAATTATACACTTATTTAGTGTTTATTTTTTCTTCCGTCTTTGTAAAACATTTTATTCTTTTATTTGTGATTTAGTTTTCATAAAGTGGCTGTAACAAAAGCAATTTTCCGCTGGGATTAATAAAGGAATTCTGACACATAATAATAAAATCAATCAATAAACAATACGTAATTTGTATTTCTTTAAATCAGCAGTAAATGTGGTCTTTAACTACAATCGTTTGATTTCTAAATGTAAAACATCTAATAAAAAGACTATACTGTTAGATGTAAAATGTATTCCTGCTTTCATAATGTGTGTATGTCTTCATCTCTTGATGAGCTCATGTTTGACCCTGAGGATCACAAATGTCTTAAGAATCATAACAAAAGAAGACACATGTGCCAGGCTAAAGGAAGGACAGACAAGATAACGACTGGACAAAAATGCTGAGAAAAACTATGTTCCAGGCTGAAGTCAGCAGACCCCTGGGGTTTGTTGGTTTGAACAATGTCTGTGCACCTTCAGAAAGAGGGCTTTCTTCAGACCACAGCTGTATATTAGATGAGTACCTGTTTTTTCTATTGACTTGATATGATTTGTTGATTCATTTCTGTTCATTTAAAATATGTTAATACATTGATTAATTCAGCAAAGAAAAACCTCTGACTGTCTTTCTGAATGCAATCTCAAGTTTGAACACAAGAATATCTTCACTCTAACAGCACAAAATGTTCTGTGGTACGTACCTTGGTTTTTATCGTTCGGTTCAGCATGTCCACTGAAAAATGAAGGAAGACCTGAAAACATAAAAAAAATATGTTTATTGTGATTTTGCATAAACATCAGTAATTATTTATTTATATATATATATATATATATATATATATATATATATATATATAAATAAAACATAATGCACATTCATTGTTGAAAACATATTGGTCCAGTTAGATTGATTGAATGGCCATGAAGCCCATCACTGCCAGCCAATTGATGAAGCCACCATTCAGAGAAAGTAAATAAAGAGTTAACAGCAGAGCCCTGTAAAGTGATGTGGCGGGGTGATTTCCAATGACACTGGAACGTTTGAGGGGTTCTAGTAGTTACAGTAAAGTCCAGTGGAGGGCAGTAATACACCTTGTGGCGTCCACTCTGCCGGAAATAAAGAAGAAGCAGTGACACGGCGGGAAGACGAGCTTAAAGAGGCAGTATAATGAAAAAATTCTCTTTATAATGGTTTTTCTACAATGATATACATTCTTTTAGTCTCATTCAGAAGGCCAAAGTTGAAAAAGTTCTGTTCCTCCCTCCCTTGTTATTACACATTTTGTAAAAAGTCAGCTAGAAACAGATGAGTTCGATTTTCCATTAGTGAGGAGTCTAATGAAAATAGTTTTAAAGATTATCATCTATCAAAATGATTGTTCTAATAATGTATGTTCTCATATGTACAATACTGCAACAATCTAGAATAAAAAACTGAATTGCTGCTATTTATTGGACTGTTTTACTCAGTTATTTTGTATTTGACATTTATTTGTTAATTCACTTTACCATTGTGTGTTGTGTGATTCAGATGTACCAGCTTGATTAATGAAGCAGTAAAACAGTGTCTCATAATGTTAACTGACTGTGAGACTTTGAATGTATTGTAACATCCCTGCATGTTTTATAGTTGTAGTGTTGTCGTTCTAATGTTAATGTTGATGATTCCAATTATCGCTTGTTCTTTGAATGCACCTTTTGGGGAGCTGGGATGTGAGTGGCTGAGTGAACGAGGGGGCGGGGGAGAGAGAGGAAGTGAGCCCCTGTGTGTGTGTGTGAGAGAGCTGGGAGATGAATGAATGAGAGGAGCCTGATAAGCTTTGACCCATTTTTGTTGTTTTGGCGTGGTTACGGCCGACAGTAACCGCAGTTCTGTACGGGAATAAAGCGGCTAACAAGAAAGAAGGTTGTCGTCCTTTCCAGTGTTCTGTGGGACGCTACATTGGTGTCAGAAGTAAAAGCGAGAGCACCGGACTGCTGACCGCAGCTGGCGACACTGCTCATCAGCCTAAAGAGAGGATGGCAGCTGGAAGTGGGGCCGGTGCCCGGCCGAGAGTTAAGCAGGAAGCTATGGACAGTGAGTACACTGGTTCTCCGAGACGTGGGAGTGACTTTGACCGGACGGAGGAGCACAAGGCTCGCCTTAGACGGACGGCCAGGAAGCTAGCAGCTGACGCCGGGTTCGGTCAGCGTGGCGCGGAGCGGCGCTCCGACGCGGGAAATCACACCGGAAGTGACGCGGCACCAGATGTAAACAAATATGGCGGCGCCCTGTGTATCCGTCCACATGTAAAAACGCCAAAATACTCCGGTAAGGCGGACTGGGAGGCCTTTCATGCCCAATTTGAACTATTGGCACGTGCAGAAGCCTGGTCTGTGGACACTAAAGCACTCCAATTAGCCCTTTGCCTCACTGATGATGCCCTGGCATGCTTGCTGTTGTTGAGCCCGGCTGAAAGAGATGATTATGGGGCTCTGGTTGGAGCCCTACAGCGGCGATTTGGACAGTGTACACAGCCTAGTGTCCTGCGCACAGAGCTGACAAACAGGCAGAGACAATCCGGTGAACCACTACGAGTTCTGGCCAATGACATTGAGACTCTGGCGAGGAAAGCTTATGCCCACATGCCCACTTATGTGCAAGATGAGCTAGCCAGAGACCAGTTTATTAGAGCCATAACCCCTAGAGAGCTACGCATTCAAACGCAGCTGGCACACCCCCGCAGTTTACAAGAAGCTTTGGAGCTGGCTGTGGAAAGAGAAGCTGTGGGGACTGCTGCTGAGAGTGACCATGGTCGAAGCGGACCTGTCGTGAGAACCGTGACCCAGCAAGACTCAGGTCAAGAGAAGCCAGTCTGGGCTGCTGAGTTAACGGAAATGATCAGAGCCGTGTCGCTGCAGTCTACAGGCGGCAACGCCCGCCCTCGCCGGGGCCCCCCTGTTTGCTGGACGTGTGGCCAGCCTGGCCACATCAGCGTGCGGTGCCCAAAGCATGCTGGTGCTCAGGGAAACGCACCTGGGTCTGCGTAGAGGGGACCACGCAGGCCCTGTCTTCTGGGTCCCATCCTGCCCTGTTACCCATAGACGAGGCCAAACTGTACAGCCGAGGGAGCGGGGCTCCACTCCCCCCAGAAACAGACGACGGCGCGGAGGTCGTGAGAGTGGTGGGTTGGACCCATGCAGGACACTTTTGCCATGTCCCCATCACCCTTGCGGGGGCTCCATGCACGGCCCTGGTTGACACTGGCTCTACTGCAACACTGGTGAGACCCGACATGGTGCCAGCAGGGACGCAATTGGAACCTACTGTTGTGAAATTACGAACTGTGACTGGTGAGCTGGCCCCCATGCTGGGAAGGGGGGTAGTAACCGTATCGGTTGGGGGATGGACAGTGAACGTTAAGGTGTGGGTTGCAGCGGTACAGGACCCCTGCATATTGGGTCTGGACTTCCTGCGCATCCAACAATGTGTGTTGGACCTGGGGAAGAGCACACTAGCCTTTCATGAGGGCCCCACAGTCAAAATGGTGTCCCCCACACGGGCCGATGGGCTGCACCTGCTGAGTCGGGGAGCGACGGAGGAATACCAGCTGCTGCATCCCCCTTCCCCAGCCAATCCTGCTGTTCTGCAGCCCCCCATCCTCCACTCTCCAGGGGTCATACTCCCTCCTGCCCTGGACCAACAGCCTACTGGGGAGGATGGAGATAGACTGTCGGCGGTGAGAGAAGTGTGGAAACGCAGCTGCCACAACTTGGATTCCAGGCAACAAGATGAGCTGTGGCAGGTGTTATCGGATTTTAAGGACATTTTTGCACTGATAGAAGATGAAGTGGGTCTAACTCACTTAGTGCAGCATGACATTGAAACTGGAGATGCACGGCCCATTAGAACACGCCCCCGCCGCCTTCCCCTGGCTCATCAGACTGCTGCTGAAACAGCAATAGATGAGATGCTGAAGACAGGCATCATTGAACCTTCGAGCAGTCCCTGGGCCTCAGGGGTTGTGATGGTAAACAAAAAGAATAGTGCTAAAATGAGATTTTGTGTCGATTACAGGCCGCTGAACAATGTGACCAGGAAGGACTCGTACCCGCTGCCCCGCATCGATGAGTCCCTGGACTTGGTTGCTGGCTCATCCTGGTTCTCCTCCTTGGACCTGCATAGCGGGTACTGGCAGGTACCCCTCAGCCCTGTAGCCAAACCAAAGACGGCCTTCTGCACTGGCGACCGTGGCTCAGGTGGTAGTGGGTCGTCCTCTGATCGAGAGGTTGGGGGTTCGATCCCAGTACCTGACTATGTGTCGAAGTGTCCTTGGGCAAGACACTGAACCCTAAGTTGCTCCCAGTGGTCGACTAGCGCCTTGCATGGCAGTCCTGTCCCACTGGTGTGTGAATGTGAGAGTGATTGGGTGAATGAGCTGATGTGTAAAGCGCTTTGAGACTGCTTCAGTGTGGGGATAAAGCGCTATATAAATCAAGTCCATTTACCATTTACCATTTGGCAGGGGGCTGTGGTAGTTTCGAGTTCTTCCCTTCGGTCTGTGCAATGCCCCCGCCACGTTTGAACGGTTGATGGAAAAGGTTTTGGCTGATATCCCCCGACAGGAGTGTCTGGTCTATTTGGACGACATCCTGGTGCATGGGAGCTCCTTTGAGGCGGCTTTGGCGTCCCTGCGCCGCACCCTACAAAAAATAGCAGCGGCCGGGTTGAGGCTCCACCCAGACAAATGCTGCTTCATGAAAAGAGAGCTGGAGTTTTTGGGGCACAAGATCGGTGGTGAGGGCATCAGCACACTAGAGGAGAAGGTGCAGGTGGTAAAGGACTGGCCAAGCCCCACCAACCTGAGAGAGCTGAAGAGCTTCATTGGACTAGCGTCCTACTACCGGCGGTTTGTGCGTGGTTTTTCCTGCATTGCTGCACCCCTATTTCGCCTGCAGCAGAAAGACAAGGACTTTGCCTGGACCCCAGACTGTGAGCAGGCTTTCAACTGTCTTAAGAATGCCCTGACAGAGTCGCCCATCCTCACCCCACCGGACCCCAGCCTGCCGTTTCTTTTGGACACGGATGCCAGCGATGTCGGAACTGGAGCGGTGTTGAGCCAGGTGGGGCCGGAGGGGGAGAAGGTAGTCGCGTACTTCAGCAGAACCTTCAACAAGGCTGAAAGACGCTACTGTGTGACTCGCAGAGAGCTTCTAGCTATAGTGAGGGCGATAAAGAACTTCAAATATTATCTGTGTGGCCTGCCCTTCACTGTCCGAACTGACCACGCTGCACTCCAGTGGTTAATGTCTTTTAAGGAGCCAGAAGGGCAGATTGCACGCTGGCTGGAGGAACTGGCACCATTTTCCTTCAAAGTCGAGTACCGAGCAGGAGCTCGCCATGGCAACGCTGATGCCATGTCCCGGCGCCCCTGTGCCCCCGATGGATGCCGGTACTGCGGGAAGAGAGAGGCCCGGGAAGGAGAACTCCGTGCTGAGGAGGAGCGAGACCCCATGTATAGCGGAAATGGGCCAGGCTGCAATGCAGTGCAGGTTGTTGACTCAGCGGAATGGAGAGCACAACAGGAACAGGATGCCGACCTCCAACCGGTGCTACAGTGGGTGGAAGCTAGACGAAAACCACAATGGAATGAAGTCACTGGGTGCTCGCCTGCCACAAAAGGACTGTTTGAAAAGTTCACTGCTCTCAGGGTGAAAGATGGAGTGCTTCAGAGAGCCTGGAAAGAGCCGGCTACAGGTGAAAGTAAGTGGCAGGTGGTGGTCCCCAGGGGCCTCAGAGAAGCTGTGTTAAACTCCTGTCATGGAACGACTGGAGCGGGACACTTTGGAGTTTCCAAAACCCTCCGTCGGCTTCGTCAAAGTTTCTACTGGGGTCAGCTCAGGAGAGATGTTGAGGACTTTTGCCGCCGCTGCGACCTTTGCACAGCGCACAAGGGCCCCCCAGATCAATCACGCGCCCCGCTCCAGCAGCTGGCAGTGGGAGCCCCGATGGAGAGAGTAGCAGTAGACATTATGGGTCCGTTCCCGCGCACAGACAAGGGGAACCGCTATGTCCTGGTCGCTATGGATTACTTCACAAAGTGGCCAGAGGCGTATGCTTTACCAGACCAAGAAGCAGAAACTGTGGTGGATATGCTGGTCAAGGGCATGTTCTCCAGATTTGGGGCTGCAGAGACTATCCATAGCGACCAGGGGAGGAACTTTGAGTCAGCAGTTTTCTCCACCATGTGTGAACGCCTTGGAATGCAAAAAACACGGACTACCCCTTTACACCCCCAGAGTGACAGACTCGTTGAGCGGTTTAACAGAACCCTGGCAAAACAACTTGCCATCCTCACTGCAGAACACCAACGGGACTGGGACATGCACCTCCCCCTTGTCTTGCTGGCCTACAGGTCTGCTGTACAGGAGTCTACAGCATGCACGCCTGCCCTGCTTATGTTGGGACGGGAACTGCGAACCCCTGCGGAAATGGCATTTGGAAAACCTCCAGATACACCGATGGTTCCACCGGGACCAGAATATGCCAGGCGCCTCCAAGACAGGATGGAGTCAGCCCACTCGTTTGCCCGGGACCAGCTAGAGAAAGCGGGAATGAGACAAAAACGAAACTATGACATGAAGACCAGAGGGACAGACTTTGGGGCTGGTGACTTAGTCTGGGTTTATAGCCCGAAGCGAAAGAAGGGCCGGTGCCCTAAGTTAGACTGTCACTGGCTGGGGCCGTGTGAAGTGTTGGAAAAGCTTGGAGAGGTGGTTTACAGGGTTCAGATGCCACCTCGGGGAAGACGGGTGGCCCTCCACAGAGACAGGCTGGCCCCGTACAGAGGCGAGGCACGCCCCTGCCAACTTCCTAGACCCCTGACAATCCTCCGGAGGAACAGAGCAGCCACACCCCCAGAACCATGGGCTGCTGACCCCCCACAATCCCCCTTAACCCTAAACTCGCCCCCTGCTCAGTCCCAGGATACTACAGGACAACAGACACGGGCCCTTGTGTCCCATGTGGGGAGGCCCCAGAGACAATTAAGACCCCCTAGGTACCTCAGAGACTTTTTGTGCGATCCCTCGGGGCGAGGGATTCAGTAAGGGGGGGGCAGTGTAACATCCCTGCATGTTTTATAGTTGTAGTGTTGTCGTTCTAATGTTAATGTTGATGATTCCAATTATCGCTTGTTCTTTGAATGCACCTTTTGGGGAGCTGGGATGTGAGTGGCTGAGTGAACGAGGGGGCGGGGGAGAGAGAGGAAGTGAGCCCCTGTGTGTGTGTGTGAGAGAGCTGGGAGATGAATGAATGAGAGGAGCCTGATAAGCTTTGACCCATTTTTGTTGTTTTGGCGTGGTTACGGCCGACAGTAACCGCAGTTCTGTACGGGAATAAAGCGGCTAACAAGAAAGAAGGTTGTCGTCCTTTCCAGCGTTCTGTGGGACGCTACAGTATTAAAAAAAACTTGGCTAAGGCTGAATGACATATGGTTTTATGATTTTGCACTTTTTCTGAGACTGGTTTTGAGTTGAATGATTTAAAATAGCTCTGAGACATATATTGTTAAAGCTGCTGTATTCTTGAAAATATCACCAAATGACACTGGGTATGAGTCATAGACATGGTTTGTGCTGTCTTAAATCATTGTAAAATTCAACAATAACCGTACAAGAAGTGTTAAAGGATGTTGGCATAAAGTGTGTGCTACTCCATTGTACATCTTGAAACTTGATATTAATGTATTTGTGTATCATTGTAATGAAAAGCAAAAATGCATTCATTTTAATTTATAGTATTGTAAACACTAAATTGGGAAAAGACGATTGTCCTTAGAACACCCTCACTTTTAAAATTGTTGCTCCATCTTAGGGTGTACTCATACTGCCAGCTCGGGCCGTTCCAAGCTCACAGCAGGAATCCCCCCCTCCCTGTCCCTTTTCTGACACGGTAGAACGGACGTGATCACCAGCTCAATTCGGTTCCCACAGAGAAACACATCATCACGTTAATTTATGACACACGTATGGCGTTACGTCATCATTAAGCGACTCTGGGTTTGTTGTTGACAGTACATTCTGTTAATTTCATATTTTCTGTTGCGTAGGGTAACTATAAACCAAGATTTACCCAGACACGTGCTCTTTTCACGGACTGGGTTTCCCAGGGCCCCTGAACGCATCACATTAATTTAAATGACCGTAACTCTGCTCATATTTGTTCTATCGGAGAAATTCCACCAGTTTATGAAAGATAATAAGTTGCTCTTTACAGCCAGTGTCGGTACATTGCGGTATTTTTACTCACACGTAACGGAAACATTAAAGATGCTGCTTTGTTTTGACGAAATCGACACAAGGAACAGAGAGAACCAAGTGAGTGAGAAAGAAAGAGATTAAAACAGACCAAATAACGGTGGATTTATTAAAAATGAAAGACTCTCTCTGATGATAAAAACCACCATGAATGGAGGTTCAAATGGATTTGAAAACAAAGGAGGAAACTGAGCCTATAAAAGGTAAGATCAGTTTAATTTCTGGATCAATAAATGTCGTTCTGATTTTGTGGAGCTAGTCTTTGTGTACATTAATATAAGTGTAAATAGATGCTTTTAATGTGTGAGACAATTTAGGACAGATTATTTGTGTGTTTGTTTAAACTTTGTGTGTCTGTGTCCATCTGATCATATTTATCTCCATCACTTTCAGTTTTCCTTTTGATGAACATGACATTATCTAACTCTTCTTTTATTTCTTCTTCTTTAAGTCCAAGCAGAGTGGACACAACCCTCCCTGGACATTAAAACCATGAGCTGATCCTAGTTTCCATCATCTGGTCTAGACCCATCAATTCTACAGACAACAGACAGAATAAAACTCAGAGTCAACATGGGAACATGGGATGCACTTATTTATTGAAATGTATATTAAATGATTATTTAATTTTCTGTAATTTAATTTTTTAGGAGATGTTTTTAATTGTTTCAATAATTTAGAGACTTAAGGAACAGATTGTTATAATGCATAATAAAGGTGATTTACTTGAGTCATCACTAATTTCAGATTGTATAAAGTCTTTGTATAAAGAGACTTTAACAGGACAACATGATGTGCAGAGCTACAGTAATGTTGGCTTCATACAATAATAATAGTAATAACAACCACTGCACACACCACCAGAGAAGCATCCAGTGAATAATTTATAAATTAAAAAAAAGTTCACTGATGGTGACATTGAGATCTCAATGTCACCATCAGTGAACTTTTTTTTTTTTTATTTTTGTAAATTATTCACTGGAAGCTTAGATATTGTGTGACAAAGATATCAAAGTTTGTTGTTTTGAGAAGAGTCATATTTATGATTAAAAGTTATGATTGTATTGTATTCTAAAGTTTAGAATTATCTAGCTCGTCTTCCTTTCTTTCTGTTCACAGCATAACTTTATATTTAGTTCTACAAAATGTGTTTACAGCTAATTTTACTGATTATTGTTACACATCATCCTGCATGTGCATTATATACAGTATAAATGTGTAGATTTAACTGTTGGAGAAACCATTTTATTAAATTCAAAGCAAACGACATGCAAACAGAAAAACAAAAGTAGAAATAGTTTATTTAAATTATGAAATTAGTGAGTTGTTAAAGTGCTGAGGTGCAGCGGAGGGTCTTCTTCTGCAGAGACGTGATGATGAGGGGTCCGAGTAAAACCCAAAATTCCATGGTAATTTTGAGGGTATAAACATGCATATAAACACATTACTGGTATATTAACCCATATAAACCAAAAAATATAGAAATGGGACATTTTACGGCTGCAAATGTGTAACATATTACTGGTATTTTGAGAACAGGACACATGTAGATTTCTGAGCAATTCATTATAGTTGTGCAGGACTAACAGGAACTCCACATACTGATAATTGGTATTACCACATGTGCACTAACACGACACGACCTAAGAAGAGAACTAAAATAAGATTAAAAATAAATAAATAGTTGCAACAATTTGCAGTATTGTTCCAGGTTCTGCTGTCATAATATTCCCATCCTTGTACTTCCAATGTTTAAATGTTTCGTTTTTAAGGTTCATGTTACATTTTGCAAAAGGTTGCACTTTATTTCTGCCTTATTGATTTTTGTTTGGAAAATTATTACCCTTTCTTTCAGACATTTCATTTATTTGGGCTTGTATTTGTGATGTTCTGTTTTTGGTTACATTTAGATGAATAAATGAATACACTACACTTTGCTCCACAAGACACTGTGTTTGTTTTCATTCTACAGAGTTTGTGAGTATGTGTCCCAGAACACTGAAACACCATATATATATTTATATTATTTATACATTAGCAGCAGTACAATGTTTTTTTCTGGGTTATATAATAGCCAACCACATGTGTCCTGTCCACAAAATACCAGTAATATGTTACACATTTGCAGCAGTAAAATGTCCCATTTCCATATTTTCTGGTTTATATGGGTTAATATACCAGTAATATGTGTTTATATGTATATTTATACCCTCGGAAATACCCGGACCTGATGATGAGCTGCTACACTCCGTTACTGTCCCGCTGTCGGCTGAACAAAGAGAAGTCCTGATGGTCATGTTGTCCTCTTCTTCCATGAGTTCTCTGTGGTGTTGTTCACATATATCAGGTAACGCCAACTCTGAACTTTTCATCAGCTAACGAGCACTTCTGACACCGCTATCATTGCGGATGTTTATGTGCCGTAAAGCGTTGCGCGGTACCAACGTCATCACATTTTGCGCGCGAGTCGAGTTGTGCGTGCGCATGCGCGGCCAACCGTGCCAGTCTGGCACGGTGTTTGGACCACCTCTTCTAGCAGGACCATCGGGCCGTTAAACCCCCTGCGGTGCAGTTCACACCTACGCAGGCCAGACAATGGCCCCCCATGGTTTCACACATGCACAGAGCTGGTTAGGAACGGCCCTGGTTGCCAGTGTGAGTACACCCTAAGACTGAGGTGGAGATAAAGAGGTTATGAACAGTGTCTGTAACATCTTGTTTCCTGTATATGAACCTAGGTCTGAATAAACATGATAGATATGCATTCATGTTATCAATAGGTAGTAAATTATATGCTTGACAAATCATTCTCAGAAACTTCTTCTGGACTATAAACAATTTGTTGAGATGTGAGACAATTCGCCATCCAGACAATGTTACAGTAATTAATAAATGAAAACAAAAAACTGTAAAATACAGTTAAATGACCTGAGGAGTGAATTAAGCAACAAACCACCAACAAAATTCATGCAAAATTCATACCCATTCATACGAGGCAATGTGGGTAAAGTGCCTAGCACAACAACAATGACTGTAATAGAGTGGGATTTGAAACCCCAACCCTTCGGTTATTGAACGATCCACTTTACCACTGAGCCTCAGTCGCCTACAAATTGGGTGGATTGAACTAATTAAATGTCAGCATTATTATTTAACCTTTTAGCTTGTTCATTTGGATGAAGTTTGTACATGTTACAAAAGATTTTGAAGTTGCACTTTTTTTTTTCACTTTGAGGGTTAGCTTGTTTGGCTGAAATCATTTTGCAACAATAGATAATTTGTCATTAACAGTTTTGATCATTGTCTTAAAATTCACATGAGAAGCTATACATTTGTGTCATCCGCAAACAATGCCAGGAAGAAATTAGTTCAAGACATTGTGATATAATTGATATAGATAAAACATTTTCCTGGACAGAACTTTGGGTTTCTTAGATGAAAACCCATTGAGATATACATATTGTTTTCCATTGACCACATGGTAACCATAGTAAACCATTTCAGTGCAGTGCCATCTGTTCCATGTCTGGTAAATTTGTATTAGTATTTCATGATGACTAACTGTGTCCAAGCCTATACTTCAATGAAGGAAGACTCTCAGAGCAAATGTTCATTTTTCAACAAACCAGCGATGAGATTTAAAAAGAGATGAAACAAGTATGACCCCAAACACAAAACATGTATTGGAGCTGCATTTCCTGGTCCTAACACTAGACAGAGCTGTCAGGACAATAATTTCTCTGTTATCGGCTGATAACTTCTGAGAAGGATAGTTATGGGGCTTCCTTCCAGAATCTAAATCTAAAAAAACGTTCAGCTTAGTAGTTTATGTCTGTAAATCAATGCTTAACGTCTTCTCTACAGCAGAACAAACAAAACAAGGTGATGGGGCAGAATGCAGGTTCTCCTCTTACTCACCAACATTCATGATGCTCCAGTACTTTTTCTCTTTCTTCTGTTGCTGAGGAGCTGCCCTTGATGTCAAAGTGCTGCTCTGAAGTTCTCCGTGGTTTTCCTCCAGAATGTCATTAAAGACCTTCATCAGTTTAGAGAGCTCAAAGTTCTGCTGACACAGAACTCGGTTCTGACACTTTTGGATCATTTCGGATATGTGCTGCATGTTCTGCTGGCACCTGTTAAGGAAAAGATAAATGTGTGATAGATCAACTTTAGTGTCATACATGTACAAGTTGTAGAGGGTTTAGAAAGTTTTATTATTCATTTATTTGTTTTGGGGTGCCACCTCTTTAGAAAAAGGAATAACACTGTTTATCAATTATTAGTAATTCAAAATTGCTCAGGGTGTGAATTATTGACAATCTACCTACTTATCTATAGCAAGACTATTTTGATATCAACCACAGACTAAATGTAGTTTAAGCATTATCAACAGGTTAACATTCGTACAAACAACACTACAGAGCGCTAGGGCTGAACGATTTTGGAAAATAATCAAATTGCAATTTTTTTCCTCAATATTGCATATGCGATTATTTTTTCAAGAGCCTCTTTTCATGTATTTTTCAATGAACACAAGCAATAAATCAATTTGTTTCATAAACAATTTCAGATTTATTTAAACTTTAAAGAAATATGAAATGTAAATTTTAAAGCACAGATTACAACAATAAAGCAAACAAATCTGTGGCTTTACCTCTTAAACCTTAGAGATGGGTAAACTACTACACTTATCGATACCTTACTTTTTTTTTTTCAATCAAATCAATGGAAAAATACACAACAAAAACAAATAATGAACATCAATTTGTTTATTTTTAACAATATGGCACACAAAATAAGTAGTTCTAAAAACACTAAAAATGTATTAATGAAACAGTAAAAAATACTGTCTAAATATTTTATATTAACAAAACACTAAACAATACAAATATTCAAATCAAGCATATCAAACAACTTAATGAAAAATTGTATAAAAGGAGAATTACTGAGCTGAACCTTTGATGGCTGTGGCTGCACTGGCTCGTGATAATAAGGCTAACTATGTTGATTTACCCCTGTTTTGCCATATTAACGCAACGTTTTAGCTGTAAGATATGATCGCAAGTCACTACTCCAACTAAACGTTGCCGGCAGCCGAGGTACGTTAGCCGACGATGTGCGGGGAAACCTATGCAGCCTAGGACCGCTACGCCGAGACAACCCAGCAGCGGGTTTGCCTGCCAGCACTCGCTGCCACTGGAGCAGACGGAGGCGGCGCAACAGACGGCAGAAGCGTGGCTGCCGTGGAGGAGTAACAGCTAGGCTAAAGGCTAAGCCGTGGAGAATCCCGCACGGCGCGCACACAACTCTTCTGCAGCGGCACACACTTTTCTGACTCAAAATCACAATAGCCGCATAAAAAGCCATGTGTTTTACTGTAGTGTGCAGTTTTCTGGCTGAAAACAATAAATGTGTAGATAGCATCTACAGACACAGGGCCACACCTGGGTGGAAACATGAAGGAGCTAATCAGTCACCAACCAAGCACACAGACATCACTGGGGGGTGGAGCCACAAGCAGGAATAAATGAAACACAGACAAGAGTTAAACACAAGAGGCCAGACTCAAACAGAATAAACAAAGACAGAATAACTGAAACAGGACCTCAAGGGCTAAATAACAAAACTAAACAGAACCTGACAGGACTGACAGGCAGTACAGAGGCCTGTGTGTGCATGTGTGTGTTAGCTTCTATCGTTTGATCAGTATGAGAATGAGATTGTGTGTATGCGTTTTAAGCATGAAAAGTTTTGTGAATGTTGTTACTTTTTTTTTTTGATACTATATTTTTATTTTTTATTTTTATGCAGCATATAAACACTGACAAAGATGAAAAGACAAACAAAGCAAAACAACATCAGAAAAAGAACATGCTGGAATGCCATGTTTGTATAGATTGTTCCTGCAATAATGTCAGTGTGATAGTCCTTATCCTGTCGTTGATGTGTGTACAGTTCATTTCTCTCACTTTTTTGGCATTGTTCCTCTTGAGTCCTTATCTTATGGGTCAAATGCTCCATTACATATATTTTATTCACAATTTTCAACCAGTCATCTTGTGTTGGTGGATCAGGTTTGTACCTTTTTTTCACAAAAGCTGCTAACAAAATGTTCAACAAATATCTGCCTTCTTTTAACACAACATTCCCTGTCATACTGTCAAAGTAAGTAAAAAACATGAGTCAGATATCTCATAATCCAGAATTCTGACAATAACCAGGTGAACATCCTCCCAAAATTGTATAATTTTAGGGCAAAGCCAAAAAAATACATTTATGATCTACATTTGTTGCCCCACACTTTCTGGATTTTTGTGTAATAAAAAATACAAAATTATCTCCAAGCAAGTGATGATGTGGTCGACTGTTGTGTTCTCCAAATATGTAACCAATCATCTTCAGAAATATTCACTCCCAGCTCTTTTTCCCATTTCAACCTTACATATGAAGTTGTATTCCCTCTTGTATATTCCAATTATGGTCCTGATTATTTCATTATTATTGAAATTTACATTATTTGTCAAAATAGTCCCTTATTTGTAAATATCTGTAGTGGTCCTGATTGATTAATTTATATTTTTGTTTAATTTCCCAAAAACTCGGGGTACACGTTGCTGTTATTCCACTTGAAATCCATTGTTTAAATGTCTGGTCAAAAGAACCGGGGATGAAACGCCTTTCATAGGCTAACCATTGAATTAGTCTAAGCTCTTTCTCCAGTCTATGTTTTTGTACTAACTTAAACCACATTTTAATGTCAATTGGGTGACAGTGTCCACATGTTTAACCATACTTATTGCTTCTTCTCTGTCTCCAATAAGACTTTGAATTTCTCTTCCTTGTACAAATTTCTCTAAATTTTTCCATTTTGCTACATATCACACCAACAGATTACAGGTCTAATTTGTGCTGCATGAAAATATTTCTTGAGGCGACATGCCTCCCTTATCCCAATCTGCCTCCCTTATCTTTCCCAATCTGTTTTGTTTTAAATTTGATTCTTGGTCTGTGACCATTCCATATATACCTTGAAATGATTTTATCCCATATTCTAAATTGTTTCTCAGGTATCTAGTAGTAGCAGTAGTAGAGGAAACGAAGGAGAATATACATTTTTATGGTCTCTATTCACGAGCCAATGTCTATTGGAAGGACAGCCCACCTATCCATATCATTCATATATTATATCTTTGATATAATTGGCTTTGTATATTTTGTCGATTCTTCGTGTTTGGGTGATGCCAAGATATTCCATTTTTGTTGCATTCTTATCCAAATTATATTTTAATTGTATGTGTTTATAGGGATGATAATTGAATGATAAAAGTTACGTTTTAGTCAGATTCAGCTTATATCCCGAGCAGAAACCAAACTTTTTCCAACGTTTCAAGCTGGTTGATATGAGAATACATGTGTCTGGTTCCTCTAAATAACAGATCACGTCGTCAGCAAAAAGCCCAATGGTGTGTAATTCTCTCCCAACCTTTATCGAGGAATGGGAATTGATAAGAATTTAGTGATTCTGATTCCATTATTGATACTGCTTATCGATTTTATTCCTTCCCAATTCTCTTATCGATTCTCATTGGATGAAGGAATGAAATAATACAAATGGATTTGTTTGCTTTAACTCTTTATTTTCTTATCTTTGTCTCTTTAATTTCCTGCAGGGATATCAGTTCTATTTTAATCTACCAGGTATAGATAGTTTTCACTGGATAATAATATATGCAATATATTAAACTTTGGCTACAAACATTTGAGAATATTTACAGTGCTCCTTCTGAACTTGAACAACTTGATCCAAAACTAATTCAGACATAAAACAAATAATTATTCTGTAAAAAAGAACATATTAACCAAAAGTACAGCTGCACTTATTGTTATGTATTTAAACGGTAAAGCTTTTGTTTAGTCTTTGTTCACATTTCTGTAAATGGATCTTCGGGGACGCCGTCCCCTGGTTGTTACATGTGACGTCATCAGCCATGTGTGAACGTGTGAAAAAGCAAACAAAAAAAAAAAAGAGTGAAAGACCAAACTAAAGACAACGATCAGTACCAATCCATTTTCCCTTGTCTGATTACTTGTTATGAGGACACAACAAAGCGGTGACAAGGTGTGTGTTATTGCGGAAGTTTATTGTTTTTGGAAAAAAAGTCAGTGCACGAAGCAACTTCAACGCGAGTGTACAGAACCCGGAAGTGAGTAGCGTAGCAACAGAGACGCTACAAACACAGCATGGAGGACAGCACAGCTGTGGGTGGAGGAGGTGGATTCTCCGCAGTGGAAAGCGAACAACTACTGTATATGGTGAAAGTAGCTTCACTTGGTGCTAGCATAAACACAATATACATGACCTGGATGAGTTTATCGTTATGTATTTGCAACGTAAGAGGAACCGATTCCTAGGGATTGGATTACTGGGACCCGGTTCTCAGAAAGAAGCGGTTTTTGATTCCCATCCCTACCTTTATGCCTTTAAGGTCTTTATTCTGCCGGATTGTTTGGGTGAAAGGCTCTATGAAAACTGCAAACAAGGTTGGTGATCAGCAACAACCCTGCCTGGTAGACCGTTCTAAGGTTATGCTCTCAGTCAGGCTGCCGTTTATTATTATCCTTTCAGTTGGTCTTTGGTAAAGTGTTTTAATACATTTAATGGCTTTGTTGTTGAGTCCAAATTGTTTAAGAGTCAAGTATAGAAAATTCCAATTAACACTGTTAAATGCCTTTTCCACATCCAGGCTAATCAAGGCTGCATTTATATTTTTATTTTGGATATGGTCTAGGATGTGTAGAGATCTCCTAATGTTATCATGGGTTTAACTTCCCTTAATAAAGCCTGTCTGATTTTCCTCATTTATGTCACTAATAAAATGCTCATATTTTTTTGAAATAATAGAAGTATACAGTTTATAGTCCATGTTGAGTAGTGATATAGGTCTGTAATCTGTACAAGTCTGGCTGTTATTTTTCTTAGGGATCACTGATATTACTGCCATCTTCCAGGATGGGGGAGTTTCATCTTATTCAAATGTATAATTAAATAATAATTCAAATAGTGGTAGAAGTTGTTTGCTAAATGTTCTGTACCATTCAGCCACTGTCGGTTGCCTAAAAGAGGCCTAGAAATAGGGTTTTGTTCCACCCCGGGGGTCACTATCTAATTTTTTTATATTTTACATCACAAATATAGAGATTCCTCAGAAAAACTTCTCTGGCAACAACCTTGTGGTTTTTGAGAAAAAATATGCTAAAGGTGCTCATTTTGAAAAAAGGGAAAACATAGAGAAGTTTACACTTTCAAACCTGTTTATCAAATAAACCATAACTGCTGAATAACCACTTGAAGTACAAAATAAACCAGTTTGAAATGTGTGATATACCTGAAGTTGCTATCTAGGAACAATAAACATGATAAAATTATCAACAAAACTTCTACTGTAGCAATAACATCACAATTACTTCTCATTATGTTATTCCAATTCAAAGGCATAATTTGAGGTAAAATATGTATAAAAAATAACACATTTAATGGTGAATTGTCAATTTGCATACACAAACAGTAACTGCACTACATGTACATATTCACAGGAGTGATTATTGTAAACAGTATTTAATTTAGATTTATTAATACTACATATATATATGTCCCATATTACATTCATTATCATATACACATCACTAAATATCAATATCACTGTCCTCACTATCAGAATTTTTCATCGATTAGTCAGATAAATTATACTTTTGTGTTTGCAAACAACAATAGCGTGTTACAAAATATGAAAGACCTCCTAAAAAGAGCAAACAAATGTCAGTTATTCCTCAAACTTTTATTCAAAATTATTTTTCAACACTTCAACTAAACAGTAAATAAACACCAGGGTGAAAAAATAAAAATAAATATACAACCTATTTCCTTAGGTTTATCATAATAAAAAAGTAAAACGGGTGTAGCCACTGCTATAACCCATGTGGTAAGACGTACAGCTTCCTCCACGGTGCATGAGGGACCTGTCTGGACAAAGCTGTTCATGCTGTCCATGTGATGTTCTGTGGGGGACAAAAAAAAACTCACTCATAAGTAAATCTAGTCACAATGAACACATTTACACAGGTCAGTGCAGGACCATAAATTTGTGTTAGAATTAAGGCTGAACGATTGTGGAAAAAAATCTAATTGCAATTTTTTTCCTCAATATTGCCATTGCAATTTAATATACCATTATTTTTTCAAGGGCCTCTTGTCATGTATTTTTCAATGAACACAAGCAATAAATGAATCTGTTTCATAATAAACCATTTCAGATTTATTTAAACTTTAAATAAATATAAATTGTAAATTTTAAAGCACAGATTACAACAATAAAGCAAACAAATCTGTGGCTTTACCTCTTCAACATATCTAACTAACTTCACGTTTCATGAAACATGTAAACATGTGGACTGCACTTCTAAAACACTCTGAACTTAACAGGACATGAAAAAAAAAATATTGCAGTCTTTGCGATTAGAAAATCGCGTTTTATATCGCGATAATATCACAAATGCAATTAATCGTTCAGCCCTAGTCAGAATGCTCTCATCTCTTGAGCTGCCTCACAAATAAGTCCTACATTAAAGATATGAAGAATAGATTCTAAACCCAGTTGGCAATATATTAGCTTGCATAACATTCAATTCAACCTTGAAAAGTTTCTGTATTTATTTCTGGTGTCAAGCTGTAGAACAATCTAAGCTAGAAACTGAAGCAAAGTCAAAATATCAACCAGTTCAAGAAAATGTACAAAAACAGGTTATTTAGTGGGTTTAATTGATAATGGTCATTAATGATTATTATTTATTAATTGATGTAGCATGGTGATGAGAGGTAGAGAATGTGAATGTGTATATGTATGTGTATATATATATATATATATATAAATTTTGTTTAGACCAAGGGGTGAGAGCTAACAAGCTATGCTTCTTCTCACTCCTTTTTGAATGTTATTCATTTTTATTTTTTTCTATGCTTCATTATTATTTAACTTCCTCAAAATCTTCATTTCTATATCATGTTGTGCTAATAATTTGTTAAAAAGCAATATTTGCATATTCTGAATAAATAAATAAAAGTGAGTAAACATACCTGCTTTTAGGCAGAATGTGCTGGCTTGTTGATGACTTTGAAGAAGTGCTTGTTGTTGATGGAGTAACTTTCATCAACCTGTTCTTTGAACGCAGCATCTTTGGTGAAACCGCTTCAGAGCCTTCAACTGTGGTTACAAGTCTTTTCAACCGTTCTGTTTTATCTTGTTTATAAAATACTGATATCAGGCCGGGTGAAACCCGTAGTTTGTTGGGATATCAGAGACCGGTTTGTTTGACATTTTGATTAACATTATCTAGCTCCGTAGTGTCCAACGTTTTGAGCCATTTTTTCACACACTGCTTGATTTTTTCCCATCAGACTTAGATGAAGGGCTGCGGCCCTTACCCACCATCTTTTCCGACAAGAAGAATGCACTTTATGGGTGTTAATCGAGCTTGATCACCGCTATCAGGTGAAGCTGCGCTGCGTATTATGTATATCTAGTATTATTGCCTTGATTTTGGCTGTGACCAACTAACATTCTCGATGCTGATTGGTTAAAAATCGAGCTCAACAGTGTATTTGCCTCAATGTGCAGTCAATATAGTGCGCCAATAAATTGCACTTTTCTCATTAACTGCAGGATAATGTGTGGAGAACTTTTTGCTTGAATAACTTTATTAACGTTGAATATTATGAGCAAAAGAAAATGTAGTGCCCCATTTGGTGGAACAAAACTGAACGATACAGCTCACATACAGCAGCCTAGGTTGGTAGGCCATCACTGCCGGGAGATTTACCTGTTTTTAATTAATTCACTGCCTTTTGAATTTCTTCTTTTGTAATGGGTGATGTCAGAAGGTTCGTTCTGATTTTTACCAATCACGTTAATATTCATACAAACAACACTACAGAGCGCTATGCTCGCTAAACTACGGCTAATACTAGAGTACATAAAATGAGAAAAGAAAGCTTTGTAAAAGAAAGAAAGTTTTTGATTTTTTCAAACTGATCCAGAATCAGGGTAATGATCTAGATCTCCTCCAAAATTTTATGGAATCCCGTTTGGTCTAATGTCTATCTTTGGTTAGAATTTGGTCAAAATCTGTGGAGCACTTTTTACAGGATCCTGGTAATAAACAAACATGGAAATATTAGTGGAAGTAATAAATAGAAACTAACCTTTCAAAACTCTGCTGTGGTGGCGACAACATCAGAATCACAGAGCGATGGAAGGAGTCCTCATTGAACATGTCCAGGATGTTGCTGATCATCTTATTCTGCTGTTTGTTGAAGTGTTCAGGCTGCAGAGCCAGCAGGAAGATGTGAGGGCGGGGATTACAGCAGCTCTCTATCATCTTCTTCTCTAAGGTTTTGGAGAACATTAAGTCTGGTGGGGCCACCACAACCATCTCTGTCTTCTTCATCAAGGCTATGGGAGCTCGTAGACTCTTGCATTGCTCGGATTCATACTGCTCGCTGTATCCCAGCACCAGGCTGAGAACTTTGTTTCTCTCTGAGTCATTGTTACAGAGCAGGAGAACCCTCAGCTCTGACTCCTCCGAGCCTGCGATACAACAACAGATATAAAACAATGAGAAACCATTAAAACAAAAGCAAAAAAAAAACCAAAAACAATAAAATGGTAAAATATTATAAAAAGCCAATAACATACAATAATAAAGGAAAACTTCCTTAAGTTTCCTGGAAAGAAGCCATAGAAATGAGGGCGTTTGGAAGAAATATAAAACTCTTTCTCCTGGTCAGTTCTAGACAGACTGTCTGAAGTCGACCAGATTAAAGCTCTAATCAAACCAAAAAAAGTAAACATGGCCTGAGCCCAAAAGTACACAAACTGAACCAGTCTGATCTGAATGAAGCCGATGTCTCTTTAAGCTCAAACCTGTTTCAACCTGACACATTCAAGTGCACATGTGCAATGATCCGATGTGAGATGCTTTAATATCAGCTTTATTTACTAGTCCCTCGTTCTACATCTAACTATAAACATGACAAGCAGCTTCATGTGACGCTACATGTGTCTTTCTCGCACTAAAATCGAAACACATCACATGACCATTTATTCACCGATCAGTGCCCGAGCCCATGGTATAACAATCAAAATGAAGCTTGAACTGGGTGGGTTAGGGTTAGGGTTCGAGCTAGGGCAAATAATTCAAGCTTGTCCAGATACTACAGCACACCCCATGACCTCTGCCTGAGGAGGCTCAGACATGTTTTGACTACCACTATCAGCAACATACTGTCAGATTATATACACTGATTCTAGGAGCTAAGGCTAACTATTGTGAATCATTCTTTAGGGAACTAGACTAGTTAGTACATGTGTACACACACACACACACACACACACACACACACACACACACACACACACACACACACACACACACACACACACACACACACACACACACACACACACACACACACACACACACACACACACACACACACACACACACACTAAAATCTCAACAGTCAGATTCCCAGTCAACGAAAATCCAATTCTCATTTTTCTTTTATTGAT
The DNA here is from genome assembly GCF_900634775.1 of Gouania willdenowi. Lineage (NCBI taxonomy): Eukaryota > Metazoa > Chordata > Actinopteri > Blenniiformes > Gobiesocidae > Gouania > Gouania willdenowi. The sequence goes on from NC_041052.1 coordinate 30,987,677, forward strand.
CGTATGCCAACACAGTTTCATCAACTTATTGATACAAACAGATTTGTTACCAAAACTATAATAATAATAATGGTTTCCCCTGTGCAGGAGCTCTGAGGTCCATGGACATATCATTAAGATAACAAAAGGAAGTGGAAAGTGTCCAAATCAAACAAAGGACAAAGACCTTTTCCTGCTTGTGCTGCTCTGTGTGTTTCATCCTTCTTTACCTGAGAACTGTTCACCTGTACCACATAACAATAGTCTCATCTTTTCTTTGGCTCTAAAAATGTTTTCTATGATTTGTTTTTAAGGACAGAATTTAAAATGAATAAAACCTGAGCTGATACATTACTTGTTTGAACAACTGTTGATGAAGGCCATGAAGTTTCTGTTTAAATGTTTTTCATTGTTTAGTGAAACCAGTTCCTCAGGTTAAGATGAGGAGGCCCAACCCGTCTTTATATTTAGAGACTTCTCAGGATGTCTTTGGCATCTGACAGCAAGTTAAGGCCAATTTATTTCTATTCACAAAGTAACACAATGTGCTTCACAGGAGGTCAGGTGATCTTAACACTGCAACATAAACGTTACACCCAGAGCAGAGCTGCTACGTCAGAAATACCTGGATGTATACGAGTAAACATAAAGAGGAAACAACACGTATTTAATGGCAAAAGGTTTGGTTAAAATTAGCAAAATGAGAAAATAAAGATATATTTATTTGCAAAAGGAAAGTTAAAATTTAAAAAGTGTCAAAAATCGGACAAATTAAGTTGTAAAATGGCCTGAGAAAAATAGACATAAAGAGACACATGTTCAGAATTACCAACACATAAACAGCCACGTTAGTGACTTAACAGCTTAGTTATGGTTTTAGTAAATATGTGCAAATCTAATTTTGGTAGCCTCAGAGAAGTAACCTCAGAGAAGAAAAGTCACCCCCCCCCCACCCCACAAGATCTTTGGCTCACCCTGGTGTTTAATGGATTAGGAATTTCTCCACAAATAGAGCAGTGTATTTCAACTTTGAAATGTCTGATAATTGGGGGGGAAAAAAAGAAAAAATAGAAAAAAATGATTAAAATTCTATTTTTGAAAATGTTTTGATCTATCATTTTCCAAATACACATCACACACAATAAATATCAAATAACTATCTTATACTTAAACTTTATCAAATATACTCTAGTTTAAATAAAATGCAGAATAAATATATGAGGTGGTGCACTTGTCACTTTGTGCACTAATCCTGGCTACTCTGTATATGTAACACACTTTAATAAACATGATCAAAAACAAATTTTAAAAGAAAAAAAAAATGTTTCTGAGGTTGCTCAGCATTTGTAATAACAAAATGGGGTCACAAACCAAAAAAGGTTGGGAACCTTAGCAATAGATGCTCCCCTGCCCGTTAGTCTCGTCTCAGCCCTAATCATGACATCATTTCTGTTGTGATCTGACATGTTAATCTATAAAGATTGATTGATCAATTTTAGTTGTTGAGCTATACCTGCTTTATTTGTTCAGTGCTGTCAAGGAATAAGACTCAGTAGTTTGTAGTTTGCATGAGAGAAGACGCCTCCAACGTAGTTGAAAGAGAGGTTCTGGGCCTCTACAGGGTGCGTGGAATAGAGCCGGCGACACTATGAGTCACAGAGGCAGTTCAGGATTTGTAAAGGCTTTACTTGGAAGAACTTGATTGTTTCTCATGTACACACATCTTCCATGGAACAGGAGAGAAACACTCACATGCAGCTCTGCAGCTGGTCAACATGCAACACACTCTGCTCATGCATGCAGCAGGAAGAGCTCAGCTAAAATACATTCCTCTTAAAGGGCTAGTAACAACATACCTGAAAGTGAAACTAAACACTTGTATAACAGGGCTTTCCTACATAGTGTTTTTTGGTGTGTGTGTGTGTGTGTGTGTGTGTGTTCTGAACTCTGAACTGTGGATGAGGCACAAAGAACGACGGAGTCAGATAGTCAGAGGATTACATGTATCAGGGTTATTGATTAATGACATGTATCAGGGTTATTGATGATGTAGTAAATCTAATCATATGAAGTAATGAAAGAAACAAATTTAATTATGTCCAGGTCATGTGAAACACCAGCATTAATAGTTCTATGCTGACAATACATAACACTAAGAACACCAAACAGTAGCAGAGTCCCAGAGACACACTTTCAGCTCTGGTTCACAGACCAGTCTGTCCATTAAAGTGAACATAGTTTACATCTTTATAAGCTGCAGTTTTTCTTTTTTTTGTTGTTACTGTTACGCCTCCGATCACAGGACCTAACCTAAGGGCTGACCATTTGGAAGGCTGCAGCAAGTCCATAACAAAATACCAACAATCAGATTCCCAGTGAACAAAATTCCAATTCTCATTTTTCTTTTATTGATCGTATGCCAACACAGTTTCATCAACTTATTGATACAAACAGATTTGTTACCAAAACATAATGGTTTCCCCTGTGCAGGAGCTCTGAGGTCCATGGACATATCATTAAGATAACAAAAGGAAGTGGAAAGCGTCCAAATCAAACAAAGGACAAAGACCTTTTCCTGCTTGTGCTGCTCTGTGTGTTTCATCCTTCTTTACCTGAGAACTGTTCACCTGTACCACATAACAATAGTCTGATCTTATCCTTGGCTCTGAAAATGTTTTCTATAATTTGTTTTTAAGGACAGAATTTAAAATGAATAAAACCTGAGCTGATACATTACTGGTTTGAACAACTGTTGATGAAGGCCATGAAGTTTCTGTTTAAATGTTTTTCATTGTTTAGTGAAACCAGTTCCTCATGTTAAGATGAGGAGGCCCAACCCGTCTTTATATTTAGAGACTTCTCAGAATGTCTTTGGCATCAATTTATTTCTATCGCACTTTCTATTCACAAGGTAACTCAATGTGCTTCACAGGAGGTCAGGCTTTGGACTTTATCTTAACACTGCAACATCAACGTTACACACAGAGCAGAGCTGCTACATGAGAAATACCTGGATGTATACTAGTCACACCAGTCACACTCAACCGTCCCATGATGCATTGCGAGTGGAATGTAAAATGGTCCTGGGACCGATGTCACGTACTGAGTTTACCTCCGTGCAGAGATTCTCTTAAAATCTTAGTACGTGACTGCTACGAACTGAGATGTACCCGTGCTGGATTAAACTGATTTTAAAAAATAAAGTTACATTAGGTAAACTGTTATTTACTGCAATGTATATTATAATCATGTTTTTTGGAAAACAAGTTATTTCTTTTTGTATGTAGTTTTATTATAATATATTATAATCCTGCTCATCCAAAGAGCCAGACTGTTGAAAAATACCTTTGAAAGAGCCACAATCTAGAGGGGTCATCCATGTCATTTCAACAAATGGTCCACACACTTAGGTCTAAAAAGATTCTGAAATGTTTACCAATTGTTCTGTGATTATTAAATGGGCACCCTGTATATTTCTAGTTTGATTGGATGAAACCTTTTTGAGATATGGACAATTTATTAAGTGTGGTATGTGTCGATTTTTGTTTTGTTTTCTTCTATATTCTGCTTCCAATTTCTCAGGAATTACACAACATAGGAAACTGAGATTTGATATAGTAATACGGCTCTACCTATTCACTCAGAATATACAAAAAGATCTGCTATACATCTTATCTGGTAGACATGCCAGCTCCTTAAAATTGGAAAAAGGTTTGTTGGTGTTTGGGGATGGAACATGTTTGGGTCTTCAGTAAACAACTTGGGGATATTTCACCACTCACACATATTGAAAATCCTTTACATGACCCCATTGTATCTTGTCTCTGTGTCTTGAAATCATTCGTTATTAGTTTTTCTCGAGTATCATAAGAAATATCAAAACCATTTTCTCTTTTTTGGGGGGTATTTTTTCAATTTCATACTTTATGAGGTACAGCTTCTTGTGATGGAAGCATATATAGTAGGTTCTCTGTAGCTTCAAACCTGGTATCGTGATCCAAATTGCATTTGTTATTCTCTGATCAAAGTAACACTTTGCAAGGCTAGCAGCCATGATGATAACTTAACAAATGCAGAAGTCAAAACTGATTAAAATAAATATGCATTTCATATATGACCATATTAAGCCAACTGATGAGCACTCCTTTCCAGGAAATGTACTTAAAAGGCCTGGAATGGATTTCTGCAATTTGGGAAAACCAGAATGTTTTTGGAAAAACAATTGATACAAAGTTAAAGTAGGATTGCTCAGCGATGCAGCAGAAATACAATTTCCAGAAAACCAATAACATATATTAGAAATTAAAATACTATAAATACATTTTTGTGAAAGTATCATAGTTTGTGAATATTGACCAGCATAATTATGAACATTTCATTGAACTGGTTTCTGATGCAGCATTTGATTACTGTTATGATAATGTTGACCTATAATAATGTATTTTGAAGAAAAAATGCCCAAAAAAAAAAAAATGAAAAACATGGGAAATTTGAAATTTGTTCATATTGTGTTTTCAAAAAGAAATGTTTTTCTGATGCAATGCTATATTTTTAATGTTACTTGAAAAAAAACTAATAAACAAATTATTATAAGACAGAGACAAGCTACAATGGCCTCATGTAAAGGATTTTCAATATTCACGAGTGGTGAAATAACCCAGAGTTTTAGGAAAAAATGTTTTTAAATTCAATTTTTGAAAATGTTTTGAATGATCAGTTTAAAAATACATATCACATAACTATCTTATACTTAAACTTTATCAAATATAAATCTAGTTCAAATAAAATGCAGGATAAAAATATATGAGGTGGTGCACTTGTCACTTTGTGCACTAATCCTGCCTACTCTGTATATGTAACACACTTTATTAAACATGATCAAAAACAAATTCTAGAAGATTTTTTTTTCTGAGGTTGCTCGACATTTATAAAACCAAAATTGGGTCACGAACCAAAAAAGGTTGGGAACCTCTGCAATAGATGCTCCTAAACAGCATCTTGCATTGGGTCCCCATAAAGCTAGAAACGGCCCTGCCCGTTAGTATCATGACATCACTTCTGTTGTGATCTGACACTTTAATCTATAAAGACTGATTGATCAGTTTTAGTTGTTGAGCTATACCTGCTTTATTTGTTCAGTGCTGTCAATGAATAAGACTCAGTAGTTTATATTTTGCATGAGAGAAGACGCCTCCAATGTGGTGTTTTTTGGTGTTTTCAGAATAAAAGCAGTTTTTAAAGCAGTTTGTGACGATTGGATCTTTACTCACCGACTGATAAAGCTTCCTCACTCATCACTCAAAGACCTTCAGACGTCTCCAAACCTCCTGATTTATAACCTGTAGAAGCTCCCACTAACCATGGACTCACTCAGAAGTGAAAGTGTTGTGGAGATTCCATTGATGTGACTATATAAAGACACACAAACCAGTAAAACCAGCTTCTTGCTGTCGTCACTGATTCTCGTAAACACTTTTGATTAAATTCCTCGAATTGACATCACAGCTTTTTGTAAAGTGGCCTGTGCTCGTTGTTTCTACAGCAACTTTTAGTCCCAGAAGCTTCTTCACTGTTAAACTGGGAGTTGGTCTGGGGCTTATACTGGGGAGCTTTTAGCCTGGAGGAGGGAAAAGATTATGTTCAGATGAAGTTAGCATTTCCTGCCTGTGTAGCATTTCCTGCCTGTGGGAGAAGTTAAGATGAAGGTTTTCTGAGATCTGAGAAACACGTTCATTATCTCTGATTAAACATGGCGGCGGTTAAAGTTTCTGTGCTTCCTCTGAGAAGAGAAGAAGAAAAAGAAGTGTTTTTCTGCTTTAATGACAGAAACAGTTCACTAGGAAAACATCAGGACAGTGTGTGACCACACAAACAGTAGATCACATGCAGCGATGGAAAGTACAGCAGTGAGTTAGTCTGTGTTATTTAGTAGGAGCGCCCCCTGCAGGTCTCAGGCCTCGTCTGCACCTTTACAACAAAAGAAAACCCTCGCACGCAGACATTTACAAACGTTTTCCACCACTGTTCAGCCAAATGTCATCACAAACAAAACAAATTTAAAAACAACAAACAAACATCATCTCACATGGCTAATCATTCATTAGTCCGTCTGTTTGTTTACTCCAGTAAACAATAAACATCTTTGGATCTTATTGGGTTTGTTCATACAATCACACAAACAAAGAACAAGTGCACAAACATCTTGTCATTTCTGTTGGTTAAAGGAAAGAAAACAAACAATCTTTCCATCTCTTCTTTGTTTGTTTGTTTGTTTGTTTACTTAAACAGTAAACAAATGTCTTCACCTTTTCATCTGGTTGTTTGTTCATCAGTTCATTATTTATGGACAGCGCGTGCACGAGAAGCAGGAAATGTCTCCGCTAAACTGACAACCATCCTCGCATCACGCAAGCGGTCAAAGGTCACCCTCAGAAAGTCAAAGGTCACCCGCAGGAGGTTGGTTCCTCCCAACGTGTCCCTCGGTTCTGACCAGAGTTCAGATCCTCCAGAGAAACGCGTCCAAAACCGCTCAGCAGAAAGTGTCTGTGCTGAAGGAGAGCTGCACCTACACACACACACACACACACACACACACACACACACACACACACACACACACACACACACACACACACTTTGTTCATTTGATCGATGAGTATTACCAATATTGTGGTTTATTTGTTCTCACCCGCTCCTCTTCGAAGCTGATCAGTCCTTCGTCGTCGTCGCTCTCTAGCTCCTCCTCCTGCTCCTCTTCTCCAATCAGAGCGCTGAGCTCCGTATTCGCCGGCCGAGGTTTGAGCAGAGCGACGATTCGCTGCAGGGAAGAGGGGCGGCCACCAGAGGGCGGGACTTCCTGCTGCTGCAGGTTGTCGCTCTGCTTCTTGGCGAAGTTGACGAACACCTGTCGTGAAGGAGAAGCTAACGTCAGACGGTGCTGCACATGTTACGGCTAACTAGCTAACAGTGTGTTAGGAACATGTCTGACATTGTCCAGGGTGGTCTGACTGACGGAGTAATCCTGGATGTTCAGCACCTCCACCACCTGCTCCATCTTACTGAACACCTGGTCCAGGTCGATGCGCTCCGCCTTCAGCTGGAACTGCACCTTGGTGTGATGTCGCTCCTGTGGGCGCAGCACACACAGATGTCAGTTTAGGGGGGACGGTGGTAATGTATCCCCCCACTTTATGTTAAGGGTAATTTTGTCGTCACCACACACGTGTGTAGACCATTTAAACACTCTGTCATAAACTGCACAATCACACATATATTTTATTTATAATGTATTTGGTAACACTAAGTTTATTTGTTTTGGAAGCATTCTCAACGCCTCATTCCCCCCAGAAACCCTGGCAGCGCCCCTGGGTGGGAATCATTCAAATTGTTGGCCCAGCTCTCGAAGTTTTTATTTAATACATGACAATCACAGGAAACATGAAATAAGTGCCGCAGATGCATTTTATAATGACCTTATCAATAGTAAAATCAATTTTAGCCATCGTCCCAAGTGCTTCTCAAAAGTCAATTTTACTAATTGTCATTGTTCCCCCATTTTTCAAAACAAACAAACAAACAAACAAACACTCCTGAGGTTTGGTGGAGGCAGTGAGGCGTGTCGCCAAGGTTACCGTTGCTTACCTTCAGCACGGCTTCAGGGAAGTTCCTGCTAAAGAAGCGAAGCACGTCCTTCACATTAGAGCTGCTCTTGGTCCTCACAGTGATCATGTAGCCATCTCCAAACCTAAAAGACATCAGAGTCCGTCAAAAATGGACACAACATCTATTTACATTTACACACAAACTGGCTAGCTGGGTTTACATTACAGATTTTCGCAGAATAAAAGCAATGTTTCTAAAGTTTCTACAAAGTGTAATTGCTCTTTGAACGTGTTTCCATTGAAGGTTGTTTTGGTGCCTCATAACTGAAGATGGACGCTCCAAACCTCCTCATAACACTCTGCAGTCCTTTGTTGATAATTTTTAAGTATAATGCTTAGAAATGTCTTGATCTCCTCTTCTGTCCTCACGTACCGTGTCATGTGACCAGATACATCATGTCATGTGACGTGTATTTGCGGAAAAAGTGTTTCCATTGCGCTTTTGCGATACATTTCAATATCAAAACGTCAAAATTCATGTGTTTCTGTTACCAGTTTTTATTGAAATATTTATATTTTGTGCATTTCTAAGAGTAATGAAAACACAACTAGAGAGAGCAGAGCCTCTGTGTGATGCTGCAGTGACTTCAGTGGTGTTAGAAACCAGCTGGTAATTGTGTTAACTGGTGACGAAGTGTTAGAAGTCAGACATCAGTTAACACGGGCACCGGTTTGAGCAGAACAGCAGTGATGATGAGGACTCCTCACCTGTTCTTCAGGTGCTGTATGCTGCCCAGACACTTGAACCTGCCGTTCACCATGATCCCCAACCAAGTGCATAGGGCCTCGCACTCCTCCATGCTGCAGAAAAAACACACACATCGCATCAACACACACACACACACATTGCATCAGCACACACACATACACACATTAACACACACACAGGGTGAGGCGGCGCACCTGTGTGATGTCAGCACCACTGAGCGTCCTGTCTCTATGATGTCGAGGATCAGGTTCCAGAGGAACCTGCGAGCCCTCGGGTCCATCCCAGTGGTCGGTTCATCCTGGAAACATCAGAGAGCAGGTATATCACTTCAACTGGTTGTCATAACAACTGGTGACTCTTTACTGCTGTCTGACCCACTCATTCATCACAGCACATTAACAACATTCATTTACAGCTTTCCCTACATCTGTCAGTCACAGGATAACATGATGACCTGTCAGAGCCTAACAGCAGCTGCTCCTACACACAGCACAAGGACCAACATGTCAGACTGACTGACTATGGTTCAGAGTTGAATTTAATTCTTACTGTATTTTGGCGTTCTCCAAGTTTCTCTCCCGTCAGTCTGCACACACGCAACTTCCTCTTCCTCCCGGACATGCAGAGTGTCACTGCTTGCCCTGTTTTTTTTATTGTTTTATCCAGTGACGTGCTGTGACCACTAGGGCTGGGTAGGCACGTTGCAAATCAAGACCACCAATGACAATTTCATATGTTTCTGCTGTCAAGTGTTAATTCAATTCAAATCAATTTTATTTAGTCATCTCAATGCGCTTATCAAAATATAAAATTCATAATAAGAAAGAAAAAACCCAACAAGATCCACATGAACAAGTGTTTAGCCATCTAACAAAATCAACATCATAAACACCATTAAAGAAACATAAACAATTATTTAATATAGCCTCCATACTCTCTCAACAACATTTATCTCATGACACGACAGCACATCTGTTGTTTGTGTTAGAAACACAGAAACATGGAAAAAATGACAACTTAGAACAGCCTCAGTGAGGAGCATCCACAAAGTCAATCCTTCCTTTTGTACCATTCACTGTGAAAAGTATGAAACATGTTCTGACTTTACCTTTGCTGAAGCTCTGGTAAATCAGGTGTTGGTCTCCATCTTTTAAAAGCTGTCGTTTTTCCTCAAAACAAAGTTTCTCTATCATCGCTAGCACTGTCATCCTGACTGTAGCGTTATCCCGCCCACTAGTTAAAGAAGGTAGCAGCAGCAGTCATGTGTCATCTATTCACTAATGTGCTGTGAACTTACGTATAGCATTTAGCATAGCGCAGTTACGTACAAAGGCAGCTCTCTACACTGCCTTTAAACGTAAATGGCTGGCATCTTGGGGACCTGACTGCGCATGCGCAAACACGTAACATCACGCAGTGGGAACGGAGGCAGAAGAGCGACGTGCCTTTGGGAGGGGGCGTGGCCTCCCTCTGCCTTACAGCGGAGCGAAAAAAAAAAAAAAAAGACTGTGCAGCTGTTCCAGGAAATAGCGCTGTTTAGTAATTTGGGCTATGAAACGCACAAAATGCGGACACTTTCAAACTTATAGGTACTGTAGGCTATTGGAAATGGAAAAATAAATAATTTATAATTAAAAAAAAAAAAAAAATTATAATTAAATAATCAAAATATCAATTCACCCTTGGGTAGGCACTGCCTACCTTATCTACCCTGACGGCACGTCACTGGTTTTATCTCACCATTGCCACACTATCCATGAGTTCCTCACATGCTCTGGTCGAGCTTGAGCTGCTGTGTGCTCCTGGGAACGTCAACTCTGTACGCAGCGCCATTTTCTGTCTTGTAAACTCCTTTCCTCCTTTCCCTCTGAGCTCTGCTGAGCATGGATGATCTCTCATCCAAAGGTGCGCTGCTACCTCCTACGTGTCACCTATTATTTTGCTATCTGGCTCACAGGCTGGGGGTATTTTGCATTAGACACAGTTAAGATGGATAACTAATCAAAGTTAGGTTTTGGTTAAATTCTAGTTTCAATATCACATATGCAGCATAAATAACTGTCTTTCTTTTAAACTGTGTTCCTGAGTGTGTTTATGTGCATCTGTGCGTGGTTGATGTGGTTTGTGGTTTTAACTATGTAAAGCATTTTGAGTTGCACGTTGTATGAAAAGCACTTTACAAATAAAGTTTGATTGATTGAATGCTTTTTACCAGTGCTATGCTATGCAATTCCCCTCACTCATAATTAAAGCTGAGTTATAAAAAGACAAAGGACTTTTCCCTGAATTAACTGTATTTGTTTCGAGTTAACATCTGAAAGTCTGCCTTAAAAGGTTGTATCAAGTTAATAAACATTGTCCCAGTCAGTTTTCCATGCCTCTAAAAAAAGACAAGGCTGGATACCAAGTGCCAAGATCAGAGGAAGGCTTCACGTTAAGCAACGTGACCAGAAGATCTGACCGAGGCCAAGGCTGACATCCTGAGGATGGAATATCTGGAGTTATTGAAGGGCAAGGAGCCGTGATGTTAGGGAAATAGTCCCAGGCTAAATTTCCTCAGTGATAACAGCTTAAACAGTCCACTATAATATCATGGAGTAATACCCTATCAGGAGGACTCTTACCTTTTAAACAGAGAAGCGATCTCACAGTGTGTGTGTGTGTGTGTGTGTGTGTGTGTGTGTGTACCCTCTCCTGGTCCTTCCAGGGAACTCCTCGTAGTCGAGTGTATAGCTCCAGATGTTCTCAAGCCGTGAGGTCGTCAAACAGAGCATCAAACTGTGGACAGTAACCGATGCTCTGCTGCACACGCAGAAGGTTCTTCAGAATGCTAACACACACACACACACACACACACACACACACACACACACACACACACACACACACACACACACACACACACACACACACACACACACACACACACACACACACACACACACACACACACACACACACACACACACACACACACACACACACACACTCATTGTGGAGGAGACCATCGAAAGGGGTGTAGATTAATGCTCGTGGAAACCACAAAAGCTCGACTTATTGACATGGGTCACAATGTGCAGGAATATTACCTCACAAAGCTCTGTGTGTGTGTGTGTGTGTGTGTGTGTGTGTGTGTGTGTGTGTGTGTGTGTGTGTGTGTGTGTGTGCCCTCTGACCTGCTCCCACTGATGAAAGCCTCTCCTCCGGTCGTGCCCTCGTCTCCCGTGAGCATCTTGAAGGTACTTGTTTTTCCGGCTCCGTTCACTCCCAGCAGGCCGAAACACTCTCCTGGTCTCACACCCACACACAGACGGTCCACAGCCAGGATACGACCCAACTTCCTGGATTTATACACCTGAAAGGAAACAGGGTTCATCTGATGTCAGCACAGGATTTGTGGAGGCCACGCCCCCTTAGTGCTAGCTGCTCGTGCTTAGAAGGCAGTCATCAGTTAACACAGACACCAGTTGGTGCAGAACAGCAGTGAAGCTGGACCTGCCAATGGTGTTTGACACAGTGAAGGATTGGCCAACTCTCCAAGTCTGTATACTGGTTTATAGTGAGTTATAATGGTTTGTACTAGTTTATATTAGTTTATACTGGTTTGTATTTGTGCGTACTGGTTTATATTGGTTATACTGGTTTGTATTGGTTCATATTGGTTACACTGGTTTGTACAGTTTATATTGGTTTACACTGCTTTGCATTGGTTTGTACTGGTTTTAGTGTCAGATATTAGCGAGGCCCATGGGTCATTTCTATACCTGTCGCCCTTGTTTATAAAAAATTAATCAATCCTTGAATAGAACTTATGTGTTACTGAGTAAAGAGTGAAGTCTTTTTTGGTAGAATTAATGTTCTTCCATATATCAATCATTCCCATCTCAGCTTTACAAACCTTGCCAACTGTCTTTTGTTTTTCCTCATGCTCGTTGTGTCTAAATTCTGATTTAATACTATGTTGAAATCCCCTCCGCAAATTAAAATTTCCATTGCTATTATATTGAACATAGATCTGAAAAATTGTTTATCAGTTTCTGGGGGGGCATATACATTTACCAGAGTGACAGGTTCATTTTCCAGTTTCTCCTTCACAATTACATATCTTCCCTCTTTATCTTGAGTTATTTTTTCACAAAGAAATTTAGTTGAGTTGGAAATTAATATAATGACTCCTCTTTTATGTCCTTGCTTACAAGTTCTGTAGTATGAATTCCTGTCTGTGATAGATGTGTCTCCTCTAAAAATATAACCTGTACCCTCTATTTTTTCAGTTTTGTCATGACTTTTCCTCTCTTTATTGGTGAATTCAAACCATTTATATTAAGCGACAATATTTTCCAACTGTTATATACCATTATATCAGATTATTACATCTGCATGTTCACCCAAGCAACTCAGAACCAAGCAAAAAAGAAACATTTTATCAACAATATGAACAACATCGTACTTCCATACGGGGGTACTCACCCTACTTCCCCCAAAGTCCCTGTTGGAGGCTGGATAGGGAACCCTCATCTCGCATTAGGGCCCCTCCCTAGACATTGATATATAACCATCTTGAGGCTCTCTCCCCTGTCTAGAAGTGTCCAACATTTTTTAAACTTGTCCTCCTCTCTGTCAGTTGGTAATACATTACAATAGTTATAGTTAAAGCCCCGGTTTACTGATAATCTCCCACTAAGATGTTTTATTTCTATGTAAATTGAACCTGTTTAATAGCTATTATTGCTCTCTGCCTTATCCCAGTCATATTTTAATCATTTCACATTTATTGTAATCTTACCCTAACCAGGTTTTACAATAATAGTGTTTTTGTCCATTTCTCCAGATGAGTTGTGATTACTCCCTCTGGTAATCCTGTAGTTTCTCCCTCGCTCGCTGTGCCGTGTCCTCGTTCGATCCACTGTCTCCCACTCGCTGCCATCCTTGTGCTCCGAGGAGTCTCCCTTCCTCTCGTCCATCGATGTCGTTCGGCATGTCTAGTGAGAATCCTCTTGCGCTCATATCCTGTGTGACTTCTCCAGCGTTATCATAACTTTTTACTCCGTCATTCCAGTGGATTCGTATTTTTATAAACGGGGTCTGGAAATGGATGTTTTTCTCCCTTAGTGCCTTCTTTATGCCCAGGTATGATCGACGTTTCTGAACAATTGCGGGTGGATAATCGTGGTCAAACCCGATTATCTTTTCTCCCACTTTCACCTTCTTCTGCCACACCTTTTTCAGAATCATTTCTTTGGTTTCAAACTGTAGGAGGTTGATTACTATTGATCTCGGAGGGGCACCTGTGCTCCATTTTAGTGGCGGAGTTCTGTGGGCACGCTGTATTAGCAGTTGTATTTCCTTAGGAAGCTCCAATTCTGCTTTCAGCAGTTGATCTACATAGTTCAGCATTGAGCTTCCTTCGGTTTCTTCTGGTAGACCAAATATGCAGATGTTTCTACGTGACCTCGTTTCCTGCTCCGTTAATTTGTCTTGCATATGTCGGGTCTGGTTTAGTAGTTTCAGCAGTGCTTCGTTCGCATCGGTATTACACGCCTCCAGCTCGGTTATACAGCCCTCGGCTTTGGTTAGCTTAGCCTTTTGGTCTCGTAACTCTTTGTTGTTTTCTTGGAGTTTGTGGTCAATTTCTTCTCAAAGCGAAGTCAATTCTTGTTTCATTTCACTCTTTATGTCGTTCTTAAATATTTGCAGCTCCTCTCTGATGTTTTGGTGGAGATCTTTTATGTGATATTTGCTAGCCCCGCTCTGAGGGCCTTGGTGTGGTCTGGGTCGGCTATCCCCATCGTGTCGTCACCGGGTTCTGCTCACTTCGATCAGGGAGCGCTGCCATCACAGCCTGTTCCTGTGTTGATTTCTTGATTCTGCGGCTTTTACGTTTAGTATCACCACTCATTACGAGATGTAAACCATTTGTATATCGAGTTAACTAGTTTTAGTGGGGCTTTTTTAACCGACTACGAGGAGCTTGAAACAGCGCAGCTGCTCACATTGCCATCTTCCCGGAAGTCCCATTTGGCCCTCAGTTTTGTCAAGAATGTCCACAAAAACCTAGTTCCACGGGCCAAATTTGCCCGCAAGTTTTTTGTCAACAACATATTATTCTCCACAAAAGGTTTTGGAGTGCTGTTTACAAGAGCTCCGAGGTGTGCGCCACCGCATGTAACACACACAGACGCACCAACAGCGCTACTCAAGTCATAGCCTACCTACCGATACATCATGGACCGCTACTTGGTAAAGACCCGACACCCACAAGTGAACCAGTCCAAGCTCTCGGAAACACGTTGATAAAAAGATGTATCCTGCCAGCAACAATTATGAACGATTACAGCTACTGAGAAACTTATCTCTGAAAAAGAAAGGGTGTGCTTTTCATTTATTTTATTTTAATCTATAAAAATATCCAAGCTGTACCGACATTTTTTTCCATGGCCCCCAATCATTTAAAAAAATGCCCCCAATGCCCCTATTTTTAGACTACGGAGGCCAAAATTGCCCCAGATGACTGAGCTGGCAGCAGCAAAACAGCAGAGCGGAGCTCACAGATAAAATTATTTACTAAACATGAACTTTTTCTTCTAAGAAAGGATACGATACTTCAACAACAAACTATCATTTACCATCTGACTCTGGCTCTGAGGTAATCATCTACTCATTTTTTATTCACTGGCTCAACTAAAAAGCTAAATAGCAAGCTAGCTCGCTACAAGTAGCAAGCTAACTACCAGAAAAATGACTCTTTCACAACAGAATACAGCAGTTTTAAGATTACTGAACTGGAGACTACAGTGCGAGGAATACACGTAAACATTGAGATTATTGGACACTTTGGATATGATAATGATACAACTGTGTCGCTGTTCCAAAACAGCAGAGTGGATAAAGCTAACTCACTACCAGCTTGTGCTAACAAGGCTATCAGAGCTAGGGAGGATCCTGTTCCCGTTGATAAGCCAGCAGGTGCAAGTCCTTCCTGGAAGACCCATAGAGTTAAGCCTAAGAAAAAGTCATATCCACTTCAAAGTCTAACAAGCCGAGCAAAGCGCCCTGATATCAGTAATGAGACGGACTGGCCTGCACTCTCTTCTCAGACTGCAGCCTTGACGACAACTTCCTTGTCTGCCCAGGCATAAAAGTGGACATCTGTTAAAGGCAGGAGGATCACCAAATCACAAGCCCAGTTTTATGTAGAACAGGATAATCGATTTGCCCCACTGCTGAATGACCTAGGATCTCGCTCTAATGAGGTCATCACACAACCTTCTGGAAATGCAAAGACTGAAAGTGCTTCAGGAAAATAAAAGCGACATGGTAGGCCAAAGCAACAACCTCACACACTGATAGTGGGAGATGTTTCTGTTAAAGATGCCCAGAAGATGTTTCGCAACAACGTGAAAGTTATCTGCATACCTAATGACAGAGTATCAGATCTGGTTGACAAAATATTGCATACTGTGGCAGATTACCTACATTTCAAGAATGTTGTGATTCATTTTGGATTAAATGATTTAGCCAAGGAAGAGTCTGCGGTGTTAAAGCAGGATTTCACCCATCTGCTAAAAACTGTGAGCTGTTTGCAGCCTAAAGTGTTCATCAGTGGACTGATACCTCCAGTCCGCAGAGGAGATCTGAAATTCTCAAGGATTTTCTCTGTGAATAAATTTTTATCTTTGGCTTGTGCTGCCCTTTCAATAATTTTATAAAGAATGTTCAGATTTTTTGGGAACGTCGTCATCTTTTTAGAGCAGATGGACTGTGTCTAAACAAGGCTGGAGTGAAACTTTTCACATCCAACTTATTTTACTTCACCAGTCACACTGCTATCAGTTCCGATAAAGACAGAGGACAATATGTTCCATCGGCGAACAAAACAACAAGAAAAGAACATGGAGTCGATAAGCTTCTATCAAGACGTGAAAATCAAAATCGCCAAAATGAAGAGGTCAACTTTACCCACACATCTCAGGACCCACCTGCTTCACCCCAAAATTCACCTACTTCCATCTCATTCAGCTTCTCTCCTACCCCTGCCTTCCTGGATTTAACTGCCCAGATGAATGAGCTGGTTCTGGATGGCACAAGACTGACACCCCACCACGATCCCATCTTCTCTCCACTAAAGAAGCAATCAGCACCACCCATCCCTCCTCAACGATACCAGGCCCAGGATCACTCTTCTCAGGCCAGCTGTGTTTAACTTAGAGCAACACAGGTCTGATGTGTGCTGGATCTCGACTGCAACACCTCTATTTTTAGGAACAACCAGAAAAATTCAGGGCCTTATGGAGTGTCACGGCAAATTTGCGGTTGACCTCATTTGGAGACATGATTTATTGCTCTGGTTGAATGATGGAGTCCAGGCGAGGCATTGATGATTTTATAAAAAAGGTTTATTATAAAACTAAGTAAAAAGGAGTACAAAGATGGACAAAATTAGTGACCGCCCGGGCGGACGTCCGATGATCGAGACCCGCTCTAACTAACAGTTTCACAGCTTAAGCTTTTATACATGTAACCTGTGTCTCCCAGTAACGGGTAAACTTACTGTCGACCTTGGCTGTAATACCCAAAATCTATGGTTCTAAAAAAAATCCTACACCAAGTTCCTACAGTTCCATAATCACAGGTTCATTAAATTCTAAACTCCAGCAGGTTCAGGAAAAGGGAGATTGATAGTAACATAAAGAAAAAATTCTCACTTACATGAACACACAGATTCGTTACTTAGTTTTTAGGAAAAAGAAAATCTAACATAAATTTATTCAACAATCATGTTGCATCCTGGTGTTGTGTCTTGAATGGTATAAAGCAATGATATATTCATATATCTTTGAGGCACATTTCACTCATATAAAATAACCTAAACAAAAATAATGTTCAACCAAAATTGTTTCAAATCTACAATGAAAATAAATGTATCCCTCACTGGGACCCAAACTCAACAATAGTTCTTTTTAGACTCTCATCTATATAAAATATTCACAAAAATAACATAATAAAAAAATAAAGCATTTGCCTTCAAGTTTCTCTGCTTGGAATGTTCTGTTAATTTTCAACCGTGAGTTATTTTTTTGTTACCTTGGGCCCAAGGACAAAAGAAAAATACCTGAGATCTCAGTAGAAAAAGTATCAAAATAAAATATAACTCCTTTGGTGCGATCCTTACTGGTCCTGGGACCATCACTTCATCCTCGCATCCCTGTCCTGGAGAAGCATTCCTCTGAGCAGCGATGATGATCTTGTGGTGGTGAGAACAGCTTCTCTGTTATACGTATATTGTCTCTCCTCAGAAAAAAAAACCCTACACACGAAACGAGTGTGCAGAAAATTACTGTTCAGTTTCAATCTTTTTGTTCCATAGTCCATTTGTCAACAAAAAAAAATAACATGAAATGTGATCATGTTGAAAGCAAAACAAAAAAAAATAGAAAAAACAACTACATAATGTATTTTCCACATATTCATTTTAAATTAAACACAAGATTTGCATATTTATTTTGACCCTCGATGAACATTGAGTATGTTGCTTTAAGCTTAATTTCTAGGCCTCAGTTTAGCTAACAGTGGTGTGAAATAATTCAGCATCAGTTACATCTTCAGTTCACAAGTCATATCCTGACTTTTAACTACATTTATACAAAAATACAAAACAAAACACACAACTATCATTTTAAAAGATACTAACACTAAGTTAAACACTAACTTAAGGTGAAACTCACCTCAGCATCTGTCGATGAAAAAAAACGTCAGCTCCTCAAGCTGCTTGCGTTTAAGTTTTTCTTTAACACTCCCTCTCTGATGAGAAAATAACAATCAACTACTCATCTTTCATTTGAACCATACACAAAAACACTTCTTTAATCACAGACCTGTCCGTGGCTCTTTGTGTAGGAGCAGCTCAGAGAGGCACAATGCTTCCTGCGTGTCTGCAGCATGTGGCTAGCAGTTAACCTGTGAGTGAAACGTGTGTGTGCGGTGCGTTCAAAGACAATCCGAAATCAGAGTACCGGAATTACCTGGGTTACACTCTCCCCCTCTAAACTGCATGAGTCTCTGCATGCATGTCTTGCCTATCAGTAGGTATGTGCAAAGATGCAGTGTGGGAAAATGCTGTTCCTAATGTCTGAAAAAATGAACTAATAGCCAAAATCAAAGGCTCCCCGAGCTCGTCATAAGTTAGTTTGCGAGGTTGTCGCTTTTCTCTGGTTGAACGCCTCAACCCTATTGACTCTGTATCTGGACCCACACATGCTTCAGCTTCAGTGTCTGCAACTGTAAGTTCTGTTCTGACATGACCTGTGCTATCTGTGATAGGTGAAGTATGTGTCACATCGGGCTCTGGGATATCAATGATAACATAGTCTGGGGCTCTACATCGTGGAGTAGTTTCTGACTGGGGCTCATAGTTCGCTTTAACAGGAGCATGAGTGGAGTTTTGCGGTACAAAGGCAGGGACATCAGGGTTAAACGCCTTCAGGACTGATTGGAGTTCAGATGAATCTCCACCCTTTTGTAGAAAAGGACCTCTGGTGAGAATGTCTGGCACTTGTGTGCGAAGATACAGGTCATCTTCATGACTACTAAACTCATCCTCCTCGTCATCTTCATCCACTTGTGTGATTTTTGTATTTCTTTTCCTAAGTCTCATTTTCCTTGATGGATCCATGTGGGAAACAGTTTCTTGGGTTTCTCCTGTAGACAGGAACCCACATGGCAACAAGAGGTCTCGGTGTAATGTACGACACGGCCCCTCTCCTGTTTCAGGTTTCACTACATAGACAGGGCTGTTTCCTATCCGTGTGACAACAACATGTATTTTCTGTTCCCATCGATCTGCAAGTTTATGTTTTCCCCTGATATTAACATTTCTCACTGGGACTCTATCACCCTCAAAGAGTTCAGCTGCCCTGACTTTCTTGTCAAACCTAGCTTTGTTCTTTTCCCCCGTCTTCAGGGAACTCTTAGAAGCTAATGTGTAGCTCTCTTGCAGGCGTTGACGAAGGCCTCTGACATACTCTGAGTGGGTCTTGTGGTTGCCATTATCAGGGTGGATTCCCAGGATTAGGTCGATTGGCAGTCTGGGCTGCCTTCCAAACATTAGTTCATAAGGCGAGTAGCCCGTTGTGTCATTTCTTGTGCAGTTATATGCGTGGACTAGGGGTTTTTCAAAATCCCTCCAGTGCTGTTTGTCTCTCTCTTCCAGGGTCCCTAGCATATTCAAGAGTGTCCGGTTAAATCGCTCCACCGGGTTTCCGCGGGGGTGGTATGGGGTGGTACGTACCTTGTCAGCTCCTATCAACGTGCAGAGCTCTCTGATGGTCTTTGACTCAAAGTCTCTACCCTGATCGCTGAGCAGACGACTGGGGAATCCGTAGTGGACAATGAAGTTTTCCCACAAAGCTTTTGCAATGGTTCTCGCTTTCTGGTCTTTAGTTGGCACGGCCACTGCGAATTTCGTGAAGTGGTCAGTGATAACTAATACGTTTCTCGTATCTCGATTGTCCGGCTCAATGGATAAAGAATCCATACAGACCAGTTCAAGTGGGTAGGTTGCATGAATATTTTCCAAGGGTGCTGCTTTTTGAGGCACAGTTTTTCTCCGAAAACAGCGCTCACAGTTTTTGCATCTCTCATCGATGGCTTTGGCCATCTTTGGCCAGTAGAACCTGGCACGAGCAAGGTGTAACGCACGCTCTGAACCAAGGTGGCCAACATCATCATGCACACCTTTCAGTGCCTGTCCTCTGAACTGTTCAGGTAGGACTAACTGGTAGACAGGACTGCCACGCTCAACCCACCTTCTGTACAGAACACCTTCCCTGAGTTCAAGTCTTTTCCACTCTCGCAGAAGAAGTTTGACGTCGGGGTGTTCAAGATTCATCTCTCTGAAGCTAGGTTTTAACCCTCTCTCCACTAGAGCGACAACACGTGAGAGAGATGGGTCATCTTTTTGGGCCTTACACCAGTCAGAGGTTGTCATGGATGGCAAAGTGTCTTCGCCAAAGACACCAAGTACCAAGGAAGGGTCGATCGCAAGAGATTCTGCAGCAACAAGTTGCTCTGGGTGGGAATGGTGTTCACCCGCAAATGCCACGAAATGACGTTGACATAAGGCAGAGAATACTTCATGATTCACTTCATCTCCTCTGTTCAAAAGCAGTCTTTTCATATCATCAATCCTCTCTCTTTCTTCTGTGAAAGCTTCATCCTCGTGAGGCGGATCTTGGGGCCTGCGGGATAACCCGTCTGCATCACCGTTGGCTTGGCCTGCCCTGTATTTGATTGTAAACTGGTAGGTAGAAAGGGCAGCCAACCAGCAATGTCCAGCGGCATATAGCTTTGCAGATGTTAGCACGTATGTGAGAGGATTGTTGTCTGTAAGCACAGTGAAATTTGTACCATAAAGATAATCATTGAACTTCTCACAAACGGCCCACTTTAGAGCTAAGAACTCTAGCTTGTGAGTAGGATAGTTTCTCTCACTTTTGGAAAGACCACGACTGGCGTATGCGACAACTCTGAGCTTCCCCTCCTGCTCTTGGTAGAGTGCAGCTCCCAAGCCTTCACGAGAAGCATCAGTATGTAAGACATACAGTAGTTGGGGGTTTGCAAAGGAAAGAATGGGTGCAGATGTTAATTTTTCAATGAGAGTTCTGAATGCACTCTCACACTCTGGAGTCCACTCTTTTCCCAGGGGCGCATCGGGGCTGACAAATGATCTGAGGTGGTCTCTTTTATATATTTTACCCCTTTTCTTTGGCGGATAGTAGCCTGCTGTCAGATTGTTAAGAGGTTTGGCTATCTGGGAATACCCCTCGACGAAACGTCGATAGTATCCAGCAAAGCCTAAAAAACATTTCAACTCTTTCTTGGTTGAAGGACGAGGCCAATCTGTCAAGGCAGACACCTTGTCAGGGTCAGTGTGGACTCCATGGGCATCTACCACATGACCAAGATACTTAACTGAGGTCTTAAAGAAATGACACTTTTCTGGAGAGAGCTTTAAGCCATAATCCTTAAGACGCTTCAGCACTTTCATTAACCGTGCTTCGTGCTCCTCGACTGTATCAGAAAACACGATTAAGTCATCCAGGAAAACAAGTACCTCACTTAAGTGCAAATCACCAACACACCTTTCCATGAGACGTTGAAAGGTGCTGGGAGCGTTTGTAATACCCTGTGGCATCCGGTTAAATTCAAAGAAACCCAAGGGGCACACAAAAGCAGTTTTGGGCTTATCTTCCTCGGCCATTTCAACCTGGTAATAACCGGATTTCAAATCCATGACTGAAAACCATTTGGCACCGCTGAGGGCCGAAAATGTTTCCTCAATGTTAGGAAGGGCATATGCGTCTCTGATGGTTCGAGCATTTAACTTTCTATAGTCAACACATAGCCTGATCGAGCCATTCTTCTTCCGCACCAAGACTATTGCTGAAGCAAAGGGGCTCTCTGACTCTTTGATGATTCCTGCATCAAGCAGTTCTTTCAGGTGCTCCTTGACCGCTTCTCTGTCTCGGGGATGAATTGGCCTTGGCCTCTCCTTAAAAGGTGCTTCGTCTGTCAGCCTAATGCGGTGCCTCACAGCAGTGGTATGACCATATGACAGGCTATTCACAGCAAATACTTCAGGAATTGACTTAAGCTTTTTGATGATGCGCTCTTTGTCGGGTTCAGATATTGGGGAATCATCGAGATTAATCTCAAGATCGTCACTGCTAGGCTTGTCCTGAGAGGACATGCTTCGTTCAGGCTCAATTGGGGTAATGTGCTGGGCTGCACAGATCTGGGCAAGGATGCATTTTGGGTGCAGCGTGACACTGTGCTCACTCAGGTTACGCAGGACAACAGGGACCCTGCTGCTTGATTTAAAAGGAATATCAATGAGTGCAGCCTCAAGGAAAAGATTGCCTGGCAACCCATGACTTTCATGTGGTTCTAACACAAATGTTGTGCTCTGACTCTTCTTCTCCGGTCTGACATAACCCATGACACAGCACTTTTGTTTGGGAGCAATGGTGACAAAGTCTTTTCCATGTAGCCTGACAGGACAAGATTCATGGTCAGCCTTCTGCGTCTGGGCAATGTGCTGGAAGATCATTGCAAAGTCATTTGAATAAAGTTTCCGAATAAACTCTGGCCCTTCTTTTTCAAGTCCATGCTCATAGAGTCGTAAGAGCACATTAGTCCAAATCAACAGGGGGATTCTGTTGTTGAACTGACATTCTGGGACCACAAGTGCTAATACATCTAGGTCTTCCTCCCTGCCAGTGATGGATTGAGGAAAGGTAAGATGAGTCTCTATGTAGCCAAGATAGGGAACATGCTGCCCACCAGCTCCCTCTATCTCAAGAAGAGCATGAATGGAATGGATCGGTAGATGAGATAGGAAGTTGCTATGAAAACGCTCAGAAACTGTTGTGACTTGTGAGCCGGTGTCCATAATGGACTCACATTGGAAACCCTCAAGGAAGACTGTGGCTGCACAACGAGGACCAATAAGTCCTTCTGGTAAGGGTCGCTTTGTATTATAGTCAATCTCCATAGTCTGTGTCATAATTGTGTAGCACCTGCACACCACTCTATATGAAAGCCCTTCTTGAGAATGGAGGGGTGCTAGGGTTCAGTTAAATTTGTGACGATAGATACCACAAAAGTTGAGATCCAGAGATTGAATTTGTTTAAACAACTTTATATGAACTATATTTTAAGATGCTGAATAACAATATACAACGACACACACAATGGAATCCAACACGTGTCAAATCAGCTCTAACAATGGTGGTGGGCCCACACCACACACGCACACACATACACACAGTCACGTGTAATAGTTAAACCGAACGACTTCCTCTGTCTTACTCACAACTCGATGCAATTATTGTTTCCAGCTGGTAGGTCTTTCAAAACATTGGGTGCGTTGAAACTCTGTCTTTCAAAACATTGGGTGCGTTGAAACTCTGTCTTTCAAAACATTGAGTGCGGTGAAACACAGCGCAACTCCGGTTCCCGAACACAGTAGCCGACACGTGGCTCCCCGTTAACCAGCAGTAGCCTCCTCCTCGTCCGCAGTGCTCTCACACCGGGTCCTGCGCAGTAGCTCCTCGTTAGCCCGCTCGGCTAACTCCTCCGTTCGCGCCTCTCTCACACCTGGTCCTACACGGTACGACCCGTCCTCCGCTCTCCACGCTGAAGTCTGTCGAACTCCTCAAAAAAAACCTGCAAGCCTTCACGTAGCTTCACTCCGTCTCTCCGTCTATGTTTCTCCGGTCAGCCACACACCTCGCGCACACCTCACTCCCCTTTTTCCCGCGCTAGTCCGCTGACGTCTACTTCCGCCTTTTTCGATTGCATAATTCACAAAATTACGACAACCAACCATTGGAAATAAACCCAGGATTATAAAAGAAAGAAAAAAAAAACATAATACACATTGGCTTCAATAGTATTATTTCAACTATATATCATGCACCAATAATGCAAACTGTTAAATAAAATATTATCAAAACCTTTACATCACTCAATAATGACATAAAATAATAATGACACCAACTATAATAGTAAATAAACAATTACTTACTCCAGCCCGGTGCCTGATAAACATTTAATAGATCTGGTTATTAGTTTACTCACAGGCTACACTCACCCCCTTCTAAAAGGTTTTGATGGCCCCATCAAACAAATTCAGAAGACTCTAACACAGTTTAAAGTTTTAGAAGCAACCATGTTAAAACAAGTGAAACACAACGCCATGGGATGGCACCAGAAAGTTTTACAGAGACTGCGTCTACTGTCTTTGTAGGTTCCACTTCCCACCAGCACTCCATGGCTTAGAACTGTCACCGGATGATCACATGGCTTACCAAGTTCATCATAGCTTAGCTTCACAACAGGCCTTTTGAGTCTCCTTGAACGTTCATCAGGAATATCCATATCTGATTCACCAGCCTCGTTGATGTCTGCTCCCCGTTCCTGCTCATCATCTTTGAGTTTGACATTGAGATTCAGATCAGGGTCATCATTAGGTACCAGCTCTGGATCATCCAGATTTGGAGCTTGTCGTCCAAGTTCAGATCCGGAAACTACTGACTTGGTTTGCCTTACACACATTTCTGGATGTGATAGCACTTTCTCCCAATCCAGTTCAACATTTCTTGGTAGGTAAACTTCCTCGTACTCTGACTCCGATGATATATCATTTTCCCGGTTGATCGTCTGTTTTGACTCTGTAGTCTGATTCTTCAGTTGTGCTCTTGTTATAGATCTTTGTTGTGCCTTTTGGTCATCGTCATCTACAGGTAGTCTGACAAGGTATCCAATAGGCAACAGATGATTACGATGGACTGTCTTTTCTGCACCCATGCCTCTTTCTGGTTTAATCTTATAAACGGGGAGATTGGGCAGTTTTTCCACAACAACATATGGCAAGGGTCTCCATTTGCACTTGAGCTTTTGTTTCCCAGTGCCTCCAAAGTTCCTGAGCAGCACTCTGTCACCTTGGTCGATAACTTGTTCTTTCACATGTTTGTCATGTGCGTGTTTGTTTCTTTGATGGTTTTTGTCAGATGATTCTGTGGCTAAAGTGTAAGCTCTTTGAAGATCTTTCTTGAGTTTGGCAACATATTGGTGATATGGCCTAAGTTTCTGACTTTCATCAGCCACACCAAAACAAGTGTCTACCGGTAGACGAGCTTCTCTGCCGAACATTAGCAGATAAGGCGAAAAACCTGTTGCCTCATTTCGAGAACAGTTGTAAGCATGAACCATCTGACTGATCTTTTGACTCCATTTTTGTTTCTGTTGCCGGTCCAAAGTCCCAAGCATTGACAACAAGGTCCGGTTAAACCTTTCTGGCTGGGGATCTCCCTGAGGGTGGTAAGGAGATGTTCTAGATTTACGGATTCCAAGCATTTTAAGTAAATCCTGTATCAACTGGCTCTCAAAATCTCTCCCTTGATCTGAATGAATTCGTGCAGGGAGTCCGTAGTGCACGAAGTAACGTTCACAAAGGATCTTGGCCACTGTAATTGCTTTTTGGTCTTTGGCCGGAAAAGCTTGGGCGTACCGAGTAAAATGGTCTGTCACTACTAAGATGTTGGCGTAACCTTGCGAGTCAGACTCTAGTGATAGGAAATCGATACACACAAGGTCTAAAGGGCCTTCACTTTTAATCTGGTTTAAAGGAGCTGCTTTCTGAGGAAGGGCTTTGCGAGTGACGCATCTACCACAATTCCGCACATACTGCTCAACCTCAACCCCCATCTTAGGCGAATAGAATCGGTTTCTTATAAGTTCAAGAGTCTTTTCTACTCCTAGATGTCCAGCATCATGTTGACGTATTCTTTAGGCAGTACCAGCTGTTTAACTTTGACGCCAGCCCGTTCAATTTCTCTGAAGAGCAGATTATCTTGCATGATCAGTTTACTTGCTTCTTTGTAGAGCAGGGTAGCATTAAGGTTGTCTCCAGATTTGAATGGTGGGCCACAAGTTAAAAACTGTTTGATCGGAGCGATAGTAGAATCTTCATCTTGGGCTTTAACGAGATCTTTGGAAGTCAGTTGGGTCAGGGAACCTGGATCCAATCGGATTGGATAAGCAAAACAGTCTGGTACGGCTTCAGGTGACACTACAAGTGACTCCGCCAGTGTGGTAGGCTCTTTGGGTGTCTCTACACAGCTGATCTGTCTACAGAGGGCTTTGACACTTTCAGGGGACATACTTTCCCAACATTCCTCCGTTGTGGGGAGAGGATTGCGTGACAAAGAATCTGCGTCGATGTTGCTGCTGCCTGGTCGGTATTGTAAAGTAAAGATGTACGTCGAGAGGGCCGAGAGCCATCGATGACCAGTTGCATTAAGCTTGGCAGTAGTGAGAAGGTAAGTAAGGGGGTTGTTATCGGTTCTCACGGTGAACTGGGCCCCATACAGGTAGTCGTGAAATTTATCCACCACAGCCCACTTAAGTGCCAAAAACTCGAGCTGGTGCACAGGATAGTTCCTTTCAGAGGCACTCAACTTTCTGCTGGCGAAAGCGACTGGTCTTAAACCTTCTGGGTATTCTTGGTTTAGAACTGCCCCTAAACCTTGGAAACTTGCATCCACATGCAGGGTATAAGGCTTTGCTGGATCAGCAAATGCCAACACCGGAGCGTTTGTGAGGCAGCTGATAATCTTTTGGAATGCTTCATCGCAAGACTTGTCCCACCTGTCCCCGAAAGGCTCATCAACTTTGTAGTAGGTTTTGTCATTCGATGGTTTGGACTTAGTTTTCTTTTGAGTGGGGGGATAGCCTTTACAGAGTTCAGTGAGGGGTCTGACAATGATGGAATAGTTTTTTATGAAGCGTCGGTAATAGCCACAGAATCCCAAAAATGACTGTAGCGACAGAAGGTCAGTTGGAAGTTTCCACCGGGAAACCGCTTCCACTTTGGCTGGGTCTGTGGCGATGCCATGCTCAGACACTATGTGCCCAACATAGGTGACACGTGAACGACAAAACTGGCACTTGTCAATAGACAACTTGAGTCCAGCTTCCTCAAGACGGTTAATGACTTTTAGGAGTCGTTGTTCATGTTCCTCCAGGGTTTTACCAAAGACGATCAGGTCATCCAGGTAGACGATTACCTCCAGCAGGTGCATATCACCGACAGCCTTTTCCATCAGTCTTTGGAACGTCGCAGGGGCCCCTGTAATCCCCTGTGGCATTCTTTCGAATTGGAAAAATCCCAAAGGACAGATGAAGGCAGTTTTGTCTTTGTCCTCTTCAGCCATTGGGATTTGATAATAACCGCTTCGTAAGTCTAACACTGAGAACCACTTGCTGCCGGATAAACAATCCAGGGCATCATCGATACGCGGAACAGCATATTGGTCGGGAATGGTTCTGCGGTTTAGAGTCCGGTAGTCGACACACATTCGAAGTCGACCATTCTTCTTTCGGGCAAGAACTATAGGGGAAGCATATGGACTCCTTGACTCTTTTATTATTCCAGCCGCTAAAAGGCCTTGAAGATGACGTCTGAGGTCATCAAAATCGGCAGGGGCAATGCGGCGAGACCGCTCTCTGAAAGGAGTGTCATCAGTGAGACATATGTGATGCTCCACTCCTTTGGCCAAACCTACATCCCATTCTTCAGTGGAGAACACTTTTGAATGTTGGGCCAACTTTTGACTTAGTCTCTCTCTCCATTCTTGGCTTATGGGGGCATCACTGAAGTCAAACAAACAAGGATCTATTTGTGAAACAGCTGGGGTTTGAGTCTTTGATGCATCAGTTACCACGTCGGCTACGTGCAAGTGAGCAATTACAGTGCCCATAGGAATAGCAGTTTGTTTTAGTGACTCGTTGCGCAGAAGCACTAAGAATTTGTCTTTCTCCAGCATATTAGAGAACAATACAGTTGGCTGGACGAGTACGCTTGAAGGAAGAGAAGGTGAGTGGGCACGTTCAGTGATGAGTATACTGTCTCCAATAGTTTGCTGTTCTTTTACTCGACAAATGGCAATGTGTTCTGTGCCGGGAAGAATGACGAGTGGACCAGGACCTGCCCATTTCACTTCAGCCACAGATAAGTCTTTGATCATTCCTTTGATGGACTTAGGATCAGGTACACTTACGTGGTCTTCCTCTTTGACGTGGACTTTGACTGAGTTGACATTCTTTGGGTCTTTGGTCTGATGGGTAGCATCACAAGATTGGATACCATGGGCATTTGTGCCAATCAGAACAGGTATGTTCTCAGAGCACCGTGGATCAGGGCATACTAAGGCAAGGACAGATTTGACTTTGCCTGACTTTCCTTTTCTGTGTAGCTGTAGACTTACTTGAATGTAGCCTTTATAAGGGTAACTGCTCTCGGACCCACTTAGACCCCAAATAGCTAATCCACTAACAGGATTCAGTGGGATGTGGGACAGATGTTTCGCATACCAGCTGTCAAAAATGATCGTCACTTGGGAGCCACTGTCCATCAGTGCAGTGCATGGATTACCGTTGATTTTAACTTGGGTAATAGAGGGTGGTCCCACTAAACCGTTAGGCAAACTATTTTTCTGCAGCTGTACTGAACTTCTCTTGGCATTTGCATCTGTGGTCTTATACCTTGTGTCATCGTCCGGTCTCTGATTTATCTTGGTCTTTCTCTGGGCTTGTAGCAACTTTTGTATAACTTTTG
This sequence comes from Gouania willdenowi, assembly GCF_900634775.1. Classification (NCBI taxonomy): domain Eukaryota; kingdom Metazoa; phylum Chordata; class Actinopteri; order Blenniiformes; family Gobiesocidae; genus Gouania; species Gouania willdenowi. The sequence goes on from NC_041052.1 coordinate 31,016,205, forward strand.
GGTAGTTTTCAGGAGCTGCACATTTTGTGGCATAGTGCCCATCTTCGCCGCACCGATAGCAGAAAAACTCACTGGGATGCCTGGATGTGATATATCACCAACCGCTCTGATGATGGCTTCCGGAGTGGAGCCTTGAAGGAGGAAACTTTGGTCTGGTGATTGGATGTTTGACTCATCCTGGCTCTGGGCTGGCTGAACTGGGTTTTCCTCTTCCTCAGAGGATCCAAATATTCTCCATGGCACAGCGAAACCTTGGGGCAGAACATCCAGAGGAATACTTTTTGCATTTACTTGCTCTCTGCACTCACATAGCACAGTTATACTTTGAGCCTGCGAGTCATACATTCTTCCTCTCACCTTAACTCTCCCCAGGGCTTTGATATTCTGCAGTGTATCTTCAATGAAATTGATTTCAACATCTTCAGGTACGTCTTTAACCAGCAAGGCATTGGCTGGGTTGATGCCTTCACCTTTACACCAATTCTTTAGCTGAGCCATCTCATGAGTTGTGTTTCGAGCTTCAATTTTTTTTTTTTTTAATTTATTTATTTATTTTTTAAATTTTTTTTTCTTATATGTCTCTGGATCAAACTAATCTTTAATTTTAAATTACCCCTTTTTATTTATTTACAATTTATTTATATATATATATATATATATATATATATATATATAATTTTTTTTTCTTTCTTTTTTTTTTTTTTTTCAATAAATTTAGTATCCCGGACGAGCCCCCAATTTTATGTAGCACCTGCACACCACTCTATATGAAAGCCCTTCTTGAGAATGGAGGGGTGCTAGGGTTCAGTTAAATTTGTGACGATAGATACCACAAAAGTTGAGATCCAGAGATTGAATTTGTTTAAACAACTTTATATGAACTATATTTTAAGATGCTGAATAACAATATACAACGACACACACAATGGAATCCAACACGTGTCAAATCAGCTCTAACAATGGTGGTGGGCCCACACCACACACGCACACACATACACACAGTCACGTGTAATAGTTAAACCGAACGACTTCCTCTGTCTTACTCACAACTCGATGCAATTATTGTTTCCAGCTGGTAGGTCTTTCAAAACATTGGGTGCATTGAAACTCTGTCTTTCAAAACATTGGGTGCGTTGAAACTCTGTCTTTCAAAACATTGAGTGCGGTGAAACACAGGGCAACTCCGGTTCCCGAACACAGTAGCCGACACGTGGCTCCCCGTTAACCAGCAGTAGCCTCCTCCTCGTCCGCAGCGCTCTCACACCGGGTCCTGCGCAGTAGCTCCTCGTTAGCCCGCTCGGCTAACTCCTCCGTTCGCGCCTCTCTCACACCTGGTCCTACACGGTACGACCCGTCCTCCGCTCTCCACGCTGAAGTCTGTCGAACTCCTCAAAAAAACCTGCAAGCCTTCACGTAGCTTCACTCCGTCTCTCCGTCTATGTTTCTCCGGTCAGCCACACACCTCGCGCACACCTCACTCTCCTTTTTCCTCTCTCCCCTTTTTCCCGCGCTAGTCCGCTGACGTCTACTTCCGCCTTTTTCGATTGCATAATTCACAAAATTACGACAACCAACCATTGGAAATAAACCCAGGATTATAAAAGAAAGAGAAAAAAAACATAATACACATTGGCTTCAATAGTATTATTTCAACTATATATCATGCACCAATAATGCAAACTGTTAAACAAAATATTATCAAATCCTTTACATCACTCAATAATGACATAAAATAATAATGACACCAACTATAATAGTAAATAAACAATTACTTACTCCAGCCCGGTGCCTGATAAACATTTAATAGATCTGGTTATTAGTTTACTCACAGGCTACAATTGTTTCTTGTGTCTCAGTGCCATAAACCAGTTCATTGGGACAGAAGTCGCTTGGTGTTACAGCTCCTGCATGTCCCACAGCAGGAGCTGTTACTAGTTTAAAGCAAATGGTGAGGCTGCTTGCTGGGCTAAAAACTTGCCTTGTCTCTCCCTAAGTTCAGCATTTTTATTGCGAACTAGTGTGGGATTTGGTTCGTTTGAACATTGTGCAGCAATATGATTATCTTGCCCACACTTAAAGCAGAACCACGTTCTCGGCATCCCGGGAACTCTGAAATGTTTTGTTGTGTTGCTGCTGTTAATTGCAAGACAGTCTTTTTTCAGGGCACCCTGATTCTCTTTTTGAATTTGGGCTAGGTTTTCAACTTGTTTTGTTAGTTCAGCTAGCTTAGTTTAGAGGATTCACTTTGTCTCTGCTTTGATACCAGTTGTTTGGAAGTGTCACTAATGGGGTTTTGTGACTTTTGGTGCAGCTTTTCTACTTGTTTAGTGAGCTCACTCACTCTCTTTTCGAGCTTTGATGGCTCGTCTCGCTTTGTGTTGGGTGTTGGGATAGACTCATAGTCATAAGAGGGCACATTAAAAATGTGATGAGCATGTGCAGCAGCTTTTGAAGTACCTAGATGCTTTTTCATCCTGTCTAACTTTGCTGAACGGCGATCTTCTTCAGTCCTCAACATGAGAAGAAATTCGGGGAATGAAGGTGGGTTGCTCTTTTTGTACTCTAACTGCAGACCGATAATAATGCTCTGGTCCCAACAACCCCTGCAAAACTGTCTTAGTAATTGATCATTGGAATTATCAGAAAAAGCTCCCCCTCTAGAGATTGCCCTTGAGAGGAGACTATGAAGTCTGTTCAAGTACGCTGAGGGTTTTTCGCCATTGTTCTGGTTAGCGCTGAGAAAGGCTGAAAATAGCTCTTCTCCATCCTCCACAACACCAAAAGCCGAGTCAAGTTGGGTTACATAAGCATTTGGAGGTGAGGTGATCCCGAGGCTCTTTATAACATCAGCAGCCGGACTCAGCAAGCTTTCAAGGATTTTTCTCACCTTGTGAGTGTCATTCAAGGATGGATCAGCAAGGAGGAGATCAACTTGGGTGCGCCAAACATCATAATCGACTTCACCATTAGGTCTTGGCATGCGGCCAGAAAAGGTGCGCATTCTCAAGTGTGTGGATGACGGAGTGGTTGACTCATTTCGAATGACATGTTCTACGATCACCTTCTGGATGTGAGGTGGGTTAAAGATGTTCTCATCTACGTGAACTGGGCTGGCAGACATGCTAGCATTTGCACCGCGATTGGGTGAGGGTTCTGGTGATTTACTATTATCATCGCTTGTAATGTCATGGTGGGACGTGTTACTGGTTTGGCTTACATGTACCTGTGTAGTATCTGGGGCCTTTTTTTTATCTCACTCTGTAGTATACTTAAGAACCCTGCCATGCTACTACCTGCAACAAGGCCTAGTTCATCTAGGCACTTACGGGCTATCTCTTTGCCAATCTCTTCCTGACAGACATCCCCAATGGTTCTCACAGACCATACCACAGCAGGATCTTTGGGACTTGGTATGGTGCCTAAGATAATGGGATCTATTTTAGAGATGGACCTGTTAGATGTATACTGGAGCAGGACTCTGCCCTCTGGCTGTCCTGGCTCATCAGGAACCTTGACTATCTTGGAAACTTCACCATTTACTTCAAATGTGCTGGCTATTTCTTCATCAGTGTAATCTCCATCTATACCAGTTATATACAGGGAGCTCTGACCATCAACACCAAAACGGTTGCAAAGATCCATATCTAAAGTCAGTAAACTAATAACTAAAAATGTGTGTCATGTGAAATAGAAGATCAAAAGCTACTAGTATACAATCTCCCCGTACGGGCCACCACTTTTGTAACCTGTGTCTCCCAGTAACGGGTAAACTTACTGTCGACCTTGGCTGTAATACCCAAAATCTATGGTTCTAAAAAAAAATCCTACACCAAGTTCCTACAGTTCCATAATCACAGGTTCATTAAATTCTAAACTCCAGCAGGTTCAGGAAAAGGGAGATTGATAGTAACATAAAGAAAAAATTCTCACTTACATGAACACACAGATTCGTTACTTAGTTTTTAGGAAAAAGAAAATCTAACATAAATTTATTCAACAATCATGTTGCATCCTGGTGTTGTGTCTTGAATGGTATAAAGCAATGATATATTCATATATCTTTGAGGCACATTTCACTCATATAAAATAACCTAAACAAAAATAATGTTCAACCAAAATTGTTTCAAATCTACAATGAAAATAAATGTATCCCTCACTGGGACCCAAACTCAACAATAGTTCTTTTCAGACTCTCATCTATATAAAATATTCACAAAAATAACATAATAAAAAAATAAAGCATTTGCCTTCAAGTTTCTCTGCTTGGAATGTTCTGTTAATTTTCAACCGTGAGTTATTTTTTTGTTACCTTGGGCCCAAGGACAAAAGAAAAATACCTGAGATCTCAGTAGAAAAAGTATCAAAATAAAATATAACTCCTTTGGCGCGATCCTTACTGGTCCTGGGACCATCACTTCATCCTCGCATCCCTGTCCTGGAGAAGCATTCCTCTGAGCAGCGATGATGATCTTGTGGTGGTGAGAACAGCTTCTCTGTTGTACGTATATTGTCTCTCCTCAGAAAAAAAAACCCTAAACACGAAACGAGTGTGCAGAAAATTACTGTTCAGTTTCAATCTTTTTGTTCCATAGTCCATTTGTCAACAAAAAAAAATAACATGAAATGTGATCATGTTGAAAGCAAAACAAAAAAAAATAGAAAAAACAACTAAATAATGTATTTTCCACATATTCATTTTAAATTAAACACAAGATTTGCATATTTATTTTGACCCTCGATGAACATTGAGTATGTTGCTTTAAGCTTAACTTCTAGGCCTCAGTTTAGCTAACAGTGGTGTGAAATAATTCAGCATCAGTTACATCTTCAGTTCACAAGTCATATCCTGACTTTTAACTACATTTATACAAAAATACAAAACAAAACACACAACTATCATTTTAAAAGATACTAACACTAAGTTAAACACTAACTTAAGGTGAAACTCACCTCAGCATCTGTCGATGAAAAAAAACGTCAGCTCCTCAAGCTGCTTGCGTTTAAGTTTTTCTTTAACACTCCCTCTCTGATGAGAAAATAACAATCAACTACTCATCTTTCATTTGAACCATACACAAAAACACTTCTTTAATCACAGACCTGTCCGTGGCTCTTTGTGTAGGAGCAGCTCAGAGAGGCACAATGCTTCCTGCGTGTCTGCAGCATGTGGCTAGCAGTTAACCTGTGAGTGAAATGTGTGTGTGCGGTGCGTTCAAAGACAATCCGAAATCAGAGTACCGGAATTACCTGGGTTACATACAGATAACAGAAAAGTTCCACCCTGAGGTAAGGAGAAGGGGGGAGTCAGATGCCCAACAGTGGAAACATTTGAGGATGATGAAGACGTGTATATTATGAGGAAGATTGGGCGCCACTCTTATCTATCCTTGATAGTGTGTGTGTTCGTGTATATCTGCATGTGAGTTTGAGTTTTGGCCTTCAGCAGAGACTCTGTGTTGCACTGAGTACAATACGATCTGTACTGTTTAATCTAACATGATTCAGCTGTTCAATGGAGTCATCATGTATTAAAACATGACAAATTGTACACATGAACATACATTTGACGATATGATGAAAAAAAAAATTGCCATAACAGGAGTTAATGCAGCTTCTTTCATTTCTGTGGTGACAGGTAACACAGGTAAAATTGTTTAATTGAAGAAAAACAAAAAGCTTAGAGATAAAAATTTGACGACTATAACATGTCATCCAAAGATTCCACCAGTGTCTCCAGTAAAGTCTTTAAAATTAGCTCTACTTAACGTTAGATCTCTTGTTAAAAAATCACTGCTAATTAATGATATTATTTTGACAAATCACTTGGACTTTTTCCTTCTTAATGAAACGTGGTTGAATGATGTTATCAGTAATACTATTCTCAATGAAAGTGCACCACAAGACTTGATTTATTTCAATAAGTGTCATACTTGCAAGTAAGGTGGTGGAGTTGCTGACATCTTTAAATCAATATTTCAGTGCAAAGAAATAACATTTGGTGATTTTATCTCCTTTGAATACAGTGAAGAAAATAAGTATTTGAACACCCTGCTATTTTGCAAGTTCTCCCACTTAGAAATCATGGAGGGGTCTGGAATTTTCATGGAAGGTGCATGTCCACTGTATGAGAGATAACCTAAAAAGAAAAATCCAGAAATCACAATCTATGATTTTTTAACAATTTATTCATGTGATACAGCTGAAAATAAGTATTTGAACACCAACGTTAATATTTGGTAGAGTAGCCTTTGTTTGCAATTACAGAGGTCAAACGTTTCCTGTAGTTCTTCACCAGGTTTGCACAGACTGCAGGAGGGATTTTGGCCCACTCCTCCACACAGATCTTCTCTAGATCAGTCAGCTTTCTGGGCTGTCGCTGAGTAACACGGACTTTCAGCTCCCTCCAAAGATTTTCAATTGGATTTTGGTCTGGAGACTGGCTAGGCCACTCCAGAACCTTGATATGCTTCTTATGAAGCCACTCCTTGGTTTTCCTGGCTGTGTGCTTTGGGTCATTGTCATGTTGGAAGATCCAGCCACGACTCATCTTCAATGATCTGACTGAGGGAAGGAGGTTTTTGGCCAATATCTCACAATACATGGCTGCAGTCATTCTCTCCTTAATACAGTACAGTCGTCCTGTCCCATGAGCAGAAAAACACCCCCAAAGCATGATGCTACCACCCCCATGCTTCACAGTAGGGATGGTGTTCTTGGGATGGTACGCATCATTCTTCTTCCTCCAAACACGCATAGTGGAATTATGACCAAAAAGGTCAATCTTGGTCTCATCTGACCACAAAACTTTCTCCCATGACTCCTCTGGATCATCCAAATGGTCATTGGCAAACTTAAGACGGGCCTTAACATGTGCTGGTTTAAGCAGGGGAACCTTCCGTGCCATGCATGATTTCAAACCATGACGTCTTAGTGTATTACCAACAGTGACCATGGAAACAGTGGTCCCAGCTCTTTTTAGGTCATTGACCATGTCCTGCCGTGTAGTCCTGGGCTGATTCCTCACCTTTCTTAGCATCATTGAGACCCCACGAGGTGATATCTTGCATGGGGCTCCACTCCGATTGAGATTGTCCGTCATGTTTAGCTTTTTCCATTTTCTAATGATTGCTCCAACAGTGGACCTTTTTTCACCAAGCTGCTTTGCAGTTTCTCCGTAGCCCTTTCCAGCCTTGTGGAGTTGTACAATTTTGTCTCTGGTGTCTTTGGACAGCTCTTTGCTCTTAGCCATGCTGACTGTTTGGGTCTTACTGATTGTATGGGGTGGACAGGTGTCTTTATGCAGCTAACGACCTTACACAGGTGCATCTGATTCAGGATAATACAGTGGAGTGGAGGAGGACTTTTAGAGGCGGACTAACAGGTCTTTGAGGGTCAGAATTCTAGCTGATAGACAGGTGTTCAAATACTTATTTTCAGCTGTATCACACGAATACATTGTTAAAAAATCATAGATTGTGATTTCTGGATTTTTCTTTTTAGGTTATCTCTCATACAGTGGACATGCTATACTTATTTTCTTCACTGTATATGTCGTTCTTAGTGAAGGGTGATTCAAGAGTTCTGTTTTTAGTCGTTTATAGACCCCCAAAATATTCTGGAGAATTCATGGATGAGTTTGCTGAACTGCTGTCATGCACTGAATACAACTTTTGTAATAACAGGTTACTTTAATATTAATGTACACAATAACATGGACAATACTGCCAAAGAACTGTATGCTTTAATGGACACTTTTGGTCTTAAACAACATGTGACTTGTCCAACAAACACTCAAGGTCACACTTTTGATTTGATTATCTCTAAATCTCTAAAGGTGTTGATATCTCTGCTGTTGATGGAAGAAACTTAGCTCTATCTGATCATTTTTGTGTCTTTTTTTACTTAGAGACTGTAACATTTGTTCCCCCTACTTTTGTGTGTATATATCTTGTTGTTGTGTATCTTGTTGTATCGTATCTTGTTCTACTTCTGTGTGTTTAAAGAAAAGGTACGTAAATGACAACACAAGTGCACAGTTTATGGAAGCCATAGCGATGACACCAACTTTGAGTGCTGAGACAGTTGATAATCTTTTGGATGAGTTTAATACAAAAGTCTGTAATGTCATAGATGTGGTGGCTCCAATCAAAACTAAGAAAAAACCAAACACAGAAAACACCTTGGAGGAGGACTGAGATAATGCAGAATTTGAAATCTGACTGTAGAAGAGCTGAGCGTAAATGGAGATCAACAAAACTCCAAATTCAACTAGAACTGTACAAAATAAGTCTACGTAATTTCAATGATGGCTTGTTCAAAGCGAGGAAGCAATACTTTTCTGAAATTATTGCTAAAAATGTCAACAACTTTCGCACATTGTTTTCTGTAATTGAACAGCTCACAAACCCCCCAGATCAGATAGCCCCTGAAATACTGTCAGCTGGAAAATGCAATGAATTTGCTGTATATTTCAATGAAAAAATACAATCAATAAGGTCAAACATCAGAACAAAATAACAAAATGCTTGAACAGCTTAAACCACTGAGGGATGAGTCAACTACAATGTTAGAGTTTATTACAGTGAACCCAAAAACAATAGAGGAAACTGTTCAGCAGCTGCATCCATCAATGTGTTGCCTTGACACAATACCCTCAAACTTCTTTAAAACTGTTGTAAAGATAAAGATAAAGTTGTAAAGATTTGTGTCAGATAATTACCTGCTCATTCCAATCAGGCACCGTACCAAAATCCCTGAAAGTAGCTGCTGTGAAACCTCTGTTAAAAAAGAGAACACTGGATGCCTCTATACTGGCTAACTATAGACCAATCAGCAACCTTCCATTCATAGTTAAGATCATCAATTACTATTGCAACAACACATCATCAGTAGGGTAAAACTAACCTGCCTCACGACGGTCTAATCCCAGCTCACGTTCCCTATTAGTGGGTGAACAATCCAACGCTTGGTGAATTCTGCTTCACAATGATAGGAAGAGCCAACATCGAAGGATCAAAAACCAACTGAGTCAATTCTTAACATTAAACAAAATATTTGATACATTTCAGTCAGGTTTTTGTTCTCATCACAGCACAGAAACGGCTCTGATCAAAGTGATCAAGGTTGAACACTGATTCAGGAAAAGTATCTGTTCTCATTCTAATGGATCTAAGTGCTGCAACTGACACTGTAGATCATACAATTTTGTTGCATGGATTGCAAACATGGGTTGAACTAAATGGAAAAGTAATGCAATTGTTTAAGTCGTACTTGGAGGAGCGAAGTTATTTTGTAAGCATTGGAAACTTTGAATCTGACAGATTACCAATGTCCTGTGGGGTTCCTCAGGGCTCTGCTCTTGGACCTCTTCTGTTTAGCCTTTAAATGCTTCCTTTAGGACAAATTTTACAGAACTATAAGGTTGATTATCAGAGCTATGCAGATGACAGACAACTATATCTATCACTGAACCCTGATGATTATGATCTCATAGAGGTGTTGTGTGTGCTTAGAAAAAGTAAACTGCTGGATGAGTGAAAACTTCCTTCAACTAAATCATGACAAGATGCAGGTGATTGTCTTTGGAAACAAGGAAAAGAGGACTGCTGTCAGCAAGTACCTTGAGTCTCGATCTTTAAAAGCTGTTCTGATTGACTCGGGTCTGACATTCAGGAATCAGATCAAATCTATCACAAAATCAGCCTTCTACCACCTGAAGAACATCTCCAGAGTGAAAGGTTTAAAGACTCAGAAATATCCGGAGAAACTGGTGCATGCTTTTATCTCCAGCAGACTGGACTATTGTAATGGTCTTCTGACAGGAATCCCCCAAAAGAGCATCAAACAGCTACAGCTGGTTCAGAACGCTGCAGCTCGGGTCTTAACCAGAACAAAGAGGTCAGAACACATTACTCCAGTTTTAAAGTCTTTACACTGCACTGGCTCCCAGTCAGAAAGTTCTGCTGCTGGTGTATAAATCTGTGAATGGGCTTGTCAGAATACACCAGTGAGATGTTAGTCAGATATGAAGCAGGTCTCTCAGATCTATGAACACAGGTCAGATAGTGGAGCCCAGAGCTTACAGTAAACATGGTGATGCTGCGTTTAGTTGTTATGCTGCAAAGAAGTGGAACAAACTGCCAGCAGAGCTGAAGTCAGCGTCACATGTGAACATTTTTAAATTAAAGTTAAAGGCACTTTTCTTTTTTTTTTTTTTTTTTAACTACTGCGTATGATTGAGAGGGAGATTTTTGGTCATGTTGTTGTTGATGTTTGTTGTTGATTTTAAATGTTTTTACTAATGATTTTAAATGTTTTGTTGCTGACTTTAATGTTCTTATTGATTTTAAGCTGTTTTCTGTTGCACTTTTTGATCATGTAAAGCACATTGAGTTGCTTTGTGTATGAAATGCGCTATACAAATACATTTGCCTTGCCCATTAATATTTTCCTAATTTCACACCCTGACTGGTTTATACTGGTTTGTACTGTTATACTAATAAAACTGGTTTACACAGCTTCATATTTGTTTGTACTGCTTTATCTTGGTTTATAGTGGTGTATACTGGTTCATATTGGTTTGTACTGGTTTATATTGTTATACTGGTTTACACAGCTTTATATTGGTCTGTACTGGTTTATACTGGTATTGTTCATTAAACCTGGCAGTAATGAAGGAAGGTTGATGCCATATGGGATGACAGTGTCACAAAGTTGTAGCTGTATTAGTTTTTTCAGGCTGATTGCTGACTGTGTTGATGTTTTTATTCCTCTGATCCATGACCCCCCAGGTCACGCATGCACAGTTCCAGAGTGTGAAAAGCTTATCCTATGAGATAAATAACAATGTGCTTACTGAAATCCTACCTATGTGTCTGTTGTATTTTATTAATACTGACTTATGTTATTTACCAGTTTGCCACCTGGAATGCTAATTTCCCAGTTTGTGAGTTTTCAGTGCTAATGCTAACCGCTGTCGTTAGCGGAGCGTCAGATCTTAGTCAGGTTCTCGATCTTCAGCATGTTGTTATCGGCGTCTCCTCGCAGAACTCTTTGTCGCTCACAGGCCACGTCTACGTCATCGATGGGCTGACAGCTGACCGCCACTCTCCTGAACACACAGTCAGAGGACATCAACCAATCACTGATAACATAGCACCGCCCCTTTACCCCGTCACCCCACTCAGCCAGCACCGCTCCAAGCTAAGCTAATCAAACATGTGGGACAAATCTCTGGTAAATAGTTCCTTCACAACCTTAGAGGAAGAAGCACATTTACAAAACAGGAACAGATCTATTCTCTATGGGGTATATTCTCCCATCTGGACTTAAGCACTTATTTGCGCGCTTGCAGTTACGCGCTTCTCTTCTACGCGTATTCTCCGGTCAAGGCTGCTGACACACCCACCGCGTGTAAGGAGCCTAATAGCGCGTATGTGTGAATGAAGGCGGGTGGAAGGAAAGGAGGCGGTGATGTCATTTTTTTTGGGCTGTCTAGAAATCACGGAATCTGGAGTTTTCCCAACGCTCGTAAATGTCATTGAAATTCGTGAAAATTATAAAGTTCACTTTTAATTTTAATTTAACACTCCTCACCCCGAGGCAGCAGCTCCTCTCTCCCGCTTCAGTGAGACGGGCAGTGCTGCGGGAGGCTTTCTAAACGTACCGGGGCAAAATTAAAGTGGTTAACCTTGAATAATCCTACATTCTGAGTGAACTCATCCTTTAGTAACTCAGTAAGTTGATCATTTATACCGTAAAAACGGTGCTGTTTATGATAAGGGAAGTGATCAGCCAGATGTCTCCCGTCACCCTGCGCAGGCGCACACACGCACTCACACACGCACGCACACACGCTCCCTGGCTCTAATGACGTCATTGGAGCGATGAAGTGACAAAAAGCACTACTGTGTCCAAGCGACTCATCACGGGCAATAGAAGTGACTGCATTATGAATGCACCATTAGTTTGTATTGGGCTGCCGTAAAGCAGTATGTCTGCCACCGGGTTTTAGGCATTTAGAATTTCTGGACATTCCCCACTGTCAGACCCCCGTATCTATGAAAACCAACAGGTCGGGGAATTAGAAACACAACATTAACTGGGTTTCCATTACAGATTTTAGCAAAAATAAAAGCAATATTTCTAAAGTTTCCACAAAGTATAATTGCGCTTTGAACGTGTTTCTATTGAAGGTTGTTTTGGAGCCTCGTAATTCTGGTGAAATCTCATCCCGTGATACTTCTCTGCAGAAAGATGGATGCTCCAAACCTCCTTATAACACTCTGCATTCCTTTGTTGTTTCACATCTAATGTGGCACTAAAAACTAACCTTTTAGCAATATTTGAGTTTTTTTTCCATTACCAGTTTTTATTGAACTATTTAGATATCGCGCATTTCCAAGGGTAATGGAAACGCAGCTACAGATTTCAGAGAATGTTAAAAAAAAAAAGAAGAATATTATGTTACATAACGTAGGATATTATGTAACACATTTTTTATATTAATATTTCTGCAATTATAAAATCAACCCAAACTTAGCTAATTAAGTTCATCATCCATTTTCAAAGCCGCTTGCTCTTTTCAATGTCACAGGGGTACAATTATGTAACGTTACGAAACAGACCAGTACGCAACATTTAAAAATGATGGAAATAATCATTTTTGCATTATTTGATAAGTTAACTAAATCTAATTGAAGGCAACAGAATTTTACATAAAGAATAAAGTTCATGTAAACTTTGTAAACCTCTGATGTAAACCTCTGATGAGGAGAGGTGAAAGTACTCATGTTAAAGTAATTGAGTTGCTTTAAGTACATTTCTAAATTAGTAACTGTACTTGTATATAAGTACATTTTAAAAGAAGTAAAGTAATTTATTCCATTTCTATACAGTAAATGATTATTCTTTGTTTTAAATTGATCAACGGACATTGTGAAACTACAAAAAATACAAAAAAAAACCAAAGAACAATCAAATGCATCACATCATAGCCGACCAACCAGATTAAACGTAATGCACGGCACCAAAACAGCATTGAATGGAAGAAGCTATTGCTGCTTATGTGGACTGAAGTGAACCATGGACGTAGGGCTGCTCAATTAATCAAAATTTGATTACGATTTTGAATATTACAGCCAACGATTACAAAAATAACATAATCGAGAAAAAACAATTATTTAATAAATAAATAAATTAACATATGTTTTATTCGCTAAAAAAACAAACTGACTATTTCAGACATCTACAAATAATAAAGCTTAGCACACACATTATTGATACTAACTTTGAGTTGTTTAATCCACGCACATGCAAGCTCCTCCCCTCCGCCCTGCCCCTCTCAAAGCTAAAGCTAGCCTGCAGGCCAACACAAGGAAAGTTGTTGCTCGTGGTCTTGAAACATGGCAGGAGAAACGCAGCAGAAATGCTTGGTAAACATCAAGGCAAGTCAAATTCTCTTATATGGGAACACTTCAGGTTTGATGATGAAAACCTAGAGCAAAGACACATCATGTGCAAGAAGTGTTTTGTTTTGTGCAAAAGTGAACATGTTTGATTTTAGTGTTTAAAGGATTTTATTTGTTCAAAGAATATCTTTCATGGTTTTTGTACAAAAAAATAAATAACTTTTCGGTTGACAAATAATCGTTTGAATAATTGTGATTTCAATTATGACTAAAATAATCATGATTATTATTTTTTTCTATAATCGAGCAGCCCTACATGGACGGTATAAGAGACATTGTGAGAAAACACGACGAGAGAGATAGGATGATGATGTAAATCCCTGCCACCATCTTTCTGACATACAGTATTTGCTCCCAGGATTATAACACAGTGTGTTAAAATGAATGAGTTATGTTTATTAATTTACACTGTTATGGCAATTTTTATATTCATCATCATATCGTCAAATGTGTGTTCATGTACAATTTGTCATGTTTTAATACATGACTGCATTACTCTTCGCACTTTTGAACAGCTGAATCATGTTAGATTAAACAGTACGGATCGTATTGTACTCAACACAGAATCTCTGCTGAAGGCCAAAACTCAAACTCACATGCAGATATACACGCACACACACACTATCAAGGATAGATAAGAGTGGCGCCCAATCTTCCTCATAATATACACGTCTTCATCGTCCTCAAATGTTTCCACTGTTGGGCATCTGACTCCCTCCTTCTCCTCACCTCAGGGTGGAACTTTTTCTGTTATCTGTATAAAAGCTTAAGCTGTGAAACTGTTAGTTAGAGTGGGTCTTGCCTTTTTGCTCTGCCAGGAGCCTTTTGCCTTTCATTCTTTCAGGATGGAAGCTTCTTTTTTACTCCTTTTTTATTTAATTTTATAATAAATCTTTTTTATAAAATCATCAATGCCTCGCCTGGACTCCATCATTCAACCACAGCAATAAATCATGTCTCCAAATGAGGTCAACCGCAAATTTGCATTGACAACACAGAAAGTTTAAACAGTAACAGGCGTAATATTGTTTTACTCCAGGCAACCAGACTCCATTATAAAAACATTCAATTTGCCTGTAGAAATTGAGCATTGCTCGTCAATTGCTGCCTCATCATGTCGTGAGCTAAAACGTTATTTGAGAATGTATCTAACTGTTTATTAATATAAAAAAGAATTGTACATTTTAACAAACATTTTATACAGATGCCTTTGTGGAAAATACATTAAATTCCTATTGTGAAGAATTTGGTCTCTTCCTTTTTAAGTTTTTACATGAAATGTTTACTGTATGCAAGGAAACTGTGGTAAGATTTATTACCCCAAAAAAGTGGGGGTGAAAGTAATTAGTAACTTGTACTTTGAATACTATTTAATTGAGCTATTTTTTACTTTTACTTTAGTATTTTATGTATCACTTACTTATACTTGCACTTGAGCACAATTTCAATCAATTAACAGTACTTTTACTTGAGTAGGATATTCCTCTTTGGTAAAGCTTTTAGTTAGGAACCAGCTCATAGCTCATAGTTAAGATGCAATAGGCATAGACTGCCGGGGGGGTCTGGCATGCTCGGTTGGAGAGAGGTTGGAGAGGGCGTTAAGAGAGAGGTCATTTAGGTTAGAGAGGGACCGGAGAGGGTCCCATTCCTCTCTCGAACACTCCCTCTATGTCTGCTTCTTCCCTTGTGTGTTTGCTCCTGTACTCCTTCTGGCTTTGGTCTTGCAGGTCCGTGGGATCCTCAGTGTGGAGTTACAGAGTCTCAACAACTCTGTCTCCACCCTTTCCTCTGCACACACCCAACACAGCATAACGTGGATGGCTGTTCATCATAGGAATGGGATCCACACAAGGTTCCTGCTGCTTAACAGAAGGTTTTCTTTGCCGCCATGAATGAATTCATGTTGGGTGTGGGATACATATGTATGTGTATATACATATATATGCATATGTGTGTATCCATAAAATTAAGAGTCCATCCTTAAGACTGCTCTACTGTAAAGTGTCTTGAGATACCATTGGTTATGATTTGGCGCTATACAAATAAAAGATTGATTGATTGATTGATTGATTGATGTTTCAGTACTATTTACACCTCTGCTGATCAGTGTGAACATAATGTAACATAGTTTTACCAACAGTGTTGGGAAGGTTACTTTAAAAATGGAATCCATTACAGATTACATGGCCAAAAATATAATTTGTAACATAATCCCTTAGATTACTTAATCTGAGTAACGTAATCTAATTACTTGGATTACTTCCATATTAAATTAAATTTTTAAAGTGCAGTAAAGCAGCCATCATTGAGAAGAATAGAGGACTATAGTAAATATATCATCCTAGGTGCTGATGGTAACATCACACTTCACAGTAAAAACACAGTCATAATAATCATCTGTTTTAAATGTAATGTGTGACGACTACTTGTCTATTCAATAAACCACGTTACCACATCATGGAGGACTTAATATGTAAGGAAACATATCACAGTAGTCTAGCACTAACTGTAGACACGTGCAGAGCAGGATTGCTATTGCAACAACACATCATCAGTAGGGTAAAACTAACCGGTCTCATGACACGTTGCCATGTTGAGAGTGAATAAACCCATGAAACAGAGAAGTAATGTTGTGTAATCCTTTGATTTCAACAATGCACCTGTAATCTAATTACTAACTATTTAAACTGTAACTGTCATGGATTAAAGTTACTCATAAATTGGAATCCGATTACGTAACGCCGTTATATGTGTTATATCTGTTACTCACTACCTACTCAGCAAACTCAGGTCCTGGGTTCTCTCTCACCTGTGCAACCGCAGTCGGTCCGAGGTGAACAGCAGGTATTCGGAGACGTTGCGTCCTGTCACGTCCACCAGGATGTCGCCCGTCACCACCTTCATCATTGGTGGACGACCTCCGACCCCAGCAGGGCAGGAGAAGCCTGTTCCCTGCATGGAGCACGTGCAGCGGACCGGCTCGTGGATGGAGAGCGGGAGTAGTGTGGGGGAGGTGATGGGACCTGAGGGAGAACAGGTTAGCTTCAGTTTGTGCTTCATATTCTTCAAGATAAACGCAACACGTGGGTACAATTACATTTTTCAGTTACAATTACATTTTCAATTATCCATGTTCAATTACAATTGAATTACTATTACAGTGACCAGCATTTTTTCCAATTCCAATTATTTTCATCCTCAGAAAGTCAATAACACTTACATTCTTCAATTAATATTCATCACGATTACTGAGCCTGAAATAAATAACATAATAAATAGTTAACCTTCCTCTTGTGTTAGCTTTCTGTTAGCATCTCTTATGATAATGGATCCTTAATCAGCTGTAAAATACACAAAAAAATATCTATCATTTAATTTCTTTCCAATCTATTGTTTACCTTGTTAGGCTTCCTAATCAATGAAAAATATAGGTTTTAATATTTTTGGTGTGGTCGTCTGAGCCTTTTTTGTGTCAATTTACCCCTAGTTTTCCATTTTTTTAATGGTGTAGGAGGATGAGTTATTATTAATGGGTTCTATAACTAAGAATATTAATTATGATTATTAATATTACTTCAAATTTTGCGGGGTGCCACTCCTTTTAACAGGAGAAATATGTCTAAGTTTTTAGACTAAACTCATCAATGTGAAACCAGGGAAAAGTGAATTCTAACAGCAAATCTACACCATAACCACAGCTTTAATGAATCAGAGGAATCAAAGATTATGTTTAACTTTTTATTCAAAAGTCAACAATTAACACAGTCAAAATATCAATTGAAATGGGATAATTAAATCATGATAAAATGCATTTCTAGGCTAATAAAAGTGAGGATTATATGTAATAAAGTGAAATCACTAGTCTAGGAGGATGCTAGTCTACTAAATATTGAATAAAAATGCAGGATACATATTCGAATAATAAGATCATAAAATCAAAGAATAAAATCATAAAGAGAGCTCATAAAACAAGGAGAAGAAGACGGACAGGGGAGACGAACAAACATGAATGAGATGAACTGTGTGTGGAGCATGTTGTGAGTGTGTGTAAGTTTGTAGTTATGGAAGTATGTATGTGATCTATTGTGGATGGAGTTGCTGATGAAATTCATTCAGGTACCTTGAAGGTGATGTCAGGGTTGGACCTGGAGGTGCTGTTTGAAGCAATGCAGCAGGACGTGCCACCGTTGAGTTCTGTTGCGTTTCAACAGAGAATAGCCCCTTCAGCCGATCCAGGCGGTTCTAGCCTTCGCAGCTGGGTTAGAGGATGGCTCGTGGCTTACCACAGTGGGTCGCAGGCCGGGCTTCTTTTGGCTGTTACGCACGTCACTAGATGCTGGATTTGTCCGAACCAAGCAGCTGTTCATTCCAAAAATCTAACTGTTTCAACTAAAAATAAAATGAAATAAGTGAAAAGGTGGGGAGGGGAAACGTGTTGAGTAATGAAACGCCAGCGTCCCAAAAACTAAAGTTTTCGAGCAGCGCGTCCTTTTTTAAAAAGAATTTGGAGATACCTTTTGGAGGAGGTGTCTTGGTTGATCATTCTGAGATCATATCG
Organism: Gouania willdenowi; assembly: GCF_900634775.1. Lineage (NCBI taxonomy): Eukaryota > Metazoa > Chordata > Actinopteri > Blenniiformes > Gobiesocidae > Gouania > Gouania willdenowi. Next base: position 31,034,232 of record NC_041052.1, read on the forward strand.
GTGATTGGTCAATGTCTCCGCTTTCAGCTTGTGGGTGTGTCTCAAGTGTGTGTGTGTAGTGGAATGACAGACAACAAAGGAAGTTCCTAAACATAAAAGAATGCCTAATAATTAATTCTACATATTTCAAAACATCTTTTCAACATCATATCTTGAAATATCATGTATTACGAAAGAGTTTGATACCAAACACGACTGGAAAATATCCTAGGAACACTTTAGGAACCGGTTAATGAATTTTTCTTGTAATTACTCATAAACATAAATGTCAAAAATCATGTTATGCCTCTTCTTAACTATATGGTTGCAGTAAATACCTCAAACTAACTTTTGTGACGTTTTCTGGTATTTTTAAGCACTTTTAAATGATAAACACTTTAAAATAGCATTCTGTTGGTTAGACAATATTTGCAATTTCAATTTCTGCAGGAACCCGTAACAATAATCCTTTCTTTTGTGATTTTCCAGTCAAGCACATGTTCGTTGTTCTCATTTGAGCAGGAGAGCTAGGTTTATTCCAACGTCCTGTGTAACCATTGGTGTGGGTTCGGGAGGTGGCAACATCTGCAGGGGGTCGGAGCCCAGAGTTTGAAAACTTAGCATGTAAACATTGACTGACTGTTTCCCTTTGATCGTAATGTAGTCAAATATCTAAATTCAATTACAATTTAGTTACGATTACAACAGCAACAGATTACAATCACACCATAATTGTAGTTAATTATCAATTTCGCAACAACAATTATATTTGACCTCAACCCTGGTCTTTGGACTCACTCATGTCACGGCAAATATACGGTTGCCTTGTTTTTAACCAGTTGTGAATGCTCTGTGTTGAAATGATGGAATCAGACTAAAAGGTGATGAAGTAATAAAAATTGATTTATTCTAAACTCAATGAAGAGGTTCAAAGGAGCACAAAAAAGCAGTCCCTCTCGGCCGAGAAGGAGGCACCAGGAATGAATGGAAAGTTTTTACACACAGACTTTTACAGATACAAAAACCCCACCCAAAGATGGAAAGAAAGGAGGAGGTCAGATGGCCCAACGTGAGAGACATCGGCACCACCGATATCTGTTTTTTGATAGTTGTGTGCGTACGATGTGTATATGTGTATGTGTGTATGTGAGTGTGTGTGTGTGTATGTGTATTTTAATGCAGATCAACCTCTCAGTGTCTTCCCCACGAGGATCTGCATTCACAAAGTTATAAAGAAAACTACCCTTTGAAAAAAAAAAAAAAATAATACAAAAATTAAGCAGCACAACATTAGTAATGATGTGAGCATGTCTATGGTGTGTAATGTTAAATGTGTGGTTAGATAAGAGTGTCAAGGTACATTAAAGTGGTGTTCAGGTGGGCGGAACCAGGTAGAAAAAAAAGGGGCCAGCGACAGGTTTAGTTCACGGACAATGTTACCATGGTAACAGACTCTGAGAACAACATACCTCGCGTTTAGGAATGGTAGACTCAGAGTTTTCCCTCGTTTGAGTTTGAACATAACCCGCTTTATGGAATACCCCTCTGGGGTGCTTATCTAGTGTGTGTGTGTGTGTGTGTGTGTGTGTGTGTGTGTGTGTGTGTGTGTGTGTGTGTGTGTGTGTAAATAAGGCAAGTAAGATTGGTCACAGAAATAAACTGTGACTACTTTTAAGCTGGTATTTTGTTGCATTTGTCATTAATAGAGTGTATTATATATAAATATTTTTTTATTTTCCATTGAGCAATTTATAAGCACATATTGTAGGTGTGTATTAAAGTTAGTTGCTCTTTAATCTTTGTGGTGATTTTACTTGTTTTATTTTCTTCAGTGCATGCATATCTCACTAATATTAACAAGTAGGATAGATAAAAAAAAAGATGACTATTTGTATAGTTTATAACTTTTTTGGCAAAGGTACGCCCTTTGGCCGACTACAACATTTTGCTCAGAATACTATGAAAAACAACTATAGAGCATAATGATGGTTACTTATAATGTTAGAGTAAAGAGGAGGACCCTGTGTCTGCTGATGACACACACACAAAAAAAGATGTGATGTATCAAGAAAAAATGCTCCTGAGGCACCAGGTTAGAGCAACATAATATTTTCCTTTATTTATTTGCACCCCTTGATAAATCCTTGCCCACTCTCTGGCAACCCTTTGTATGAAAGTCTAGCTACATCACTGCAGCTGATCAGCAGATGTCATTTTATATCAATTGTGTGATGACTTATTATTTTGCGACTGTATCCTCAATAAAAGTTAAGGTTACTGTTAGGTCTAAATACGTTAAGACCGTTGCTCAATCACAACTCAAGGAGAAAAACACTATCTGACTTAAAAGGCGACCAGAGGCAGAGGGGTGCGAGCTGCAGCTCGGAGAAAAACCCAACAAAAAGACACAGAAGTCCGATATAAGTTGAGTTGCTCTGAGGTGATGCCTCAGAACGAGGTATTTATTAGGAAAACATAGACCACACCCAGATGGGCTGTGCAACAACGCTCTGGGTGCAGTTTTAATACCATATAAGGAAACACAAAAACTTTGGGGGAGAAAACAGCTCATATGTCCATGCAGTGGGTCACGTACACCCACACTGGCCCAAACTAGTTTAAACCAGCTGTGGTGGACAATGGATATGTTTTGCAAACACACACACAATTAATCATGGATAATTTCATATTCTAACTATCGTTTAATCATTTAACTATAACTAATAAAGTAGTAAAAAACACACACACACTATAGCATATCTTACATATCCGCCCTGTTGTGGGTTTGGAAAACATCAAGCAGACGGGCGTCTTCACAGGTTTACCCGGTGCCATCATAAGACCAAAACAACAGGGATGACCACCGTGAGGTGGGGCGAAAACCCGACAGCTAGTACGGGAAAAATTCCCCACCGTCCCCCCCTGCTGGGGCGAACATCGATTCTGATCCACGGTGATCTGGAGACAGTTCAGAGTGTATGTACAAATGATGACCCAAAACCATGGTGTCGAAAATGGGGCTTTAGGTCTCAGTGTGTTGTTGGAGTTGGTAAGGGAGGGTCAGAGGTTACTAGCACATGACCCTCAGTAGCAGTGAACCTTTACCGCTCACTGTGATGATGGGAAGGTGTGGCAGGGTCTTAGTCCATCAATGGGGCAGATGGGGAGAGACCCATAACATGGAGTTGGTACTCTGGGGAAGCCTGGACCTGCATAGCACCGATGATCATGTTGTCTATGCCTTTCTTCACACAGGGGACGATGCAGCAGCAGGCAAGACCAACGACCAGCAGCACAGCCAGAAGAGGGAGACCCAGACGTAGCAGAAATTGGAACCAGGAGCCTTGGAACAGCCAGTCCCACCCGGATGAATGGACATTGGACTCGTCAGCTGACATGGCACCTTCCAGGTTGCGGAGTGTTTGCAGGGCGTCTTCGATGGACTCCGAGGAGTTATTAGGTATGTATGTACAGCAGGTAGCACCCACCATAGCACACACACCACCTGTGGAAGCTAAAATCGTATCTAAGGCCATACGGTTCTGAATAGCCATTTGCGCGGTGGCCGCTGTTCTAGCATTCATTTTGTTATCAACAGCTAAAGTAGCATTAAGAAGCATGTGAAGGCGGTATTGGAGGGTCTCTATCATAAGGGAATTCTTACCCACGCCTATGTTAGGAAAAAGAGCAAGAACGACTTTTTGGCTAGTTGACCAATGTCTATGTTCGTGAGGGACGTTTGAGCCCCATATTGGATCATGAGGGGTGAAGGTTATAATCTCACGACGAGAACGACTAGGCATTGTCATATGAACTATGAAAGACCCATCTGTGACTGCTACTGGTACACAAACGGCTGACATATTAATTGGAGGGGAAGGATAAACTTTGTCACCGCACTTCAACCAAACACCGTCTCTAGCAAACATTGGGGCAACCGTACTGACGCTCTGAACGGTAGCACAATGATTTATGTCTACTGATGGTAGACCTTTGGTGTTAGTTGGTGGACCAATAAATCGTATGCATAAAGGATAGCAGTGAGTATAATTACCACAGGGGACAGCATTCGTGTTTAGGTGTTTAGCAGCCTGACCTAGGGGTTCGAGGGTCTTTAGCACTGGTAGAACAGGAGGGCACGAGATCATGGACTTATTTTGTAAACAATCTA